>NW_012099654.1:808209-881356 GCF_000951045.1 Mandrillus leucophaeus
GCATGTTGAAAAAGTGTTCTGTGCTCGAATTAGTTTAAGAAGGGTTGAGTTAAGCAAAGTGATACGTTTATTTACTGTAAGATAACTCAAAAGCTGTCATTATGTGAAACCTTTAAGAGGGGAAGAGTATACGGTATTTCCAAAACTTTATTTGTTCATAAAAACGTTTTTACTTTTGTTTACTTTTGCCATATCTATTAACATTTATTTGAAGAGCATTCCTTTTTCCTCTGTAAAAGAAAGCAATTGTTACCACATTTGAAAAATGGCAGTTTGGTTATATTTACATGATCGATTATAGGACAGATTTTCCCCTTATACATAATACAAGTTAGAGTCAGCCTGCTGTGATTACAGCTCCTGTGTCTTTCTTTACTCCCAAGTGTTACAGTTATTACTTGGGGTTTTTAGGTTGACCACAGAAAGGAATGTTTGTCACAGATACATGTTTATGTATAATCATGATAGTCTATCCATAATCAGGATCCTGAAAGATGCTACCAAGTAATTCATCAGAAATAGTTCAGGAAGACTGTAGAACAATAGCTTGCAAAAAGTTGTGATGTTCTTCCAATGCCATAAAAGACATAATTTATATATTTTTTTCTGTTTTTGTGAAATAAAGTTAGAGATTTTTCGTGTTTTTACATGCTAAAACAATACTGTTCTCATGTTTAAGCCTCCAGTTGTGAAAATGCAACATTTTAAAACAATGTTTACTGATAAATTCAGGAAGTCACGCTGTAAAATGACTATTTTACTCGGAGTAAACAGGTAAAGAATGAGGGGTGAAATATTCGATACAGAATAGACTTTTTTTAAACTACAGGCTACAAATAAGGTGACTTAGACAAGAAAGATTTGGAGGGCTTCAGAGTCTTTCCTAGCTGTTAAAATTGTGTCAAGTACAGCTCTTGTGTCAAGTACCATTACCAAATTTTATTTAAAACTAATTAAGCAGTTAAGGACTTATAACGTAGTTTTTTAAACTCCAAATTGCGATGTGGTAAAGTACAAATTAAATATACTTTGAAAATGGACGCTTTAATATATACCAAATCACTGTATATGTATACCATCAGATAAGATTATTGTGTGAAAGTTATTTGCAACTCTTGCGTTTTTCTGAATGAAAATTATTAATAATGATTATTTTATCATTCTTTTGTACAAAAGGACTTAAAACTTCAATATCAGTGATATGAAAATAGAAATCTTCATACATGCTGCTTCTTGAACCATTTTGACTTAATGAACAAAATCTTCAATACACTGAGTAAACACATTACATATCAAAGTGCTTCTGTATAATGCTAATAATCCGAAAGCCATGAGTTCTCCGAAACCAACTAAGAAATCCCAGATTCTGCTCCCAAATTTTCTTATCAGTAATTTCAAGAATAACCTGAGTTGATGGGTCACCAAGAATAATTGCTGTAGAAAATATCATTAAATTGGGTTTATTTTATAATTTGATAAAATTAGGATATCCTGACTAATGCTAACTTTTATTATCTGTGAGAAGCTAGAGTCATTTCCATCCAATATTTTCTTCACCCATTTAAAATAGTATGATAAGCAATATTAGTTTGAAATAACCAAATAGCCCATCATCTGTCTGTTTTAGACAAACAACTATTTATTTCACAGAATATGACAGAATAGAATGATAATGTTGGATATTCCTCTCCTAATACTCTAGTTTGCCAGTGTCCTCTTTCAGATGCTACCTTTAAATCCCTTTTGGATCTAAGTTATATATAACAATTTTGGAAGTAAATTATGAATAATAAAAGTGCTGATGCAGTTCATCCAAGGAGTACCACTTATGTACCATGTTTTAGGTTCTCCGCTTCTTTTAACGCATCTAAGATAGACTTGGCTTTTTTATTTTTTTATTTTTTTGAGTCTCACTCTCTCACCCAGGCTGGAGTGCAGTGGCGTGATCTCAGCTCACTGCAACCTCGGCCTTTGGGGTTCAAGTGATTCTCCTACCTCAGCCTCCCAAGTAGCTGGGATTACAGGGGCCAACCACCACGCCTGGCTAATTTTTATATTTTTATTAGAGACAGGGTTTCACCATGTTGGCCAGGCTGGTCTTGAACTCCTGACCTCAGGTGATCAACCCATCTCAGCCTCCCAAAGTGCTGGGATTACAGGTGTGAGCCCCTGCGCCCGGCCGACTTGGCTTTTTGAAAAGTATAATAACTGCATCATACTCCTGACTTAAATTGAGCTTGCAGACAACTTAGCTATTTTCCCCATGATGTTCACAAGGCAGCCCTGCTTTATCTAGTACTTGTATAGTCTGACTTAAAAACAAAACAGAACCCCTCACATGCAGAACTTTACCCCATCTATCCGTGTTTCCTTCTGTCTTTCTCAGACTTAGCCAAACCAGTTGCAATGAGAGGTTTCCAGTGAATGGTATCACAAAGGTTGTGAGATGAGAGCGTGATTACTATGTTGACAGCTTAAGTTGGGAAGGGTATCATTTTAGAGAGAGATGATGATGAGCTCAGTTTTCAGCCTGCTTCAGTTGCTAGTGGGGATGTCTAAATAGAGATGTTATAAAGGCAGTTAGAGATATGGGTCCGGACAGAGGATAAAAAGTCAAACGTACAGAGAGATTTGTGATTTTAGGTGATAATTAAAACTGTCAGAGTGTTTTGTATGGAGATGAAGCAGCTGTGGGAGGTGCTATTGCTTTCTCATATAAACTCAAGCAGAAGCTATTCACAGTGTCTTTAGCCCTTTCAGTAGTATGCACTTTTTAATCTCACTGACATCTCAGAACCTTTGAGGGACCTTTTAAGGGACAGTTTAGAGGATTCATGAAATAATGAGTTTTATATTTGTGTTTTTTGAATTTTCATTCTGAGATTTATTCATTTATTAATCCTTGAGAGTCATAGTGTTGAAAAAAGTGATATTGAAATATCTAACTTATTTTTAAAAATTAATTAAAGCACATATTCTGCTTCAGCAATTAATAAAACTTGAACCATCTCCAGTTTAGTGGATTAATTAATGGGTACTGGGAAACTATAAGGTAACAAATACCATGAAATTAAACATTCATTTTCTTTCATTTAGAATACAAGAAATTGAGAACATGTTGCTTCCAGTGGTGGGAACTGAGTGGCTGGGGGCAGGGTGTGTAGGTGGTGGGTTGCCTTTTCACAGTGTATTCTTTTGTGCTATTCAAATGTTGAACCATGGAATGATTTTACCTTGGGAACAGATCAAAGAAATTTGAATTTTGAAAACTGCTTCATTTACTTTAAACATGAGATTGTAATTTTATGTAGAAAATATTGACACTTGAAGTTAGAAGTCATGATTTCACATCCTGTTTTCATCCTTTCCTGGACAGCTGGCCTTTCACTTCTTTGAATTGCAGGCTCTCATTTGAAAATGAGGCTGATGATAGTTGCCCTCCCTACCACGCAGGATAATTATGAGTTATTTCTTTCAGCAAACAGATCTGTGAGGCATATATTCTTCTTGGTGTGATATGAGACATATTTCCACTCCTTGGGGGATTTATTTTTAAGTGTGAAAGTAGACAAAATTTCAACCTATTGTTGATGATGCAGATAAATATGCTATGAAGATACATAGACATAGGATCCACAGTGTCAGCTTGGGAGAGTGGAAGGATTGATGTTAGAGTGGTCCTCCTGTAAGACAAGCACATTTATTTGAGTTAAGTTTTGAAGAATGAATTGGTTGGGAGAGGATGAGGAGAGGAGACATTCCATTCAGAACAAGCAACATCTCCAGCCCCATCTCATTTTATGTGTTTCTGGGTAGCACACTTTTGTTTTATTTTAAGTTTTGTTAGGAGAGGATACTGTAGCAGGTTCTTCCTTAGTTTTGCTGCCTGTCAAAATTTTGACTATAATTATCAAAAAGTTTGGAAACAGTGGAAAATCTCACTTAGGACTTTATAATGACCACAAGGATTAGTGGAAAATGACTAAAACTCATTGAAATTGAACTACGTACATTTTACTGTATAGACCATTAACACTATACATCAGCTTCTGATGTCAACCGTAGTTCTTCCATACTAAGGAACTAGTGAGAATTCTTAATTAATGCAGTTGACTTGCATTTTTCCAATTGAGTAGACTTTTTTCTTCCTGCATCCAAGTAGTAAGTGGATACACTTTTCCTGGTGCCATGTTGTTTCCTTTGAAGCACAGTGAAACTTCTTACCACCTATGATGGTCTATAGACTTAGTATCTAGCTACTTAATTCCCACTCTCCATTAAGTTGCAGTTTATAGGCCTTGATATTTTACTATTTAACACCCAATATCTGTAAGTTACAGAAATACTTTGAAAATGTGGTGTAGATAGATGGTAATATTATTTATTCTGGATATTATCCTCTAGTAGCCACCATGATTATTAAAAACAAAGTGGTCTTGGTTTGTTTTTTGTGTTTTTGAGACAGAGTTTCACTCTTGTTGCCCAGGCTGGAGTGCAATGGTGTGATCTTGGCTCATTGCAACCTCCACCTCCTGGGTTCAAGTGATTCTTCTGCCTCAGCCTCCCGAGTAGCTGGGATTACAGGCATGCACCACCACTCCTGGCTCATTTTGTAGTTTTTAGTAGAGACAGGGTTTCTCCATGTTGGTCAGGTTGGTCTGGAACTCCCAACCTCAGGTGATCCGCGGGCCTCGGCCTCCCAAAGTGCTGGGATTACAGGCGTGAGCCATTGCCCCCGGCCTTTTTTTTTTTCCTTTTGAGACAGAGTTTCGCTGTTAGGCAGGCTGGTGTGTAATGGCACGATCTCAGCTCACTGCAATCTCCGCCTTTTGGGTTCAAGCAATTCTCCTGCCCCAGCCTCCTGAGTAACTGGGATTACAGGTGTGCACCACCATGCCTGGCTAATTCTTTTATATTTTAGTAGAGATGGAGTTTTACCATGTTGGTCAGGGTAGTCTTGAACTCCTGACCTCAGGTGATCCACTCGCCTTGGCCTCCCAAAGTGCTGGGATTACAGACGTGAGCCACCACGCCCCACCAAAAGCAAAAACAGGTTTACACTATTTTAGTATTAAGTGTGGAATATAGACTTTCACGCAAAATTTATATGGAACATTTTTTAATATAGTGGAAAACATAAAACTGGGGATTGTGTAGGTAATTTAATCTTCATGTTTATTTGTAGATAGGGAAAAAATAAGAGATACTTCAATTTCTAAATGATTTGTTTAGAAAGAGTTAGTCCAAAGTAGGAGAGCATTATTTCTGTACTTACAGAACAATCTTCTGCTGTTAGTGACTATCATTTTAGATGTTTTAACTTCAGGTAACAGAAGACAAAACTGTATGCAGCTTAGACTATAAGGATATTTATTTTCTCCTGCAATAAGAAAACTAGAAGCAGTATACCTTGACGGTTGGTTGATTTAGTAATTCAGTACCATCATCAAAGACTGCAGTTCTCTGACTAGATTGACCTGTCTTTTTAGGCAGGATTTCCTCATGATCCTAAGGTGTCTGACACAAGTGGCAGGTGTCACACAGAGGTGACGATGTCCAGGTGAGAAAATGAATTATATCCCATTTATGAGCAATGACAACCTTCTCAGAACCTCCATCAGATGTCTCTTATGTAGCTTTGGTCAGAATTGTATCATTTGCACATGCCTAAACTATCATTTGGAAAAGGAGGTAAAATCATTGTGATTGGTTTCTTCCTTTGAAGGGCATGACTTCTTGGCTGATCATAAGCAAAACTGGATTCTGTTGTCAAGTAAGAAGTGGAGGAATGGTTGCTGGGTAGGCAACTAACAATGCCTGCTGTAATTGAACACATTTAGAATTTTATGTTCAAATGTTTAAGAATTACTTAAATTAGTAGCTAAGAATATGGAGTTTAACAGTTCTTTGGCACTTAACGAATGTGAGAACTTGGACAAGGTACTGAAGCTCCATTTATTTTGATTTAGTAGTTACTAAAATGGGAATAATACTAGTACCTGTTTGGTTTGTTTTGAGGACTTAAATGACATATGTGGCATTTAGCATGCCTTGGCACAGTGCTTGGTTCATAGTAAGTGGTCAGTATGTGTTAGCTGCTCTTATCACCATATTTAATTTTTATTTATATCAAGTGAATCAAGCTTTTGCTTAAATTCATTACATTTTATATTTCATGAGATACCAATATCATAACTGTCTGTTCTTAAATTATAACTGTTGAACTTCACCAAAGGGCAAAGAAGTTTTAGGAGAGCAGATTTGTTGATGCCCGTTGGAAATGCTAAAACCTCAGATGTCATTCATCCAACCTAACTTCTTTCATCAGTGTTGTTATCAATTTTTAGCTTAATTTCATGAGTAGTATCATTTTTTGATCAGCTTCCTGAAATACAGTAACTTAGATTTTATTCATTTCTGAAATATTGATGTCTTCATTAACTTCTGTTTTTATTGAAAGACTCTTTTAAAAACATTATGGAGAGGCATAATTAACAAGAGAGTGTAAAATAGAGATAATACTACTTAAATAGGGTCATAAGTATTAAATGCAATAAAGTACCTACAGGTCTGTTCATATGAGGCCCTCAATTTAAGTTTCTTCTTTTCCATAATCCCTCACACAACACAAATCTTAAATAAACTCTTCGTTTCTTCAAGAGAGAGGAGAGTTTGTTATCAGCTGTATCAGTAGAGAAGAACTGTATATAACAGGGAAAAGGAAATTATACTAGAGGTTTCAAACAGGGGGATTTAATACAAGGAATTGATGACACAGGTGTTGGTCTCAGTTGATCAGGAGTCATCTTACCCACTTTTTACAGCATGTTTTTTCTTAAACCAAATGTTATTAACTGCTTGTTATGTTCTAGGCACTGTGGGAACTATCCTGCCTAAGGAAGACTTTTTATAAATCCAGGTTAAATGGATTCTCTTTTTCACTAATTGCTTCATATTACAACCGTAACCATTTGTTGCATGTGTGCTTTTGTGGGTGTGCATGTGTGTTTGTCAGGGGAATGAGGTTCCCGAAGTTGCTAATTGTTTTCATTTTTATAATTGACAGAAAAACATGACTTCTTTTTTATATCATTAATATCTTCTACCTTATTACTCATTGTCTCTGTTCGTAAGAATCTGTTCCATCCTTCTTAAAGATGTTTCTATAAGAGCTCACACTAAGATCCTCATTTAGACTGATTGTTTTACAGGCCTATAGCACAGTGTTAACCTTGGGATATATTTTTCCTTTGTTAGGGATTATGTTGACAACGACTTCCTGGTTTCATGACTTCTTTTCTGGATTTTCATCTTCAATTTGTTGGAGTACATTAAGTAAATTTCTCAGAAAGGTGACATAGTAGATCAACTTTTTGCATTTTTATGTAACTAAAAATAGATCCCTTGGCCTATAACTTCTTTCATCAGTTACTTACATAGCTTATTGCCCCTTTCGAATCTTAACTCATGTGTCCTCTTCTCAAAGAGACAATCCTATTTTAAATTGCAAACCCCGTGTATTACCAGTCCTCCTTCATGACTTTTTCTCCATAGCACTTTTCACAATCTAACATGTTATATATTTTGCTTATTTAATTTTCTTTATTTCCTGACTAAAAAGTGCCATAGGGCAGGGATTTTTGTAGTTCATTGCTGTATTCTTGGTACATAAAATCATACCTGGCACATAGTAGCCCTTCAATAAATAATTGTTAAGTCAGTTAATGGATTTTCTTCTCCACCTTTTATTATAGTTATAAATCCAGGTTATAAATCATTTTCTCTCAAAACTTTCAAGGGATTGCACTGTCTTCTTCTGATATCTAGTGTTATTAATAAGAAGTATAAGTCAATCTGATCCTTTTACAGAGGACCTGTTCTGTTTTTGAAAGCTTTAATTTTTATGGAGTTCTGGAAATTATTTTTTTGTTTGTTTGTTTGTTTGAGATGGAGGCTCACTCTGTTGCCCAGGCTGGAATGCAGTGGCACGATCTTGGCTCACTGCAACCTCCACTTCCCGGGTTCAGGTGGTTCTTCTGGCTCAGCCTCCCAAGTAGCTGGGGTTATAGGCAACTGCCACCACATCGACTAATTTTTGTATTTTTAGTAGAGATGGGTTTCACCATGTTGGACAGGCTGATCTCGAACTCCTGACCTCGAGTGATCCTCCCACCTTGACCTCCCAGAGTGCTGGGATTACAGGCATGAGCCACTGGAAATTCTTAATGTACATAGATTTTTTTTTTTTTTAATGGATTCTGTGTGCTTCTAAAGTGAAGCCCTTTCAGTTAAGTTGGCTTTTCTTTTCCAGCTTTGGGAACTTTTATTCTTAAAAAAAAAAAAAAAAAATCTTTACATGCTTTGTTTCTGTTCTGTCTATAACTCCTGTGAGTTATATAATGAACCTATCAGATTTATCTTATTTTCCCGTGGTGTTTCATTTCTCTCTTTTTAATTTTACTTTGCTGTGGTGTAACCTTTAATATGCTTATTAATGTTTAAATAGTTAAATCTGGCATATTTTCTTTGACTAAAATAAAAAATCAAATAGTAGGCTAAAAATAGGAGTAGATTGATTTAATATTTGCATTTTGTCATTCACTAATAACTAATGACAAAGTTTGACTTATTACATTATTAGAAAAAGTAATTGTTAAGAAAAAGTCCAGCACACCAACATGGCACAAGTATACATATGTAACAAACCTGCACGTTATGCACATGTACCCTACAACTTAAAGTATAATAATAATAAATAAATTAAAAAAAAAAAAAAAAAAAAAAAAAAAAAAAAGAAAAAGTCACTGGTTGACTGGAAAAGGAGTTAATTTCACATATGTACTATGTATTTAAAATATTTTTTTAGGAAGACAATATTTCATGTCTATAAAATTTATAGGTAGGGATGTTCATCAGGTATTATTTATAATATGGGAATGGCTTAAATATCCAATAGGATAATACTTCAATATGCTGTCATCTCAGTACTATGAAATACTTCACAATCACCAACAGCTATATTTTCAAAGAACATTTAATGACATTGGAAGTGATTATTAAATCCAAATTACTGTTATTTATTAGTATTATCATGTATTTTTTGAGACAATCTTGCTCTGTTATTCAGGCTGGAATGCAGTGACACAATTATAGCTTACTGCATCCTTGACTCCCTAAGCTCCAGGGATCCTCCCACCTCAGACTCCTAAGTAGCTGGAACTACAGAGGCATGCCACCACGCTTGGCTAATTTAAGAAATTTTTTTGTAGAGACATAATCTTGCCATGTTGCCCAGGTTGGTGTCAGACTCCTGGTCTCAAGTGGTCCTTCTGCCTCACCTCCCAAAGTATTGGGATTACAGGTGTGGGCCACTGTACCTGACCCAAATTATTTTTTTGTATATCTAAATATAAATTTTCACACACACATGTTGAGAGAAAAAGACTGCTGGACAATACTCAAAATGTTAATACCAAGTCCATAATCTTTTACTTTGAAAACCCTTTGGCCCATATGTGTTTGTGAATTCCAAATTTTTCAAATTTTATAAAAGTAATATATATTTCCATAATAGCATCAATAGAAGTGCTCTATAATCATACACATTAATATTTCTGCAGTGCAACAGGACTGTTCACTTTAAATGGTACACATAAATTCTATAAATCATTTTACTTCATTTGAGGTTACACTTTGCTGCTAAATGATTTTGTGTCAAACAATAAACAATGTTCTTTTTTTAAAACCTCTTTGGGTTTCCAAATTATGTGTATTTTGAATCTGTAGTGATTATGAGTGATTTTTAAATATTGTTTTTATAATTTTTTATAAATATGTACATATGTACATTTCAGAAAAATATCTTAGTACAAATTTTAAAATACATACTTCAATTTTTGTATTAAATCTTAGCCTTTTCTACAAACGAGAAGAGCTAAATGCACCAGAAGATACTAATTCCTTGATTCAACAAATATTATCCAGTAAATACTAGAGAGAAAGCTAATACTATTTTAATAAGCGTAAAGATGCTCAACCTTATTAGCGAAATATTTCAAACCATAATAGAAGTACTATTTCACACTCTTCTGATTGTCAGAAATTTAATAATTCTGACAATCCCAGTTCACCAGGATGCCAAGAAGTAGGAAATTTCATACACTACAGGTTGACTATCAACTGATAAAACTGCTTTGGAAAGCAATTTGATGATATTTAGTGAAGCAGAAGTTGTATATATACTCTATAAAACCTCTTTAGCATCATCTTACTTGTCATCAGTACATTGATTTGTACTATTTAAGAGTTGAACTTTTACTATTTCTCATACCACATCTTTCCCTAGCCTTTATTCCCTATAATTTTACATGCTCGTGTTACTACTGGGTTCTCACAACTGAGTGATTTTTTTTTTTTTTTTTTTTTTCAGGGCAACACATGCTATTCAATAACTTGTTTCCTGGACCTTTTCACAAAAATACTACTTTTTAAGCAAAAACGTAACATATATTTTTTGGTATTCCAATAACCATGGAAATAAATACGTAGCACCTTTAGTTATCCCATGTGATAGGTAGTTAAGTAACTCTTCAGTGTTGCTGGAGCCATTGTTGCTGTTTTCCATAGACAAGAACAATGAAGTAGGATGACTTGGATTACCAATCAGAATTATCTGTGAGCTGAGCATTCTTCTATTGTATACGTCTTCAAAAGTTACCATGTTGTTTTTATTGCTCAGTTTTTGTGAATCACTCTTTTTCTGCTTCAGAATTGTTTTATAAATATATATTTCTATCTTTAAATTGAAAATGTTAAAAGACAATAGTGAGATTTCTAGACTCAACTTTTTATTCATTCAACCAACATTGAGTGCCTACTATGTAGGAAGATCAATTATACAATATGAATATAACCTAATCCTCTCTTCAAGAAACTTAAGACCTAGCAAGGCTTCAGTGTAGTGTGTTAATGCTAATATAATTAAGTAGGTGTTGGATAGAATTAAGTGGAAGTCTTTCAAGTCAGGGGTCAGCAACCCTTTTTTGTAAAGGACCAGATACTGTATTTTAGGTTTTGTGGGCCGTATGATTCTTCTATCACAACTACTCTTCTCTGCTCTTATTGCATGAAAACAGCCATACATGATACATAAATGAATGAGTATATCTGTGTTCCAATAAAACTTTATTTATGGATATTAAATTTGAATTCTGTATTTTTATATGACAAATCTTTTTAAAAAATTTTAGCTATTCAAAAATTTAAAAACTGTTCGTAGCTCTTAGACTATACAAAAACAGATGACAGACCAGATTTGGCTCCCTGGCCATAGTTTGCCTACCCCTGTTTAAGTCTTTGAATTATAAGATGGTATGGAATGGGCTTCTCTTTAATAGCCTATCCAATTCCAGCTACTTTCATTACTAGGGGAATTTAGTCACATACTAGATTTAGAAGTATTGAAAGTCTCATTGCTAATCCAGTAGTTTCTGAATATCCTTGATATTCTGAATAATAATCATGATTATATAATGATAATAAAACAACAATAGTAATAATGTTGCATTGATAATATGCACACAGGTCCCAAACTCAAAGGTATGCAAGACCAAGCGTAATGCCTGACTGTTAAGGAAACAGGGAGTTATATGAATTGGGGCAAAGGAATAGCACGTAACCCATCTGTAGGAGACAACAGCCACCACTTAGCTCCAGCTAGTAGTGGGAATGCAGCCCCCATGTTTCCTGATGAAAACATCCAAGAGAAGCCAGAAATTCAGATGTATATGTCAAATCTCGCAGCTTTTTAATGTGGCAACATATTTTTTTAAACAAATACTTTTCTTTTTAACATTGTGAGTCAAATAAAATCATGTTTAGGTTTCATTTAAGCAGGCTGGCAGCTTGCCATCTCTGTGCTAACAAGTTTACTATTCAAAGGGAACTTTTTGAGAAATATCTTTTGTTATATACATTAATGATTTTATTTTAAAATTTTGTATCTCAAAGGATATTTTAATATTGAAAATTATTGTTAAAATAATTTTAAATTATAAATCAACTGCAGATTTCTGCATCTGACATTCACATGTTTCAGCTGTCATGCTTGAATGTCTCAGTACTTGCAGCTTTCCCCTGAAGCTGACTTTGTGGTCACAGCTTTTTTTTCCTTTTTGCCAACAGCTTTATTGAGATATAATTCACATACCATACAATTAACCCATTTTAAGTCTACAGTTTATTGGCTTGTAGTATATTCACAGAGTTGTGCAACTATCACCACAATCATTTTTAGAACATGTTTCTTACCCCCGAAAGAAACCTTAAACCATTTAGCTATCACCTTTCCAATTCCCCTGTTGTCCCCAGTCCTAAACAACCACTAATCTACTTTACATTTCTATAGATTTGTGTGTTCTGGATATGTCCTATAATAAAATCAGACAATATATAGCCTTTTATGTCAGGCTTCTTTTTTACTTAGCGTGTTTTCAGGGTTCACCCATGTTGTGGCTTCAATCAGTACTTTTTTATTTTATTGCGCAATATTCCATTTTATGGATATACATTTTCCATTGGTTATTGGACTTCCACATTTTGCCTATCATGCATAATGTTGCTGTAAACATTCACAGACATGTTTTCTGTGGGCATGTATTTTCATTTTTCTAGGGTATATACCTAGAAATGGAATTGTCAGGACATGGTTACTCTGTTTAACTTTTTGAGGAATAGTCAAACTTTTCTAAAGCTACTATACCAGTTTTGATTGCCGTCAGCAATGTTTGATGGTTCCAATTTCTCTACATCCTTGCCATCTTGCCAACAGCCAGATGGAGAAAGCTATTTTTAATGCATATGAGTTATGAAAGCTTTTCTTCTGCTCTTTAGATACTGTGTATATATGAATGTTAATATTTTCTTAGACTATACTTTTCTTTTATATTAAAACTTGAAACAACCAGAATTGGGGAAGATGGGGCTATTATGGTTAATTTAATTTGGATCATCTCTGGGATAATCAGTAGAACTTTGTATTGCAGTATTTCTTATTGTTGAAACTTTTCCTGATGCACTTCTTTAAAAATACTTTTTCTTACTTTAGGAAGTAAATACTAGTTTGTTTCTACCACTTGTCTGTGAGAGAACTGCATCTAAATTATCTATCTCAGCTCCTTGCACAAGGAAAGTCTGGCATAAAATTAAAGGCACAATAAATACTTGTTAAATGATTTTGTTGTTAAAAAATAATCCAATCTTTCTTTGTTTTGGATTTGACATGCAATCTACTGAATTTTCCCCGGCCAGTAAACTGAGCTTTTACCATTGTGCTGTTTCAGATACATGTATAAAGGTTTGGAAGACATATTTAAAAAAAAAAAAAGACAATTATATTAGTATTATTGGTATATACTAATTTTGAGTATTGCTTTCACATTGTAATTATACTGAAGTTGGTTTTTAATTTAAAAATTAAGAATTTCATGCTTTGGGCTGGGCATGGTGACTCACGCCTGTAATCCCAGCACTTTGGGAGGCCGACGCTGGTGGATCATGAGGTCAGGAGATCGAGACCATCCTGGCTAACACAGTGAAACCCCGTCTCTACTAAAAATACAAAATATATTAGCTGGGTGTGGTGGTGGGCACCTGTAGTCTCAGCTACTCGGGAGCCTGAGTCAAGAGAATGGTGTGAACCCGGGAGGTGGAGCTTGCAGTGAGCCGAGATCGCGCCACTGCACTCCAGCCTGGGTGACAGAGCAAGACTCTGTCTCAAAGAAAAAAAAAAAGAATTTCATGCTTTGATAGATTGCACTTATGTTAGGCAGGTATAGGATTTAAGAGCATGAGGATCATACTTACATCTCTGACTAAACTATTTTTCTTCTGTTCCTTCCTCCCCCCCATCTAATATATCTACTTTGGCATTCTAAATATAGTATGTTTTATATTTACACAGTTTCTTTCTTATGGTCTAGAGAGAAAGCTAATTTTCTGAAATATTTTTGGCTTTTCTATAGGTTGGTCAAAGAAAAAGTGATGTATGAAAAAGAGGCAAAACAACAGGAAGAAAAGATTGAAAAAATGAGAGCTGAAGATGGTGAAAATTATGACATTAAAAAGCAGGTAAAATTATATCATAACAATAGCTAACATTTACAGAATGCCCTATTAACTAATGTAGTTTTTACAATAGTTCTCTGACTGAGATTATATTACTATTTATTTACTATTAAAACTTCCATTTAAAGATAAGGAAACTAAAACACAGGTTAAATAACTGCCCAAATCACACTGTTGCTAAGTGACATAGCTGAGGTTTAGTTTTGTTTTTTGTTTTGTTTGAGACAGGGCCTCACTCTGTCATCCAGGCTAGAGTGCAGTGGTGTGATCACGGCTCACTGCAGCCTTGACCTCTCGGCTCAAGCAATTCTCCCACCTCAACTCCCCAAAGTGCTGGGATTACAGGCATGAGCCGCTGCACCTGGCATAGCTAAGATTTGAACACAGGCATTCTTTTTCTAGTATCTGTACTCTTAATCGCTAAACTTTACTGCCTTTCGATTTTTAAGTGTCATATATAAAAATGGACTAATATTATATTAATTATATATTTAGATTCACAAATATTTTCTCCAAACTGATGTGAAGACCACAAAAATAAAATATGTATTGCACTTTTCAATGACTACTTCTGATTGTCTTCATGACAAATTTCAGTGGCCTTAACATTGCATACAAGGCTCTTCTTGATTTTGAATCAAGAAATGAAGTTACATCTGCTTATTTAACCTCATTTCTTACCAATCCCTATCTCGACCTCTTAGGTGCCTTATAGCTCCCTGAACATGCCCTTTCTTCTTTGCCTCTGAAATTTTACATGTCTGAGATGCTCTTACTCCTGGCCTTACTTATCCTTTCCTTATTAATTTCTGTTCTTCCTTGAGGTCTCTTCTACTCTCACCTCTAGACTGAGTTAGGTGCCCCTGCTTTTCGCTCCCATAACACTTCTTTATTCCCATCATAGCATATATTGAACGTTCATTCTCAGCTGACAGTTGCTTCGTAATTCCTTGAGAAAATAAAGGCCATTAGGGAATTTTCTCATATTCTTATGACAAAATCTATCAACCTATCTGCATCTGTACGTATACCACCTTCCTTCCTGTAAGAGTGGATTATGTGCCCTAGCCCTTGTTATAACTATCAGTGACATTGTTATTACTCTTTTTTCCCTCATCTTAAATACCTCAATAGCATCTGACACAAGTTACCACTTTCACCTTGAAACTTGACACATCCTCTGAGGTGTTCAAAATTAAAATCTTGATCTCACAGTACTCCAACCTACTCTCCCAAACAAAAAAAACTGTTTCTTCTTTCTTTTTCCTCATCTCAGTGAGTGGTACCTCCACTCATCCAGATACTCAAGCTAAAAATTTAGTTGGTCCCTTCTTGATATTTTTCTCTCTTTCTAATAACCACATCCAATATCAGCATCTCCTATTTCTTGTTTTCTTTTCTTTTCTTTCTTTTTTGAGACGGAGTCTTGCTGTGTCACCCAGGCTGGAGTGCAGTGGTGCAATCTCGGCTCACTGCAATGTTCACCTCCCGGGCTCAGCTGATTTTCCTGCCTCAGCCTCCCAAGTAGCTGGGATTAACAGGCATGCACCACCACACCCGGCTAATTTTGTATTTTAGTAGAGACAGGGTTTTGCCCTGTTGGCCAGGCTGTTGAACTCCTGACCTCAGGTGATCTGCCTGCCTTAGCCTCCCGAAGTGCTGGGATTACAGGGGTGAGCTACCGCGCCCAGCCAGCACTTCCTGTTTCTTACTCTCTATTTTTCTCTCTACTGCCATTGTTCTACTCTAGTCCACTATCATCTCTTGCTGGTATTATTTATTGCAGAAGCCTCCCAGTTGGCATACTTCTTTCACCCTTGACATCCTCCATTCCTTCCCCACCACAACCACCAAATAAATCTCTATAAAATGTACCTCAGATCACTTGGTCTTCTACTTAAAATCTAGTGTCAGATGCATTTAAAATAATTTCCAGATGACAGTTTTAAAAAAGGAGAGTGTGAACCAGCTTATACAAACTGTATCTTAAAATTTATTTTTAAAATCAGCTCATGAACTCAAAGTCATTTTTGCCGTGTAAATTGTGGCATAATTGGTAATCACACTTAACTCAGGCTTAATTCAGCAAAATTAATCAATCATTTAAAATAGATTTTTTTGTAGGGAATTGCTTTCTGCCATGCAAAAGAAATGCAGCAGCAGCTGAAACAACTTGTTGGCTGTGTCTTCCCTTGGCTGTCTAGGAAGACAGCCTTCTTATTTTATTAAGCTTTTAGGAGAGGCCGTCTTCCTTTATTTGTGATATAGCACTGTTTGTATAAAAGACATTTGTGTGTCAGATACTCATAAATTGAGGGAGGATTAGTAAACAGATGTGTAGATATAGTATGTCCCCTTTATTTTGTTTTTTAATATTAATAAATTATATTGGGCAGTGGGGTCTCTTTGTGAAGCCCAAGCTGGAGTTTAGTGGTGTGATCCTAGCTCACTGTTACTGTCTCAAACTCCTGGGTTCAAGTGATGCTCCCACCTCAGCCTCCAGAGTAGCTGGGACTACAGATATGTGCCACCATGCCTGGCCAATTATTAAATTTTTTATAGAGACAGGGTCTGACTTTCTTGTTTAGGCTGGTCTTCAATTCCTGGCCTCCAGCGATGCTCCCACCCTAGCCTCTCAGAGTCCTGGGATTATATGCGTGAGCTCCCTGGCCTGGCCTTATCCACCTTTATGAACTAACTACCCTTCATAAGGATTTACATATGGAATGTAACCTTTTATTCTTAAAATTATGATACATACTGCTTTTGTACCTCTTTCACTACATCTAGTGGGAAAATATTATGACATAGTATGTAATTTTATTTTATCCAGGTCCTTCTTGGACTTCATCAGCTTGTTTTCCCGGTCATGTAGCTAGTGACCTCATTTAGTCTTTTTCTTTGCCCTGCTTTTTTTCACCATCAATAATGTATTTTAAAATAGCCCTATAGCTAAAATAGTAGTTATCAGTTACATGGAGTGGAGGAATAAATGTGTTCCCTTTCTAAATAAAATTCTACAAATAATGTTACGGGTTATCACAGAACCTGTTTTCATTTATATTCATGTATGTATCATATTTCAATAAAATCACTACTTTATAGGTAAGGATTAACTACTGAATCCTGTGTTGTATTTGTCATTTCAGAATACCAGCCACATACTAGTTGCATTATTGACTACATACACAGATGTAAAAGGGAAAAAAAATTGTTCAAAAGTTGTTTCTACCCTCAGCCATGTTAAAATTCTCTTTTTGGTCATAGGTATCATAGTTTTTAACAGGATTTGTTAGATTCATAGCCAACTTAGTACTTATTCAGAAATAGCATCTCATATCTCATTATAGAACAATAGTTGTTTCTGTTTGCTTCTGTTGTCGACCTACCATGTATATAGTTGTCAATTGCAGTTTTGTTTCAGAGTTTCCTAAAAATTTGTCTTTAGCCAACCTGCATACATTTCTTAATTTCCTTTCCCTGGCTTAGCTATATTATAGCCATTCATATTTGTTTATCATATACAATGGGTGTTGCATAACCAAAAGAACGGTCTGTTCCTGATTGCCTGAGACTTTAAGGTCAGCAATGATTTTCTTAACATTTATCGTGCCTCTCGTAGAAAATATCAAGAAAGCCAAGTGCTGCATTTTGTGGGTTTTCTACACTTCTCCCTAGATTTCTTCCTCTTCTGAGCTAAACACTCTTCTGAGCTTCTGAGACTGTCCTCAGTCACTTCTCACTACTTTGGCTCTTCTCTCGCTTGGATCCTTTTTTCTCTGGCTTTCCTACCTCTTCTAAATTGGCTGTATTTTAAGCACACACTTAAGGTGCTATCTCTTATTCTATACCAAACTCTTACCTGAAGATGGTTGCTAGAAATCAGGGGACAGTCCCTCTGTTGGACTAGGTATAATTTTGGTTCTTTTAAAATAAGTAATTAGGCCAGGTACAGTGGCTCACATCTGTAATCCCGGCCCTTTGGGAGACCAAACTGGGTAGATCACTTGAGCCTAGGAGTTTGAGACTAGCCTGGGGAACAAGCTAGTCTCAAACTAGCTTGTTTGCATTAGTTCGTTTTTACACTGCTATGTAGAACTACCTGAGACTGGGTAATTTATAAAGAAAAAAGGTTTACTTGACTCTCAGTTCCACATGGCTGGGGAGACCTCAGGAAACTTATAATCATGGCAGAATGTGAAGGGGAAGCGAGCACCTTCTTCACAAGGTGGCAGGGGTGAGAGAGAGAGAGAGAACAAGTGGGAAGTGCCCCACTTTTAAACCCTCTGATCTCATGAGAACTCACTCACTATCAGAGCATGTAGGAAACCGCCCCTATAATCCAATCATCTCCCACTAGGTCCCTCCCTAACATGTGGGGATTACAATTCAAGATGAGATTTGTGTGGGGACACAGAGTGAAACCGTATCAAAGGTGAAACTGTCTCTACAAAAAAATTAAAAAAAAAAATGTATTAGAATACAAAAAATTAGCTGGGTGTGGTAGTGTGCATCTATAGTCCCAGCCACCTAGGAGGCTGAGGTGAGAGGATCACCTGAGCCCAGGAGGTCAAGGCTGCAGTGAGCCATGATCATGCCACTGTACTCCAGCCTGGGTGACAGAGTGAGGCCTTCTCTCAAAAAATATATAAAATAAAATAGAAAAGTAAAAGTAAGCAACTAGGTAAAAGTTTTCAGGAGGCCAGAATATCAGTCAATTAAATATTTATTCTGTTTTTTTTAATTTTCTGACTAAACAATATAACATGTCATTCAAATATTGCCCAAATTGATTTTAGCCTTCCGCTTCTGATAGCTCTCTTCTTCTCCACCAGTTAAGGTTGGGTACAGAGGGTTTTGCCCTCACTTGGTAAAGCTTTCTGGTTTGTTTTTCAACCTATCCTGGGGCATAATGATTGGCAGTAATGACACTCAGTCAGACATATCTCTGTCATTTCTCCTGAGGCACAACTCATCTCTTAGGTTCCAGAAGTAATAAGACAAACTGGTATAATTTTTGGACAAAGAGTTCTCAGTTTTCTCACAAAAGAGTTCTCACAAAAGCTTTGCAATTATTGCATATAATTGCAGTAATATAAAATTCATCTTTTTGAAAACGATGTACACACTTTTTTTTACTCTTTGAAACAAGAGTGAACATTTACGATGACATGTTTCTATGTTTTTCCTAAAAATATAAAGGGGAAATTTTTTTCATTAAATATATGGAAAACTTTAGGAGGCTTCAGTCAACAAAGAAGATACCCCTTTGACCAGGAGTGTCTCACAAGGGTGATCCTCAAAGAAAAACCCAGATTTTCTTTTAATCAGTAATAAAAATATGGAAAATAACTTACAATCATGCAAGAAAATGTGTTTGTCTCTTGGTACATATATGCAGGCTTATAGAAGGTAATACAGTTGCTTTTTTATTTTTTGTTGTAGATTTCACAGGAAATTCCAAAAGAAATTCAAAGAGGTCTTGTACATCCTTCATCCTACCTCCCCCAATGTTAGTATCTTGTGTAAATATAATACAGTATTCAAACCCTGGGGTTGACATTGGTACACCACAGAGCTTACTCATATTTCACTAGTTATACCTGCACTCATTAGTGTGTTTGCATGTATAGTTCTCTGCAGTAGCATGTGCAGCAACCAATCAAGATGGAGAACTGTTCCATCGCAAAGCTCCCTCTTGCCACCTCTTTTTAGCCACTCCATCCTCTCTGCTGCCTAAACCCTAAATAGTTACACTGCCTCCAGAATGTCACATAACATAGAATGGAATCTACAGTATGTAACCTTTTAAAATTGGCTTTTTCTATTTTATATAATTCCCTTTAGGTCCATTGAAGTTATTGAGCGTATCAATAGTTTGTTCTTTATTGCTACTAAGTAGTAGTCCATGGTTTGGATGTACTAACATTTAACCTTTGATGACCATTTGGATTGTTTCCAGGTTTTTGCTGTTGTGGGAAAAGCTGCTGTGAACATTCATGTATAGTTTTGATGTGAACATAACTTTTATTTTATGTGGTTTTGGGGGAACAGGTGGTTTTTGGTTACATGAGTAAGCTCTTTAATGGTGATTTTTGAGATTTTGTGCACCCATCACCCAAGCAGTATACACTGAACCTGATTTATAGTCTTATCCCTCACCCCATTTGTACCCTTTCTGTCTGAGTCCCCAAGGTCTATTGTGTCATTCTTATGCCTTTGCATCCTCATAACTTTGCTCCCACTTATAAGTAAGAACATGTGATGTTTGCTTTTCCATTCCTGAGTTACCTCACTTAAAGTAATAGTCTCCAGTCCCATCCAAGTTGCTGCAAATGCCATTAACTCATTCCTTTTTATGGCTGAGTAGTATTCCATCATATATATATATATATATATATGCATGCCACAGTTTATCCACTTGTTGAGTGATGGACATTTGGGTTGGTTCCACATTTTTGTAGTTGTGGATTGTGCTGCTGTAAACATGCGTGTGCAAGTATCTTTTTCATATGATGACTTCTTTTCCTCTGGGTAGATACCCAGTAGGAATTGCTGGATCAAATGGTAGTCCTACTTTTAGTTCTTTAAGGAATCTCCACCAATATCTATTATTTTTTTATTTTTTGATTATGATCATTCTTGCAGGGGTAAGGTGGTATCGCATTGTGGTTTTGATTTGCATTTCCCTGATCATTAGTGTTGGGCATTTTTTCATATTTTGTTGGCCATTTGTATGTCTTTTGAGAATTGTCTATTCATGTCCTTAACCCACTTTTTGATGGGATTGTTTGTTTTTTTCTTGCTGATTTGTTTGAATTTGTTACAGATTCTGGATATTAGTCCTTTGTCAGATGTATAGATAGTGAAGATTTTCTCCCACTCTGTGGCTTGTCTGTTTACTCTGCTGACTGTTCCTTTTGCCATGCAAAAGCTCTTTAATTAAGTCCCAGCTATTTATCTTTGTTTTTATTACATTTCCTTGTGGGTTCTTAGTTATGAAATCATTGCCTAAGCCAATGTCTAGAAGGGTTTTTCCAATGTTATCTTCTAGAATTTTTATGGTTTCAGGTCTTAGATTTAAGTCCTTAATCCATCTTAAGTTGATTTTTATATAAGGTGAGAAATAAGGATCCAGTTTCATTTTCCTACATGTGGCTTGCCAAGTGTCCCACCACCATTTGTTGAAAAGGGTGTCCTTTCCCCACTTTATGTTTTTGTTTGCTTTGTCAAAGATAGTTGGCTGTAAGTATTTGGGTTTATTTCTAGGTTCTGTACTCTTGAACATAAGTTTTCATTTCTGTAGGATAAATGCCTAACAGTGCAATTACTAGGTTGTATTCCTGTGGTTTTTGTTTTAAAAGAAACTACCAAACTCTTTTCCGGAGTGGCTGTACTATTTTATGTTCCCACCAGCAATGAGTCAATTTCTCTACATCCTTACCAGCATTCAGTGTGATCTCTATTTTTTAATTTTAGCATTTAGCCATCAGCTGTATGATAGCTGTACAGTGATAACTCATTGTGCTTTTAATTTGCATTTCCATAATGGCTAATAATGTTGAACATTTTTTCATGTGCTTATTTGCTGTCTGTATATCCTCTTCAGTGAAAATGAGTGATCAGGCCTTTTGCCCACTAATTGGATGCTTTGTTTGTTTTTTTACATTTGAGTTTTGAGAGTTCATTGTATATTCTAGACACATGCCCTTTGTCAGATACGTGGTTTGCAGATATTTCTGTCTGTAGTTTGTCTTTTTCTCCTCTTAACAGTGTCTTTGACAGAGAAACAGGGATTTTGTTTTTGTTTTTGTTTTGAAACAGAATCTTGCTCGGTCGCCCAGGCTGGAGTGCAGTGAGGAGATCTCGACTCACTGCAACCTTTGCCTCCTGGGTTGAAATGTTCCTTCTGCTTCAGCCTCCCAAGTAGCTGGGACTGCAGGCATGCGCTACCATGCCTGGCTAATTTTTTTTTTTTTTTGAGACGCAGCCATACTCTTTGCTGGAATGCAGTGGTGTGATCTCAGCTCACTGCAACATCTGCCTCCCAGGTTCAAGCAATTCTCCTGCCCCAGCCTCCGTAGTAGCTGGGATTATATGCGCCTGCCGCCATGCCCAGCTAATTTTTGTGTTTTTAGTAGAGAAAATGTTTCAGCGTGTTGGTCAAGCTGGTCTCGAACTCCTGACCTCAAGTGATCTGCCCGCCTTGGCCTTCCAAAGTGCCGGGATTATAGGCATGAGCCATTGCACCCAGCCAAGTTTTTAAATTTGAGAACATCCAATTTATCAGTACTTCCTTTTATGAATCATACTTTTGGTTTCAGGGCTAAGGTCTCTTGGCTTGTCTCAGATTCCAAAGATTTTCTTTTTTTTTTTCCCTGAAAGTTGTATGATTTTGTGTTTTATATTTAAGTCTTCAATCCATTTTGAGGTAATTTTTATATAAGGTGTGACGTTTGGTTTGAGATTCATCTTTTTGCCAATGTCCAGTTGCTCCAGCAGCATTTGTTGAAAAGGCTGTCCTCCCTTCATTGAATTGCTTTTGTATCTTTGTCAAAAATAGTTGGACATACTTGTATGGGTTTACTTTTGTGTTCTCTCTTCTGGTTCATTAATCTTTATCCCTTTAACAACACTGCACTGTTTTGATTCCATACCGATGTAGTAAATCTTAACATTGGGAAGAGTGAGTGTCTCTTTTATTTTTTCAAAATTATTTTAGCTTTTCTAGTTTGTTTTGGCTTTCCATGTAAATGTTTAAATAAGCCTGTCTGTATCTATAAAACACCTTTTGATAGGAATTGCATTAAACCTAAAAATCAGTTTGGGGCAAATTGATGTCCCAGTTAATGGACGTGGTAAGTCTTTCTAATTTATTTAGGTCTGATTTCTTTCATCAGCATTTTATAATTTTCAGCATACAGATCCTGCACATTATAAATGTACAGTGAAGTTTTTTGTTTGTTTTTTTTTTTTGACTCTCTCGCAAATGGTACTGTTTTTAGTTTTGGTTTCCACATACCATATCTGTTGTTAGATATAAAAATGCAGTTGATTGTTTTTTGTGTGTGTGTGTTGATCTTGTAACCTGCAAACTCACCTTGCTGAACTTATTTGAGGATTATATTCATTTTCTTTCTCAGACCTGATGATGTGAATTACATGGATTGATTTTCAAATATTTAACCGTCCTTGCATACATACAATGAATCCCACTTGATACTGGTGTATAAATAATTATTTGTATACATTGCTGAATTCAATTTGCTAATTTGTTGAGGCAGTTTTCTTTTTTTGTGCTGTCTTTATGCGGTGTTGCTGTAAGGTTAATACTGATTTCATAAAATCGTTTGGGAATATTGATTTAAAAAATCATTTGTTCCTTTTCTGTTTTCTTGAAGGATATGTGTAAAATTGGTGTTGATTGTTATTTAAATATTTGGTAGAATTGTCTGTTGAAATTGTCTGGGCCTGGAGAGCTCTTTTGTAGGAACTTTTAAATTACAACTTCATTCAGCAGAACATTGGAGAAAAGGTATTTTTTAAATTAACACCAAAAATAAATTACAACTTCAGTTTCTGTAGTGATTAATAGGACTATTTAAGTAATTAAGTTTGGGTAGTTGGTAGTTTTTGAGGAATTGGTCAATTTCTCCAAAGTTGTTTATGAACATTATGAACAATATTATAACATCATTTATAGTATTTCTTCTCGTTTTAATAGTTGCAGGATCTGTAATGATATTCTCTATTTTGGACTACTTTTGGTGATTTCTGCGCTTTCACTTTATCTTTGTCTGTCTTCCTAAAGGTTTATCAGCGTGTTTTTTTTTTTTCTTTTCAAGAAACCAGCTTTTTGGTTTTTTAATTTTATTACTATTTTTTTGAGACAGGGTTTCACTCTGTCGCCCAGACTGGAGTACAGTGGTACGATCCTGGCTCACTGCAGCCTTAACCTCCCAAGCTCAAGCACTTCTCCCACTTTGGCCTACCAAGTAGCTGGGACTACAGATGTGTGTCACCACGCCTGGCTAATTTTTTGTAGAGATGGGGTCTTGCCATGTTGCCCAGGCTGGTCTCGAATTCCTGGGCTCAAGCGATCTGCCTGCCCTGACCTCCCAAAGTGTTAGGATTACAGGCGTGAGCCATGGCACCCAGCCAAAACCGGCTTTTTGTTTCATACAGTTTTGTCTATTGCTTTTCTGTTTTTAATTTCATTGATTTCTGCTCTTATATATATTTCCTTCCTTCTGCTTGTTTTAGGTTTATTTTGCTCTTTTTCTAGGTTCTTGAAGCAAGAACTTATTTAAATTAAATTAAAACAAGATTATTAATTTCAGACCTTTCCTTTTTATTAATGTGGGCATTTAGTGCTATAAATTTCCCAACAGACACTGCTTTAGCTGCATCCCATAAAATTTGACATGTTATATTTTCATTTCCATTTATATATGTCTTTATTTGAGACTTTTTTTTTGGCCCATGGGTTCCTTACATGTATGTTGTTTAATTTCTAAGTAGGGATTTTCCTTTCTGTTATGATTTCTAATTTTACTCCATTACAGTCAGATAATGTATTATGTAGGATTTCAGTTCTTTTAAATTTGTTGGGGTTTTTGCTATTGTTCGGGTTTTTTGATCCAGAATATGGCTTACTTCAGTAAATATTTCATGGGTACTTGAAAAGTACTTGTATTCTCCTTATTACAACACTGTATTCTCCTTTCTTTCTGAGGTAGAGTGTTCTATAAAAGTCAGTTACACCTTGTGTGTTGTTGTTCAGTTCTTTTATACCTTTACTGATTTTCATCTGATATTTCTATCAGTTGCTGAGAGTGGGGTATTGAAATTCCCAGCTTATGTATATGGATTTGTCTGTTTTTCCTTTCAGCGCTATCAGTTTTGGTTTTACATATTTTAAAACTCTGTTGTTTAATGCATGCACAACTAAGATCATTATATTTTCTTGGTAGATTGATAATTTTATGATAATGTAACATCCCTCTTTGTCTGTGATAATTATTTTGCTTTGAAGTTTACTTCATCTGGTATGAAGTTTAACCACTCCTGATTTTTCGGCTTTTTAGAGGCAAGGTCTCACTCTTTTGCCTAGGCTGGAGTACGTTGTCACGATCATAGCTCATTGTAACCTCCCAGCTCCTGGGCTCAAGTAATCCTCCTGTCTCAGGCTCTTGAGTAGCTAGAACTACAGGCATGTGCCACCACACTCACCTAATGTTTATTTTTTGTACACAGAGTTTCACTGTGTTGCCCAGGCTGGTTGCAAACTGCTGACCTCAAGCGATCTTCCTGCCTTGGCCTCCTTAAGTGCTGGGATCATATAGGAATGAGCCACCATGCCTAGCCCTGCTTTTTTAAATTTATTTTTTCCCATCCTTTTATTTTTTATTTTATTATGTTTGAAGTGAGTTTCTTGTAGACAGCATGTTATTGGATCCAATCCATGAATCTCTGCCTTTTAACTAGTATATTTACACTTAAAGTAATTATTGATACATTAGAGCTTAAGGGCCCAAAGATCTTTTTTTTTTTTTGACTTAAGATTCTTCTTACAATCTTACTCATTTGGCAATAACCATAAAATACAAGTCAAATAGATTTCCTGAGAAGTGAGTACATTACCATTTTACCACCATCTAAAGGAAACACTTAACCATTATTCCAGTAATCTCTGGATTGCTCTAGACCCCAGCCTGGCAAACTAATGCCATTGGTTTCAGAGGTAGCCAATAGCCAATATTAGAGTATCTATTGATTATTATAGCTATAGGTATAGCCAGCTTCTGATGGATGATCTGGATCCTTAAAGAAGCTGGAAACCTCATCACAATCAAGCAATAACCTAAGAGCTGGATTGACATTGGCCAGATTATTTCACAGAGCTCTTCTTTCTGACAGAAATGAAGATCTGCCCATTGGGGTATTTCCTTTCCAATTTACATATGTTTGTCTCTAAAGGAAATTGATTAGATTTTAGGTTCAGCCATTTATTCATAATACTTGAACCTTGCTAAACTAACTCCCAACTTCCATTTTACCAAATAAGTACCCCCTATAAAACCATAACTTGTTTTAAAAACAATTAGACATCAGTCAGTACCACATCCTGTTGTGTTTGTTCCTGTAAGGTTCTTTGCATCTCCCAGTCTGTGCCAAGATCCTGAATTAAGCTCAGACTTATCATAGTCAACATTAGAATAAACTGACAGTTGATTCAGATATTGTAAACAGAGGACAGTTAATTTGAGTACTACCTCCCAAGGGAAATCCTTTGAAAGATAATATTCGTTTAATTAAGTTTAGGTGTTTTGGGGGGTATCTTTACATATATAATCACACCTCATATACTGTGTTTTAAAATTATTCCAGACACTTGCAATTCAGTGTCCAAATGTAAAATACATGATTTATGGCTTTGATGAAGATGTGGTTTGTGGATTCCAAATCATAGTCATCACTGTGTTCCTTTGGCTGTCTGTGGCATGAGCTTCTTGAAGCAATCTCAAATGTTTATTTTCATGTTAATACACCTAGACTTATGGATTGGAGGATAGAGACCTTTTCTTTTTCATCTTTGTATCCCCAGTACCTGGCATCCTGAAGACGTATAGTAAACTTATTGAATGAATTGGGGTAGTGTATGGGAGAGCCTGAGCTTTGGCCCTGTGTAAGTTGGAGTCCTGTTTTGATAGATTGAGGATTCTTGGTCTGTGATAATAGATAGAATTTTAATGAATAGAAGTTATTTTTGGATGGCATTGCTTAAAGGTTTTTTTGGTGGCTAAAGCTTAGAAAATATTTTTTTACAAACACATATAGTGACTTGTCATGGATTTGACCTATTCATTTCATCTTGTTTAATTCCTGTAACCATTCTGAAGGGAATTCCATAGGAAAGGAAATAGGAAAAATCCAGTATGAAATGTTCCTGTCACTGGTTTTTCACATGTATTCAAACTAACCAGATACACAAAAATAATGTAATGGCAGTGGTTAAATGTGTAGTCATAGTATGATTAGCTCTGAAATAAAATGATGATGTTATGTTTGAAATTTTCAACCTGTGCCTTATTAGTAAAAGAGGCTTAAGTTCAACAATAGATTTCCACCTGAGAAAATAGATGTGAATACAGAACTTCTTCAGATTTTTGTTTTCAATATGAGCTCTGACAAAGCTATTTGGGAAAGGAAGACGGTACTGGGACCTAAAGTTTCTATTAAAATACAATATTATTGCCATTAAATTATATCATTGCTTTTTATTTTATATGAGCTTGATAATCTCCTTAGTAAAAAGCTCAGATTTTCTACCCACTTCTTTAAAGGTATTTGACCAAACATTATTTTCTGGAAATAAATGTTTAGATGAGCTCTATGTTTCTTTCTGAGAATAGTTTAAGGAAATAAAGCTTACTGCTACTCTAAGAAAAAGCCCTATTTGAAGTCCAACATGTGGCATTAACTTATTTACTCTTATCAATTGGGTTTCCCTGTCATTGATTTGATTTTTTTTCTTTTATGATTTGATGTGTTATAGTCCAGTTTTGAATGATGGATTTTATGTCCAGAAATATCCTCTGGAATACATATTTCTGTGTTTAATTCTGTAGTGTCTGTCATCAGGAGGAATAGGCAAGAAGTTTAGATTCAGAGGGGTGCCACGTTGGTAATTTGGCTCACATTGCATGGGGAGAATAATCTCTCTCCTAAAATGAAGCACGAGGATAAGTAATAACTTTTTATGCATGATAAGCATCAAAAATATGAACCTGCTGGTCTTTGCTTTTCATTTTTCTTTACCTCTATCTTTCAGTGTGAACCTCCTGCAGTGTGCACACGATGTGATCAATAACTCAATAACTTTTTTCATGCAGTAATTATCTCCATGTGATATTATCTGAACACTGTTTTTCTTTATTACTCAAAAGATGCAGGAGATATTTATATAACCAGCTGATCCCATTTTGGATAAAGGTGCTTTGTGACAGCAGGGGAAATAGTTTATTTTAAATAGCCTTTTAAAATAAATGCTCTATGAAAAGCTTTTGCAGTTAACTTTTACTTAGCATGAGAAGGTGATTACCAAAAAGATTTAGTTCTAAAACTTGTACTTTGTAGATTTTACAGTGTGATAGTCTTGCTTTTCTAACCTTTTTTTTTTTTTTTTTGGATTGAGATGGAGTTGCCCAGGCCGGAGTGCAATGGTGCAATCTCAGCTCATCGCAACCTCTGCAAGTAGCTGGGATTACAGGCATGCGCCACCATACCCAGCTAATTTTGTATTTTTAGTAGAGACAGGGTTTCTCCGTGTTGGTCAGGCTGGTCTCGAACTCCTGACCTCAGGTGATCCACCTGCCTCAGCCTCCCAAAGTGCTGGGATTACACACATGAGCCACCGTGCCCAGCCTTTCTTTCTAACTTCTAATAAACACAGTTTAAGTTAAAATATTGAACTATTTAACATAACCATAACTTTTTTCTGATTCCTGTTAATAAGGATATATTTACCAAGATATGAGCTAAACACATACAAGTTTTGCCATCTCTGAACATCTCACAGAGATTCTCATTCTAGGTAGAGATCCTACAAGAATCCCGGATGATGATCCCAGATTGCCAGCGCAGGTTGGAAGCCGCATATTTGGATCTTCAACAGATATTAGTAAGTAAAGACTTCTGTGTCATATGTTAAAAAAAAATTTTTTCAATCCAATACATGGAAAGCCAAAAGTTTAAACATTTAACACTGAGAACTAGTCGGCAGTATTTCCTATTCACTTGCCCTTTATACCACTATATTTTAAAATAATTAATGGAGTTTAAATTGTGTTTTGAATTATGCCTCCAGTAAAAGTACTGTTTTCTAGCATGTATGTTCAATTCATTAAAATTTAGCTAAATTTATTTAAGTTATGATAGTACCAGTATTGTCCAGCAAGGTCTTGATTATTTGGTTTTCATACATAAAGATCTTTTGAGACATTGAGGATGAGTTGATTGATTAAAATTTTAAAAGATCTAATACTTCAAAAGAATTTGGGTTCTTAATAAAAGGATCTGGAATTCTTTCACATTCAAACCTAAATCAGTTTGAGAGAGGGGGAAAAAACTGGTAATCTAGGTAGTCCCCTCATAATAACTTGGAGCTGAATAACACTTATACTTGCTGGTATAAATGCCTTGTGATACAGAAGGTAAATAAAGCAGGAAATAATAACTGTTAAAATACTAACTGAGATGGGAAGCATCATTTGTATTTCTTAACAGTTTAAATGCTTTTTTCTCTCATGAATCTAGTAGCTGAGAAAGTAATAGAAATTGCTTGAAAAAAATAATGTCGGCTGCCGGGCACGGTGGCTCATGCCTGTAATCCCAGCCCTTTGGGAGGCTGAGGCGGGCGGATCACGAGGTCAGGAGTTGAAGACCAGCCTGACCAACATGGTGAAACCCCATCTCTACTAAAATAAATACGAAAATAATAATAATAATGTCTTTGGATGATATATTTGTGTGTGAGGATGTATTCAACAATATCTCTGCCCCCGAAGAGCTTATATTTACTAACAGAGAACAAACATGTGTTTAAGGTGTAACATGGAGGTTTAAGAAATTCTTACCTATAGTTTGAGCTAAGCAAATTCTCAGTCCTTTTGCTTTCAGTTTGCATATTAAATACACACATACTTTATTTCCTCTACTCTGTTTGTATATCTCCATCTTTTATTGACCTGACATAAATTGCTAACCATAGATAGCTTCATGTAAAAATCAAACAAAATTTCCTGTGTAGAGTAATTTAGATGTTATTATTTCATTTTTCTGTTATCATTACAATATATTAGTAAAAGTTGCCTATATATCAGTATTATGGAAAAACTCAATCTTTAAATATCAGAAAATGAAAGATGTATTTTGTTTCCTTTAGTGTAGGGTATGTAATACCCATTAGCAAGCAAGCAATTCATTTGTTGAATTCAGAGATTATATTTAACTCTGTTGTGACATAGAAAGCCTTCTTTGTCATTGGGAATAGTTGGTGGATTATTTTGGCCTGAATGCTGTCATGTATGGAATATGTTAGTAAATCTTGCTTTTTACTTTTCTCTTTCGTATGATGATGATGGGTCAACAAAATGAGAATAAACTTTTCTGAGGTTTTTATTTAATTTACTTAATGCTGGTAGCTTTAGAAGGCTGTGTTATTCACTTATTATATGAGAATATATACAGTGAAGCAAAAGCACCAGTTTTTTCTTCCTTTCCTTGTAAAGAAGGAGCAGAATGTGGGAAACCTGTGGAATTACAGTATGTTTAGATGAGGCTTGGGATTTTTTACTTTTAATTTTTTAGTTATTTACATTAATGGTTTGTAATATTTGAGTAAATAACAAAGTACTGAAACTTGAAAAGGATAAACTTAATTTTTATTGTATTTCATTTTAGGAATGTGAAAAAGACTTGGAAGAAACTGAGGAATATAAAGAAGCACGTTTAGTACTGGATTCAGTGAAGTTAGAAGCCTGAAACTTTTCTTTTATGGGGTGGTTTTTGCATTGAATCCTGGGGTCCATTTTACAATCCATTATTTTTGACCACTGCTGTGTGTTCAAGTAGTGTGAGAATGTGATTGCTTTTATCTGGTTACGTATGTATTTCTTTGTCTAATTTAATATGTCAAATAAATGAATACATCTAATAAAATTGTTTATTTTGTACTTTACAAAATTTTTAAATTAACCTTTTATCATTAAACCACATAGACTTTATGACAGAGAACTATAATCTGTTAGGTTCTATTTAAACTCTATGTATTTTGCTTCGTAAGCATAGATTGAGTTTTAAAAAATAGGATACCAGTTTTTCAAATAACAATCCAAATTTTAGTTGGGTATAGTGGTACATACCTGTATTCCCAACTACTGGGGAGGCTAAAGTGGGAGGATTGCTTGAGCCCAGTAGTATGAGGGTGCAGTAAGGTATGATTATGCCACTGTACTCCAGCCTAGGGAACATAGCAGGACCCTATGTCTAAAAGATTGAATTATAAGCAGTTTATTTGGAATCGAATACAACTGATACAAAAGGAAGAACCCTTTTTGGGGAATGTCTCACATAAGGCCTTCACAGTGAAAGTCTAACATTTCCATTACTATCAATGAATGAGAAACATTTAAATCTTTTTCCAGGACAGATTCACACAGAAAACACCCAACCATTTAGATCTTCAAATAAGATTCTTATGAACAATGAAGAGTTGAATGGTATTTTGAAACAATAATGGCTATTGCCAGTGAAGTGGTGCTGGCAAATATTTAAAGGCTCTTCAGAATAGGAGGGGAGCCTCTGATTGGTAGCTTTTGCTGATTTCTGTGGTATAAATACTCCGACTGTGACCAATTTCAAACTACTAATATGACATCACTGAACACAGAGTTATGAATATTTGGGCCAGCTCCACCACAATTTGGCTGTAGCCCAGTCTTGATTATCTAGATTGACTCAGGGGGAAAAAGTATCATTTTGTCAGAAAACATTTTTCTGGTACAGTTGTGACCCTATTAGCCAATCATGTGAGTTTATTTTCCAAAAATACAAGACAACTCATTTAGATTTTTTATATTTCCAGAAAATGTGTGTGAGCCTTATATCACCAGCCTAATGGGCATTGATATAAGGAACCAAATATCTATGTATAGCATTTAAATTTGAAAAGTCAAAATTGGAAAAAAACAACACTTGAATTTTTGCTGCATTAAATACTTACAGTGTTAGTATGGTTGGTATGATTTTGGAAGTTGCAGATAATTGCTAGAAATCATAACATATTTATTGAATACATCCAAAGATCAGAAAAGAGAAAAATAATTGTTTTTCCTAAATTATTCCTAAAGGTTCTGTTGTTATAAAGCGCACAGATTATATCACTTATAAAATAAACTTTTGCCAGGTGCGGTGGCTCATGCCTGTAATCCCAGCACTTTGGGAGGCCAAGGCAAGTGGATCACCTGAGGTCAGGAGTTCAAGACCAGTCTGACCAACATGGTGAAACCCCATCTCTACTAAAAAGTACAAAAATTTGCTGGGCATGATGGCAGGCACCTGTAATCCCAGCTACTTGGGGGACTGAGGCAGGAGAATTGCTTGAACCCAGAAGGCGGAGGTTGCAATGAGCCAAGATCGTGCCATTGCACTCCAGCCTGGGCGACAGAGCAAGACTCTGTCTCAAAAACTAAATAAATAAATAAATTTATTTACACATGCCAAAAAGTACTTCTTCAGAGAATAACATATATCAGAAGCATTTCTAAATTGGAATGTCATCCCAAAACATATTACATGCCATTTTAAAAGTATTTGAGGTGGGAAAAGGAAAAGTTGAGAAAATAAAAAGTAACTAATTATAGTGTAAAATGTGATATTAAGGTTAGTATTAGAGGTTTGAACACCAAGAAAATTAGATTATTTTGTGGTTGCTATCAAGCGCCAGGCAATAGATAGGCTTGGGAAGGGATGAGGGATGGGAGGGAGCACTAATATTTAGTTTTCCAAGTAGTAGTTCATTTACAGAAACTATTTTGGTATTTTTTTTAATGTGTAAGCATCTCTCTCTCTCTAGATAGATAGATAGATAGATAGATAGATATAGATATATATAGTAAATGGTTTCTTGACCAACTAAAGCTTAACGAGAACAAATACTAAAGTATATATAGATTCATATGTATAAGTTTTGCAGCAAGGACCCAAATCATGGTTACTAAAAAAATTACTTTGTTGCCAAAAAGCCTAGAAAAGAAGAAATCCATAATAAGATAAATGAAAAAAAACCATATCTTTATTGGCCAAATGTGGTGGCTCACACCTGTAATCCTAGCACTTTGGGAGGCCAAGGTGGGCAGATCACCTGAGGTCAGGAGTTATGACCTGCTGGCCAACGTGGTGAAATCCCATGTCTACTAAATACACAAACATTAGCCAGGCGTGGAGGCACGTGCCTGTAATCCCAGCCACCCGGGAGGCTGAGATAGGAGAATCGCTGGAATCTGGGAGCAGAGGCTGCAGTGAGCTGAGATCGCATCACTGCACTGCCACCTGGGTGACAGAGCAAGACTTTGTCTCAAAAAAAAAAAAAAGAAAAAGAAATATATCTTTAGAGAATTCCTGTCTCAACTATAGATTTTATACTGGATCACTCTCGAAGTATTAATGAGAAGCACAAGAGGCTTAACATCCTGTGAAGACTTTATTTCTGGGAATTTTTCATACATTCCACTTAGGTTTTCATGGCCATCAATAAGTATATTAAAATACGAGCAACTGGTATCAATTCAGCATCTTGTTTTTAAGTTTTTATTTAAACCCTTATATCTGTGTAATAATAGGTAGAAATTGCCAACTAATTTTGCCTCTTTTTCTTCCTGCCCCGACACCTGAGCCCTCAACCAACATACAGTAGTTGTCCAGTAAACGTTTGTAGATTGAATGAAAAGCAAGAACATGTTTGACCTCTGGAAATGAGAGAAAGAATGCCAAGAAGGATTCCATCACATTGCAAACACATTTAATACAGTGCCTTTCCCACTGTTTTGACTGCAAACCACAATACAAAACACATTTTCCATTGTGACCCAGGACATATATATGAATGTGTGTGTGTATACAATATGTGTTCTTACTATGTACAACTCCTACCTGCTATTGGGTGGTGAAAAACACACCCAAATACAATCATATAAAATTATTCTATTTGTGAAAATTTTACACACACACAGAGACATATAATCTTCTTACATCAGTTGTCTTAGTGAACATGTGCAAAGTCATACAGATTGCAGGTATATAGCGTCATGGTAAAGTGTAACTACTTATAATTTGTAATATGCCCCGAGTCCTTGTACAGACAAATATAAAGACTTCCATAGAGAACACAGGCAAAACAAAGGCATTCAAGTGACAGATCCAAGTAGTGAAACTAACATCTGTATTTTTCTGTACAGCAAAGGTCACATCATTTTTAAGTAAGAATATGCATAGGACAAAGAAATAAAGGTACAAGGTATGGAATCAGTAGGGTGACCAAGTCCAGGCTGGTTTTAATGCCAGTAAGAACATTCCCAAGTCCTAGCATCTTCACTTGTACATTCTTGGCTAATGGGTAGATCAGTCCTAGTAAATCAAAATACCCCCTCAGTGGTCCTGGACAGGGACTTTCTGTCTAGGCTTTTGGGACATTTATATTTCTGAATGAACATCAACATCCCAAGAACTAGGTTGTCTTTCTTTTCTCATGTTTTGTGCCATGTTAAGTTATGTGAATCTTTGCGGGGGAATGAAACTTGTGAGGAGGGGAGAGAAGGCACACTGCTAAAATAAGCACACGTTTATTTTATGAGTAATGAAAACTAGCTAAAACAATATATTGTAATGTTTGTTTAACATTTCTCAACTTTCTAGTCAGCAACATTCAAAGCCTGATATTTTAAAATTGCCTTTATACCTGTACCTGTGCACTGGATCACTTCCAGATTGAGCAGTCAAACCTGTTTAATCCAAATCACTTTGCAAACTTCATTACATTACTTGGTTTTTAAAAATCCTATCAAATTTAATAAGGACATATCCTACAGCTAGTTATCACTTAAATCTTATTATTTGGTCATTTAGACAAACCAAAGATAGATTAATCCTTTCTTTGATGGCATTAAGGCCTTTAAATGTCAGTGTAAACTTGATGAGTACGTGGGAGCCAGAGCTGTGAGGCATTTGGTATTAAAGGGTTAATCAGATCATTTAGTCCCTGAAGCACCTTTGAGTGCTTTAGCTGGAAAGAAATTGAATGGTTTGGAAATGCTATACTATAAGACAAGTTATAAGTATTATTGTACTTGAAATTTTCAAGAGTGCTTCATAAAAATCTACATTGCTCTCCACTATTCATCTTACTACTCTTACAATATGGGAGGGATTTGCTCATGTATTGGACTGTTGCACAGAAAGGTTATAATTAATCTATGTTACAGTAGATCTGTACCTTTCTTATATTTTGTGCTTTCTCCTGGCTGCTGGATAGTTGACAAGGTGCTTTCAAAATCTTGGAGGAAAATATTTGTAATATGTCACAAGAAGTTAAGGTTTTCAGTGCACAAGAGCTCTTTCAAATTAATTAAAAACCTTCAGTATAAAAAGTAAACAAAGGATAGAAACACAGTTCACAGAAGAAGAAATACAAATGGATGGTTTTTAAAAATATTCCACTCCAGTAGTAATCATACTCAGACTTTAAAAATAATAAAGCAAACTTTTTAAAGATAATGAATACCTCTCATCTAGGTGTGATAAAGTACTAGCCAATGAGCTTAGATAAGAAGATGAAATGATAAATAAATATTGGAAAAGAGACATCATTTTCATTATATGCAGATAAGCTGTGCACCAGGAAAGCACCAGAGTCATCTGTGAAATAATCAGAAGCAATGAGGAAATTGAAATGAGTACTTACATGATATGTAAAAGTGTTATGGGTTGAATTATGTCACCCAAAAATGTATGTTGAAGTCCTAACCCCCAATACCTCAGGATGGAACCCTATTTGGAAACAGGTCCTTGCAGAAATAGTTAAGGTCTTAGCTTACTAGAGTAGGGTGGGCCTTTAACCCAGTATGACTGATGTATGAATAAGAAGATACTGTGAAGACATAGTGAGAAGGCCATAGGACAACAGAATTCATGCATTCACAAGCCAAGGATCACCAATGTGACACCAGAACCTAAGAGAAAGGCAGGGAACAGTTTCTCCCCCAAGAGCCTTTGAGAGCATGGCCTTGCAGACACCTTGATTTTGGTTTCTAGCCTCCAGAAATGTGAGACAATAGTTTGTGGTACCTTGTTACAGCAGTCCTAGAAAACAAATACATAGAACCCAAAAGCTTTTCTGTATGCCAGCAGTAGCCAAATATAATTGAAAAAAGGGTGTCCAGTGAGAGTCAAAAATACATTTAAGAAGAATGACTTGTACTATATGTGGAGAGTTAATATTGTGAAAATGTGAATTCTCTCTATGTTAATCTGTAAATTCAATGAAATAAAGCACAGAAGGGCTTTGGCAGAGGGGAGAATTTGAGGAAATGGTTCTAAAATCCAATTAAAAACATTTTTTTAACAGGCAAAAACGGCTGGGGGCGGATCTGAAAAAGAATAGTGATAAGAGCTAGTAAAACTGCTCACTAGTAAAACTAGTTAAGTTACAATAATTAAATGTACGGTAAAAGAAGAGGATCAAAGAGAATAGAGTCCAGAAGCAAACCCAAATTTATATGAATATAAATTTAGTATATGATAAACACTATTTCAGATCGTTGGGGAAAAGATAGATCATTCAATAACTGGCTAGCCACTGGGGGAAAAAAATGGAGCTGGATCTCTATTTCACCTCTCACACCAAAATGCATCTCAAATGAGTCAAAAATTTCAGTATAAAATGGAAAAGAATTACAATTTAGAAGAAAACACTGGTGAATCTAATAGACTAACAATTTTTAAGTAGATATGCAATGAGGATACAGGGAAATGGAAAATGTAACACACTGTTGATGAGAATATTTTAAAGATGGCAGTTCTCCACAAATTAACATATATTTGTAATACAAGAAGTATTAAACCTGTAAAGAGGAAAATAAGTGGTGAGACTGTTCAAGAATTGAAACAGAGTCTCCCTCTGTAGCCCAGGCTGGAGTGCAGTGGTGCGATCTCAGCTCACTGCAACCTCCGCCTCCTGGGTCCCAGTTCAAGCAATATTCCTGCCTCAGCCTCCCAAGTAGCTAGGATTACAGGTGTGCACCACCATGCCCAGCTAATTTTCGTATTTTTAGTAGATACGGGGTTTCACCATGTTGGCCAGGCTGGTCTTGAACTCCTGACCTCGTGATCCGCCCGCCTCGGCCTCCCGAAGTGCTGGGATTACAGGCGTGAGCCACTGTGCCTGGCCAAGAAAATCTTAAAAATGGAGAATTGGTGAGGGAGAAAGAGGATAAATGTAGGAGACATTGCAGTTGGAGATTTGAAATTTAAGACTCCTGCATGTAAAACAGTGAAACTGGCATGAGATTGAACTGTCAGAATAAAGTAGAAAACCCACACCATACCCAAATATATATCAATACGTAAGTATCTGATAGAGGTGGCATCTTAAGTTTGTGGTAAACGGATGGTTAATTCCCATCCCAATAAATAGAAAAGTCAGTTCTTGAGAAAAATAAAAATAGATTTCTGTCTCATCTCACACAATAAAGCTTAAATAGATTAAAGAATTTATGCAACAAATATTTCTCAAACCTTTTATTAGCTAGGCATTATTCTGGTCCTAGGACGCAGTGGTGAGTAAGACGAAGATCTCTGCTTTTAAGGAGGATACAACTCATAGAGGTTGATAATAAATAAGCCAGAAAATATCGGAGGCATGTTCTGTGCATAAAATGGAAACAAGCTGGTGTGATAGAGAACATTCAGATGTTGAGGGAAAGCCTCTCTGAAGAGATACTTAAGCTAGGCTCTGATTCAGAACCTCAACAGAGAGAAGTGTATTTATCACAAGCAAAAGAAAAGCTACTGTTACGCCTCAGACAAGACAAGTCTAGGTGAATTCAAAGAAAGGAGACCAGTGAGGCTAGAGTTAAGTGAATGATGGAGAAAGTAGTACATGAATTTTTAGGACTTTGTAAACGAAGGAAAGCAATTAAGGTTCTATTCTAATGAGAAGCCACAGATTTTAAGCAAGAGAGTGACGGTTTAATTACAGCATTGTTTAAAGATCTCGTTGCTCTTAGAAACTGAGTCATAGGGGGCAAAAGTGAGAGCAGAGAAAGGCTGCTATAATAGTACAAAGGTAAATGTAAGAAATAAAACATAAAAAAAAATTTTACTTAAGATTTAATCTGCAAATGGAAAATCAATCTCTAAAAACATAAAGATTACATTTTGTTGAACAAGAAATTGTGAATGTATTTTTCAAAATAGAACTAACTAAATTACATGACAAACATCAGACTAGGATAAAAGATTAAGGATTTTAGAAGATAATTAATATTTTTAATATATTAGAAAAGGCCAGGCATGGTGTCTCGCATCCATAAACCCAACACTTTGGGAGGCCAAGGCAGGAAGATTGCTTGAGCCCAGTAGTTTGAGGCCAGCCTGGGCAGCATAGCGTGATCCCATCTCTATTAAAAAAAAATATATATATACACACACACGTATATGTACGTATATATACACATACGTATATGTACGTATAGATACGTGTGTATATATATATTTTTTTAATAGAGATGGGATCTCTATTAAAAATGGAACTGGAGCCATTATACATATATATATATATGAAGATAGATCAGTTACTTTTGATTTGACCATCCCCTTCTCTGTAGCCAAAGTTATATCTAGTTCTTTTTATTGGGAAATTTTAGGAAAAACTCACTGAATTCTTCTCAAATCTTTTTCCTTTTTTAATAAACTCAAAAGACATGAGTCTTCCATTTTTGTCCTCCAGTGCCTCACTAAACATCACCGACACACACTGTCCACACCTGTCCTCATTCCCTTTCATCTGCCAGTACACACAAATCTTAGGGAGCCTTATGGTTCCTGTTTTGTAGTCTGAAGGGAGTAGCACAGTAAGGCCAATTGGATACAAGTAAAAGCACATCAGCTGATACTACATAGTGCTTCACATGTCTGCATGTGCCTGAGCCATCATGGAGAACAGTTGAGTATATAGCAATTAAGAGCCCTGACTCTGGAGCCAAACAGCTTGAGTTCAAATCTGCTTAGCTGTATGACTTCATGATTCAGCAAGTTACTTAATTTCCAAAATAAAACCTGCTGGTAAAGCCAAGCCAGACAAAAAAGCCATCAGAGAATGAATGTTTTTAATAAATTTAAAAAGCTCTAACCACCCAACCTGGATCAAGAAAGCAGGCACAACTGCTCCTGCTTCCACCACTGGCAACCAGCTCTGCTGAGATAAGTATCCCAGGGCATGGGTATCTACCCAGAGGAAGTGAGGGGAGCGCTTGAAATGGAATTTTGAACTAATTATCATGGGAGCAAGCTGAACATTCTGAAAGCATCTGATACCTGCCAGAGGATGGATTGGGTGAAGAAATGCAGAGAAAAATTAAAGGCAGTTTTAGAAATAAGTCCACTTGGTCAGGTGTGGTGGCTTACGCCTGTAGTCCCAGCACTTTGGGAGGCCAAGGCGGGTAGATCACGAGGTTAGGAGTTCGAGACCAGTCTGGCCAAGATGGTGAAACCCCCGTCTCTACTAAAAATACACAAAATTAGCTGGGTGTGGTAGCACGAGCCTATGGTCCCAGCTACTCAGGAGGCTGAGGCAAGAGAATCGCTTGAACCCAGGAGGTGGAGGTTGCAGTGAGCCAAGATCACATCACTACACTCCAGCCTGGGCAACAGCACGAGACCTCATCTCAAAAAAAAAAAAAAAAAAGAAAAGAAAAGAAAAGAAATAAGTCTGCTTATTTAAAAATCTCTTTAAAAAGTAAACAAAAATAATGTTACAGGTGAGTAAGAAAAGGCAAACATCTCATTAGGGAAAAAAAGAGCAAATAACGTGAATAGTCAATATGTAAAAGGAGGAGTACAAATTACCAGCAAATATATGAATGTTTATGGTCAACCTCAAAAATAAGTAAAGAAATGCAAATTTGAACAATGAGATTCCCCTACCTTCCAGCCAATTTGACAAGGAATTTTTAAACTTCTTGTACAAACATGGGAAATTTGGGGTAACAGACACTTCAGTACACTGTGGTAGAAGTAGAAATAAGCAATAAGAATATAATGCCTTGCTGGGCATGGTGGCTGACGCCTGTAATCCCAACACTTTGGGAGGCCAAAGCAGGCAGATCACTTGAGGCCAGGAGTTCAAGACCAGCCTGACCAACATGGTGAAACCTCGTCTCTACTAAAAATACAAAAATCAGCCAGGCATGGTGGCAGGCACCTGTAGTCTCAGCTACGTGGGAGGCTGAGGCAGGAGAATTGCTTGAACCGGACCCGGGAGGAAGAGGTTGCAGTGAGGCAACATGGCGCCACTGCACTCCAGCCTGGGCAACAGAGTGAGACTTTGTTTCAAAAAAACAAAAATAATGCCATAAAAATGTGCATTCCCTAAAACCATTAGGTGAAATACTACTGACAAACTATACTAATGGTTTAGGCTGATAAGAGCTAAACCCTCTGATTGATTTAACCTCACTAAAACAGTGACAGCCAGACACTACAGGACTCCTAATGAGATGCAATAGAAAGAACACAGTACTGTCTCTGAAGTACTTTTGCCTAAGTGTCAAACCTGAAACCGGTCAAACCTCTGGCTCTAACTACCAGTGTATAGGAAATGCTGAGGGCAGAGGAATATATATATATATATATATATATTTTTTTTTTGAGACGGAGTCTCGCTCTGTCACCCTGGCTGGAGTACAGTGGCCGGATCTCAGCTCACTGCAAGCTCTGTCTCCCAGGTTTATGCCATTCTCCTGCCTCAGCCTCCCGAGTAGCTGGGACTACAGGCGCCGGCCACCTCGCCCGGCTAGTTTTTTTGTATTTTTAGTAGAGACGGGGTTTCACCGTGTTAGCCAGGATGGTCTCGATCTCCTGACCTCGTGATCCGCCCGTCTCGGCCTCCCAAAGTGCTGGGATTACAGGCTTGAGCCACTGCGCCCGGCCGAGGAATATATTAAATGACACCACCAGGATGTGGAAATTCTCCAGGACAAAAGACATAGTTTTTTCAATAAATTCAAATAAATAAATATGTGGACCTTGTTTGGACTCTCAACTTGTTCAAATACTTTTTTTAAAAAAAATGTGTGAAACAATTGGAGAAATTTGAACAGTTACTAATTAATTGATGATGTTAAAGAATTAATGCTAATTTTTTAAGTGTGGCAATATTATAGTGATTATGTTTGTCGGGGAAAAAAGATCAAGGGGTGATACGGTTTGGCTGTGTCCGCACCCAAATCTCAATTTGAATTGTAGCTCCCATAATTCCCACGTGTTGTTGTGGGAGGGACCCAGTGGGAGATAATTTGAATCAGCGGGGCAGTTTCCCCCATATTGTTCTCGTGGTCGTGAATAAGTCTCACGAGATCTGATGGGTTTATCAGGGGTTTCCGCTTTTGCGTCTTCCTCATTTTCTCTTGCCGCTGCCAGATAAGAAGTGGCTCTTGCCTCCAACCATGATTCGGAGGCCTTCTCAGCCATGTGAAACTGTAAGTCCAATTAAACTTCTTTTTCTTCCCAGTCTCGGGTATGTCTTTATCAGCAGTGTGAAAACTGACTAATAAACAGGGTAAGTGTGTCACATGTTTTAGAGATTCTGTTGAAGTGTGTATTAACTACGTTACAACATGGCTGAGTTTTTCTTTCAAATAACCCAACAGGATGTGGGATATGGAGTGGGGAGGCATAGGTAAAACAAACTTGACAATGTGTTGACCACTGAAACTCATTCATGGGTATACGTGAGTTCATCATACTTTTCTCTCTACTTTTCTATAGGTTTGAAACACTCAAAACGTTGTTGATGCATACTTTTATAAGAAAACTATAAGGAGAGTGTAAACAAATGTGACACTGGCTGCCCCAGGAGAACAGAGAAAGGAACCAGTACTGTAGAAGGGAACAGAAGGAATTTAAACTTTATCTGCACTGTTTAATTCATTCATTTTTAAAACCATTACGAGGTCAGGAGATCGAGACCATCCTGGCTAACACGGTGAAACCCCGTCTCTACTAAAAATACAAAAAAAAAAAATTAGCCGGGCACCTGTAGTTCTAGCTACTCGGGAGGCTGAGGCAGGAGAATGGCATGAATCCGGGAGGCAGAACTTGCAGTGAGCGGAGTGAGCCACTGCACTCCAGCCTGGGCAACAGAGCAAGACTCCGTTACAAAAACAAAACAAAACAAAAAACCATTACTGAATATTCGTTAATCTTTTCTTATCATATGACCTATGGAAAAGAAAGTTATACTTTTCATTATAGCAGAAAAGAATAAAGTCACATTATAAAATGGAAACCTTATTTTGTATAGTGCTTTGTAGTTTGCAAACCTCTTTCACGTTCATTATGTAGTTTGGAACACAAATGGTATTTTCCACTTCTTCAAACCAGCCTTTGATACTTTGAAAAAAGCAGGTGGTGTTATTCTATATTTACATATGGAAACTGAGGCTTGCCAAAGGTCACAGAGATGGCACAATGAAATGTCTAATAAACCAGCTGTGTCTGTGTAATATGAGAGAAATTCCTCGTTTATGACATTGCCATCGAGCAAGCTAACGTCCATGACTGACTAACTCTACCATGAGTTGTTTCGAAGTAGGATAAAGAGGAAAGTGTTTAGGGCTGGGCGCGGTGGCTCATGCCTGTAATTCCAGCATTTTGGGAGGCCAAGGCAGGTGGATCACCAGAGGTCAGAAGTTTGAGACCAGCCTGGCCAACATGGTGAAACCCTGTCTCTACTAAAAATACAAAAATTAGCTGGGTGTGGTTGTGGGTGCCTGTAATCCTACTCAGGAGGCTGAGGCAGGAGAATCACTTGAACCCGGGAGGCAGAGGTTACAGTGACCTAAGATCGCGTCACTACACTCCAGCCTGGGTGACAGAGAGAGACGCCATCTCAAAAAAAAAAAAAAAAAGTAAGGTGTTTAAATAAAATAAAGAAAATATTTTTTCAAGTTTTTCAAGTAAGAATTTCTTAAAACACAAGTGAAATACACAAAGAAAAAATTGATCAATTTGACATGAAAAAGAACTACAAAATGGAAAGACTAGTCACAAACTAGAAAAATGTATTTATAATACGTCTAACACAAGTTTGGGATCCAGAATGTATGTGTAGATCACTAAAAACCAGTAGGAAATAGCTTAATAGAAAAATAGGCAAAGAACACAAGGTGGCATTTCACAAAAGAGCCGGAAAATGATCAATAAATACTTCAAAGGAACACCTACTTCATTTGTAATCAAAGAAAGTTACAAGATAGGCCGGGCGCGGTGGCTCAAGCCTGTAATCCCAGCACTTTGGGAGGCCGAGATGGGCGGATCACGAGGTCAGGAGACCGAGACCATCCTGGCTAACACGGTGAAACCCTGTCTCTACTAAAAAAAAAAAAAAAAAAAAAAAAAAAAAAATTAGCTGGGTGCAGTGGTGGGCGCCTGTAGTCCCAGCTACACGGGAGGCTGAGGCAGGAGAATGGCGTGAACCCGGGAGGCGGAGCTTGCAGTGAGTGGAGATTGCACCACTGCACTCCAGCCTGGGCGACAGAGCAAGACTCGGTCTCAAAAAAAAAAAAGAAAGTTACAAGATAGGTGCTTTGTGCAATACTTATTCAGAAATGAGATGTAAAAGTTACTACACAGTTATAAATGCATATTTCATGTTCCAACAATGGTAAGGTGTTACCCTCTTTTGAACTGCCAAGACTCCCCTACCGCTTTTTTAAGATATTTTCTTTAGAGGAGTTTTAGGTTCACAGCAAAACTGAGTGGAAGGTACAGAGATTTCCCATACACCCTCCACCCTCTGACCCCACCCACACATGTACAACCTCCCCATCATCAGCATTCCACCAGAGTGGTACATTTGTTACAACTGATGAACCTACCTTGGCACGTCATGATCATCAAAAATTAATAGTTTAATCTGGGCGCGGTGGCTCATGCCTGTAGGAGATTGAGGCTGTCGTGAGCTGAGACTGTGCCACTGCACTTTAGTCTGGGCAACAGAGCAAGACTCTGTCTCAAAAAAAAAAAAAAAAAAAAAACCAAGAAAGAAAAAGGAATGAAAAGAAAATTTACTGTCTGGTTGTATTATAGTTTATTTATCCATTCACCTACTGAAAGATATATTGGTTGCTTCCAAGTTTTGGCGATTATGAATAAAGCAACTAAAAACATTTATGTGCAGGTTTTTGTTTGGACATAAGTTTTCAACTCCTTTAGGTGAATACCAAGGAGTGTAATTGCTGGATCATATGGTTAAGAGTATGTTTAGCTTTGCAAGAACCTCCACACTGTCTTCCAAAGTGACTGTAATATTTTGCATTCCACCAGCAACAAGTGAGAATTTTTGTTGTTCCACATCTATGTCAGCATTTGGTATTGTCAGTGTTGTAGATTTTGACCATTCTAATAGATGTGTAATGGTAGCTCATGGTTGTTCTAGTTTGCATTTCCCTGATGTGGAGCATCTTTTCATATACTTATTTCCCATCTGTATGTCTTCTTCGGTGAAGTGGTTGTTAAAGTCATTTAGCCCATCTTAAAATTGGGTTATTTGTTTTCTTATTTTTGAGTTTTAAGAGTTCATTGTATATTTTAGATAACAGTCCTTTGTGAGATGTATCTTTTGCAAATATTTTTTCCCAGTCTGTGGCTTGTCTTCTCATTCTCTTGACATTGTGTTTGCAGAGCAGAGGTTTTTAATTTTAGTGAAGTATAGTTTATCAGTTATTTATTTCATGGATCATGACTTTGTTCTTGTATCTAAAAAGTCAACACCAAACCCAAGGTCATCTGGGTTTTCTCCTTTGTTATCTTCTAGAAGTTTTAAAGTTTTGTATTTACACTTAGGTCTATGATACATTCTGAGTTCATTCTTTTGAAGAGTGTAAGGTCTTTTGTGAAGGGTGGAACTCTATTTTTTTGCATTTGGACATTTAGTTGTTCCAGTACTATCTGTAGAAAAGACCATCTTTGCTCCATGTTCTTACCTTTACTTCTTTGTCAAGATCATTTGACTATATTTATGTGTATCTATTTCTGGGCTTCTGTTTTGTTCTATTGGTCCACTTGCCTATTCTTTTGCCAGTACCACACTGTCTTGATTACTGTAGCTTTGTAGTAACTCTTGAATTTGGTAGTGTCAGCCTTCCACCTTTGTCCTTCCCCTTCAACGTGGTATTAGTTATTCTCGGTCTTTTGCTTCTCTATATAAATTTTAGCATCCGGCCGGGTGCAGTGGCTCACATCTGTAATCCCAGCACTTTGAGAGGCTGAGGCCAGTAGATCATCTGAGGTCAGGAGGTCCAGGCCTGACCAACATGGTGAAACCTCATCTCTACTAAAAATACAAAAAATATCTGGGCGTGGTGGCAGGTGCTTGTAATCCCAGCTACTTGGGAGGCTGAGGCAGAAGAATCGTTTGAACCCAGGAGGCGGAGGTTGCAGTGAGCTGAGATTGTGCCAATGCACTCCAGCCTGGGCAACAAGAGTAAAACCTCATCTCAAAAAAAAAAAAAAAAAAAAAAATTAGTTTGCTGATTCTTACAACTTTAGGTTATAATTTTTGAGGTGACACATTCTCTGATAAACATCACTTATTTATGCATATTTAGTGTTCCTTCCCACAGGAGACTTCGTTTTTGAAGTCAGGTGTGGCCATGTGACTTGAATAATATGCTGAGATTTGGCTGTGATTGCATTGAATCTCTAGATCAAGTTAAGAAGAACTAACATCTTGAAAATATTGTCTTCCTATCCATTAATCTCAAATGTCTCTCTCTTTATTTAGTTCTTGTATTTCATTCACAAAAATTCTATAGTTTTCCTCATATAGATCCTATACATATTTTGTTAGATGTATTCCTAAGCATTTCATTTTTGGGGGGTGCTAATATAAATAAAATGTGTTTAAAATTTCAAATTTCACTTTTTCATTGCTGGTATATAGGAAAGCAGTAGACTTTTGTATATTAACCTTGTATCCTGAAGTTTTTCTATAATCACTTTTTACTTCCAGGAGATTTTTCTTTGTCAATTCTTTTGGGTTTTCTATATAGACAATCACCTGATCTGTGCATAAAGATAGTTTTATTTCCTCCTTCCCAATCTGTATACTTTTTATTTTATTTTCTTGTCCTGTTGCATAAGCTAGGACTTCCTCTCTGATGTTGAAGAGTAGTGGTGAGAGGGGACATTCTTGCCTTGTTCTCGATATTCATGGGAAAGCTTCCAGTTTCTCACCATTAAGCATAATGTTAGCTATAGGTTTGTCACGGATATTCTTTATCAAGTTAGGAAGTCTTCCTCTATTCCTCTCACTAGTAACTCTCTTATTGAGAGTTTTTATCATGAATGCATGTTTGATTTTGTCAAATGCTTTTTCTGCATCCATTGATATGATCATGTGAGTTTTCATTTTTAGCCTGTTGATGTGATGGATTACATTAATTGATTTTTGAATGTTGAGCCAATCTTGCATACCTGGGATAAATCCTGCTTGGCTGTGGCTTATAAGTCTTTTTATACATTTTTGAATTCTATTTGCTAGTATTTTGTTGAGGATTTTTGCATCTACTAACATGTTCATGAGTGATAGTGACCTGTAGTTTTCTTTTCTTGTAATGTCTTTGTCTTTGTCTGGTTTGGAATGCTGCCTTCATAGAATGAGTTAGGAAGTATTCCCTTGGCTTTTATCCTCTAAAAGAGATTATAAAGAATTGGTATAATTTCTTCCTTAAATATTTGACTTAATTGTCCAGTGGACTCATCTGGGCCTGGTGCTTTCTGTTTTGGAAGGTTATTAATTACTGATTCAATTTCTTTAATAGATATCGACCTATTCATATTTTCTATTTTTTCTTATATGAGCCAACCCTTTTTTAAATTTACAAATATCTCTTTCTAGGTTATAATTTTTGAGGTGACATGTTCTCTGATAAACATCACTTATTTATGCATATTTAGTGCTGCTTCCCACCCGAGAATTGGACACATCCATTTTTGAAGTCAGGTGTGGCCACGTGACTTACTTTGGCCAGTGAAATTGCTGTAGGTGACAAGAGTCACCTCTGAGCAGAAACTTTAAGATCTAGCACATAGTCCTCCATGTTTTCTCATCCCTCTGCCTGATATGCGGGAATGTACTATGAAGAGTCTGCTCCATTAGCCTAGGCCGTAGGGAAAAGAGCATATAACAGAATAATGGACATGTAATTTGAGTAAGAAGTAAACCCTTGTTGCTTCTGAGATTTGGCTTCTGAGATTTTAAGTTGTTTGTTACTGCAGCATAACCTAGCCTGTCTTCACTGATACGCCTTTCTTCACTCAATTCTAAAAAACAAGATCGACTCTCATTTAACCCTTTTTTATTATAAACATTTCCCTTTGGACTATACATTGTCTTTAAAGGTGTCAACTGCCACTATATGTACTACTGGGCACGCCCATAAAAGAAGGACAAATCTGTTTTCTGTAGCTCTAGAAAAATTCATGAAGTTCACCATGATTGAACCTGTTTAGAAAACACATGGCCATACTTAAACTAGTTCCTATGGCTGGAGTAATGTAACATCCTAGTTAGCCTGAGCCTGGGTTATGACTGATTCTTGAGTCAATTGCTATGGATAAAGGAATAAGATACACTGAGAGCTTAAATCAACCAAAGGACCATCCCTGAATCTAGGGCTGGGTGAGGTCCATATAAATCTTAGGGTTTTATGCCCAGTTGTACCAGGCAGCCCACATGCCTGGTACCAGCACCAGAGGGAGCAGAGTAGACCCCATTCACACTGAGTGTTCATGATTTGTTTCGAGCTCTCTAGTAGCTCCTGGAAGAACAACCAAAGGGCTTGCCTTCATCTTTCCTAATTCAGAACTCTCCCAGTGCTAAAGCGGCCACTGGCATTTGTGGTTACTGCATGAGGGAACTTTTGAGCATGATGTGGAAGTTCACTTTCTTGATTGTGGTCATGGTTTCACAGGTTTCTGCATATGGTAAAATTTATCAAATTGTACATTTCAAGTATGTACAATTCAAGTTTATTTTATGTTAATTATACTTCAAAAGAGCTGTTTTTTAAAGAAAGGATGTTGGGCAGTTCACCACTGGGAGGCTCAGGCCTACACAATTAAGAGCAATCCCCGAATGAAGCCTCAGAACAGGTCCTGATAGGACACTATGCCCGTTAGTACTGCCTACATGGCTACCTCTGAGCACTGGACACAAGCAGTACCTCTCTGCCATGGCTGTTCCAGGAACTCAATCTGGCTGCTGCCGCCATCGTAAACAGAGAAAGCACTGCATTACCCTCCTTGCTCTGCAACACCAGCTTCCCTTTCAGTCTAGGTGAATGGGTCTGACAGTGGAGCTTAGGACATGGGTTCATGCCCTTGCTTTGGCAGGTGAGGCTTGGGAAAGCAACTGTTTGACATTTTTCTGCTATTATCATGTGAAGTACACTCTGCCTCTAGAGCACTTGTGGGTACGTGGTGGGAAATGGGTATTCAGATGCTGAAAATGACAACTGAAAGGCATGCATGATAAGAGTTTTCAGACAGGAATAGAGTTGCTCGGGGTGCCTATGGAGAAGACAGGGAGGAGGAGCCTTGAAGGATAGTGGGGTGTAAGTATGGAAGGCAAGCAGTTCCGATGGTGCTGGGGAAGAGCTGTGCGTCTAAGAAGGGGGTTGAGAAAGGTAATAAAGTTTCTAGCCTGTGTGAGTGGAGGTCTGGCTGGACTCAGGAGTCATGGTGGGAAGCTAAGTTGGACCAATAGTCCGGCCAGGTATGAAGGATCTTGGAAGCCAAACAGGAGCTTGAACTTAGGTGGCACAGGCAACGTGGAGACTCAGTCAGACCTTCTTGAGCAGCAATGTATCTCTAGTGTTTGAGTGATTCAGTCATTTATTCATCAAATCTGAGTGTGTAAGGTAGTGGGAATAGAATAATGAATAAGGGAAGTACAGTCTCTGTCCTCAAGCAATTCCAGTTTAGTGGAAAAACAAACAGCAGACAAGCAAATACAATATAGTGTGGAGATAGAATAAGAAAGCCCTAGGGACTTTAGGAGCTCCAGGGATGGGGACATTCAACATCCACTATGGGTGATAGGGAAGGCTTCCTCAGGGAAGTGAGATTTCAGTTGAGACCTGAAACATTCCAGTGAAAGGAAACAAACTGCTTGGATTCCCACCCTCAAAACTCACCCCAAGGTTTCATAAATGGGATATAGATTATTAGTTTTGTGTTTAAGAACATGGGCCTTGGAGTGGCACTGTTGGGCCCCAAGCCCTACTCTGTCATTCATGAGCTATGTGAACTTGGACATTTGACTTCATTCGAGCTGTAATTTCCACAGATACAGAAGCAGAATGATAACAGGCCTGGCCTCATAGGATGTAGCATCTCTGGCACTTTATATCAAACATCACACACGGTAAGTTCTTTCATCAGCAGGGGCCCCACCAGGAAAACAGAAACCAAGAATTGCAAAGGCATGGAATTTAATGCAGGGATGTGGTTACCTACATGATGGAAGAGCTGAAAGCCAAACAGGAGATGGTGAAGCAATCAGAGATTAGCAACAGCAGAGAGCTGCTGCCACCCCACGCTGGAGGAACAAAGGGAAAAAAAGGTGTTCTGGAGCCCAGGGTCCAGGACTGCCTGCTGCAGTTAAAATTAGGGCAGGACCACCTGGGAAGAACTGGAGTCAATCTTCTGCTCCGAGGGTCTGTTTCCACCGCCCTGGGAAAAGGGATGGGAGTCTATTGTCAATGTGATCTGGCTAAGCTGGACAACTTGACATTGCAGAAAATTGACATTTGTTAGGTTATCTCATGGACAAAGACAGCACTTGACATCTCCCCTGCTCCTTTTAAAAGCAAACAATTTTCTGATGAGTTATCCAGAGTCCTGGGGGTAAAATGGACACAAGACGAAACTGAGGAAAATAACCTGTCAGTCTTTGCCTGCTCCAAACTCTCATTTTGGAGAGACTTTCCTCCTGCAGAGCAGAGACCACCTCCCTCCCTCAAACCAGCATCTACTCCCCTAACTTCTCCGGTGTGGGGGACGTCCAGCGGCCGCTGACAATGCCGCAGCTGGGCAGGCTTCCCAGGGAGGAGTGCCCGGTTCATCTGGTTCGTGCTGGTGTCTTCCTCCCCTCTTCCCTGACAAAAGCGACTGTCAGCTCACAGCCTCTTTCTCTGACCAGAAAGCCCTGAGGAAATGGAAAGGGGAGCCTTCTCTGAGTCCTCCGACGCTGTGGCCTCCTTTTAAAGATCTACGATATAAGGAGGCTAGACACTGTAACTTGGCCTTGGCCATGGGTTGCCCCTGGGGCATCTTGCAGCCTCCTTACCAGCGACTGCTCAGCCAGGCAGGGCAGCTAACACCACTGCCCTGATTCCTCCACTCTCCACTCCCGCCAGCTCAATGTAGACCCTCCGCTCCCTCCGCCCCTTCCAGATTATTGGCAGAGTACAATTTCATTCGCAGGTAAAGCCAGTTAAGGGTAGTTCTCTTCGGAATATCCAGCCTTCATATCCGCTTCCACCAAAGACAGAGATAGACATCCCAGGAGCAGTGGGAAAATTATGACTAAGAATAAAAGCCACATGTTTCTGTTAGGGGAAAGGCTACATTGAAAATGAAATAGTCAAATTGTTTATAAATAGGCAGGGGAGTTAGCAAACACTTGAGTGAAGAAATAGCTGGTCCTGTAGACAAAATAAAAGACGAGCAGTAGTCACATAGTGATTTCTAACATGAACACCGAATTAAAACCTGTTCATCCATTCATGACACAAGCGTTCATTCAACACCTACTGTGTGTCAGGCACCATGGTAGGCTCTGGGGATACAAAATGGAGAAGCTCGTGACCCAGTAACTAACCCTTATAGCAGTAGTGGACCAAGTGGTGTGAGAAAGGCTTGATAAGGTCCTATGGGAGCCCAGAGGAAGGGGCCAACAGGAACCGTTCAGTTTGGATTCCATATACTATGCCACAGCTGTCCAAGTCATCTCAAGTAGGAGGTCATGTGAAAAAATCTCAGAGAGTTGTAAGAAGACTCCTGGATCCCACAGAATGTGTTTAGCTGCAGTAACAGAACACCTGACTGATACTGGTTTGAACAGCGGTGCTCCTCACCACTAGGGAGGTCTGGCAGTGGGTGGTCCTGAGCTCAGTCCAGCAGTTTATTGATGTGATTGAGGGCTCAGGCTGTCTGGACCTTTTTGGCTTTCACATTTTCAGGCTGTAGGGACTGTCTTCCTTCTGGCACCAAGACGGCTGCTACTACCCTGGTGGGCAAGTCATCTACATTTTTTTGGATGTCCATCTCCTATAAAATGAGGGATGTGATTAAATCATGAGTAAGTGCCAGGTACAGTGGCTCATGCCTGTAATCCCAGCACTTTGGGAGGCCAAAGCGGGCAGATCACTTGAGGCCAGGGGTTTGAGATCAGCCTGGCCAACATGGTGAAACCCCATCTCTGCTAAAAATACAAAAATTAGCAGGGCGTGGTGGCATACACCTGTAATCCCATCTACTCAGGAGGCCAAGGCAGGAGAATGGCTTGAACTTGGGTTAAAAGTTTGCAAAACACAGCAGACACAATTATTTTCCTCATACTTAATAACAGCCTCAATACTTTACATTTTAATTTTCTGTAAATCTGTCACTGGGCTGGGCACAGTGACTCACGCCTATAATCCCAGCATTTTGGGAGGCTGAGGTGGGTGGATCACCTGAGGTCAGAAGTTCGAGACCAGCCTGACCAATGTGGTGAAACCCCGTCTCTACTAAAAATACAAAAATTAGCTGGGCATGGTGGCAGGTGCCTGTAATCCCAACTACTTTGGAGCCTGAGGCAGGAGAATTGCTTGAACCCGGGACTGAGGTTGCAGTGAGCCAAGATCGTGCCATTGCACTCTAGCCTGGGCGACAGAGTGAGACTCTGTCTCAAAAAATAATAATAAATAATAGATACATCCATCATTAACTTTTTCCAGATGCTTCAACAAATTTGTCAAACAACTGGTGAATTAATTTCTCCAAATTTTTAAACATCACATTAGTGTTTTGATACAGAGCCCTCCCTCCTGGAGCCTCCATCCTCCTCTGGCTCCACCTGGAACTGGGAGCAGCTCTCTGCCACACACGTATCCTCCTGATGGTGTCTTTTTTTGCCTTGTAGTGAGCCCTGTTTTTCCAGAATCCCATGTCTATGTGTTTTTTATTCTTTCTGGAATTCTGTTACACAGATATTAGACCTTCTGGACTGATCTTCTGTATATGTGCTGTCCAACATGGTAGCCCCTTGCCACTTGTGGGTATTGAACATTTGAAACACATATTATCCAACTTGAGGTACGTTGTAAGACACAGTTTGACAAAAAGATTGTAAATATTTCGTTAATAATTTTATGTTGATTACATGTCAAAATGATATGGTCTTGGGTTTATTGGGTTAAATAGAATATATTATAAAAATTAATCCTGACTGTTTATTCTTACCTTTTTAATGTGGCTAATAGAAAAATTAAATTACAAATGCAGCTTGTAGTGTATTCCTATTGCATAGCACTGCAATACATATTTGATTGTATTATCTTTTCTATTTTTCCATCTCTTTGTTTATTCTGTTTTCTGGGAAATTTCATTAATTTCACCTTCCAAGCCTTCTACTAAACTTTTTATTTCATCTCAGTGATCATCTTTTTAATTTCCAAGAGTATTTTTGTTGATCTCTCATCCTTCCTTTTATGTATCATTTTATACTTAGTTTATGAATGCAGTATTTTCTCATCTCTCTGATTTTGTAATTCTAGTTCTCTTGACATTTTATTCTGCAATCTGCACTATTCTAGTATGTTACAGCCTGCTTCATTCTCTTGATTTGGTCTCTATCTTTCACCTTGGAGGCTTTCCTCAACCATTTAAAGCTTCTTGTTCATATTCAAGAAGCACCAAAAAGCTTCCTGGAATGCTGTGTGCACTGGCTTGTTCTCTCGTGGTTTTATTATGGGTTGCTGAGGTGGAAAACTAAACTTTCTTTGAGAGACACCACCACCACTCCCCAAGTGTCAGTTATGGAGTCTTTTTCTCTGGCTGTGTACTTTTTTGTTTCTCTAGAGAAGAATCCTCCAGGCTGCTGTCTTGGTAAGTAGTTGGGGAAGGAGACTGGCATTTTAGGAATGGGAAAGACAGATTGGGAGCCAAGTGTCCATTTTTCAGTTAATTCCACTATTTTCAGTGCCTACCCATCCCTGGCCTCTCTGATAGTTTCCAAATTCAGATTGCCTCTGGTTCAAGTATCTAGAGAATAAACTTTCTACTTCTTGGCAAGGTTGAGGTAGTCACCTGAGTGGGTGCCAGCATTGAAAAGGGGATGTGTCTTATTCCAGCTGTGAGGTCCTCTATCATGCTGTAGGACGAAGGGTTTCACTTCTCCTTTTTGGCACTAAGAAGTACTTACCCCTGTAAGTACTTGGGTTGTAACTTTCTCTATTCTGCTAAGTCAGTTACCACTGCTCTTTCTGTTTTATCATTGTTAAAAAACCGTGTTTAAGTCTTTCATCTACTGTTGCCTCTTGTCCTGTTGTTGTCCTTGTGAGTCATTTAAAATTATTTAGTATTTTCTTAGTAGGCTTTTAGTAAAGAGAGGAGATCAATGCATGTGGTCAATTTCCTTATCTGTACCTAGAAGCCCTGTTTCTATCCTGAGCTCTAGTTATTCACGTTTTTATTTTCTCCTCTAGGATATAGCAGCTTCCTTGGGGGCAGGATCAAGGACTGCTTTATCTTGGAGTCCACCCACCACTTCCTTCCTAGCATCTACCTTTAAGTTTGTACATACTAACTGCTCAACATTGAAGGAAATCATTCATGCAAATTATCTATACGTTTGAATCTTATTAGTTCCCTGTGTACCTTGGGATAAGTCACTTCTCCTTCCCGGGACCCAAGAGGAGAAACAGAGTCTGTTCTCAGGATGATTCCTAAGGCCCCATTCAGTTTTAACATCCTAAGAATCCATGTGCCCAGTTTCTTTATTACTTTTGTCTGTTTGCTAGTGTAAATTATATCATCACTAGGCATCCTACATTGTAGAGACTTGAGATTTTTTGCAAAAGACAAAATTTTAATTCATCAAGAGAAGCAATAATTATTCCCAGTTAAGGGGCATATAATCCCTGCTCAACAGTGGTGACCAAGTGCAGTACCGAAGATAGAACAAGAATAGCAAGTGCAAAAAAAGCAGTAGCTCTTCCTGGCCTAGCTGCATGGGTCTTAACATGTGGAATGACAGTATGAGAGAGGTAGGTTGGGTAAAGCCGTTGGAAGTGGTCTTAAAATTTTTGTTTCATTTAGGTTTGGGAATGCCTACAGATCAGGAGGCTATTGGCATTGAAAAGATGGTTTGTTACTTACAGTTCCCAAGAAGGTCATGCCAAACCAGGCGGGACCATGTGGAAAAGCACCAGGGTTGGTCAAGAGGAAGAAGGATCAAGAGGACAGAGTAGGCAAAATCCTTTACTGTGGTTCCGTGATGAGGCAGGGTGAGCAGTTGAGCAGGGTTAGGACTGGATACTTTGAAGGATTTTGGCAGGCTCTGGGACAGAGGGGTGGTTGCTGAGTTGTCCAGTATCTGAGCCTGGGATGATTCAAAGAATATTGCCTCCTGGAATGTAAAAGCTACGCAGAGAAGGTGGTTTAGACTAAAGGCTCTGGACTGGTTAGTTCACATATGAAAGGCACACTTCCCAGAGGGTTGCTTGCTGTCTCTAAGAAATGGCTAGCCCTAGGAGAGGCAGTCTTTCCCCATTCAGTGAGGCCGCAAATGCCAGAGCATCAAGAAGTCAGAAAATGAGAAAACATAGTTAATATAAAAGTGGTCGAAGCCTAAGATAGAGAGATAGAGAGTCATGAAGAAGCAGGCAATGAGGCAGGAGTGAGGTGGCCCTTGGAAGAAAGAGTGAAGTCAGAGCTTATAAAAGCCAAGGCCAGGAATGCCCATGTCTGGGGAAACACCCATCATTGTGCCATCATGAATGGCATGTAGTCATGGTAGAGTATCTTAGTAGGAGGTTTGTCTTTTTCATATAACCAGAAGTCTGGAGGTTCAGTGTAGGGCTGACGCCTCCACTCAAGGAAGTCAACAAGGATGCAGACTCCATATCACTTCCCACTCACTGGGTTTTAGTCCATGTTGTAGCAAGAAGGCCAATTCACCTGCCAGCAGGCAGTGCATCCTAATACCAGGCAGGAATTAAGAGAAGGTGAAAAGTCCATTTCTAGCTAAGATTTCCCCCTTTTTAATCCAGGAAACAATAGCTTTCTTACAAATCCTAGCCAGTAGACTTCTGCTTACATCTCATTAGCCAGAGCTGAGCCCAATGGTTTACCCCGAGAAGCAAGGAAGGGTATCTGGGGGAGGTAATTGTTCCTAACATTTACATTGCTACCCCAAACAAAATTGAGGTTCTATTACTAAGGATGAAGGTGCAAATGGATTATATTTAGTAGTGTTTGCCACAGAGGGAAAAAGGAAATATGAGCTTGTCTCCTTCAATTAAATGAGACAAACCATCTGAAGCATTTAGCACAATGTCTAGCTTATAGTGTGTGCTCAGAAAAAAAAAAAAAGTTTACTACTGCTGCTGCTACCACAAGTACTAGTACTGTTAATAAAATATATTATTGGCGGCCAGGCGCAGTAGCTCACGCCTGTAATCCCAGCACTTTGGGAGGCCCAGGCGGGCGGATCACGAGGTCAGGAGTTCGAGACCAGCCTGGCCAATATAGTGAAACCCCGTCTCTACTGAAAATACAAAAATTAGCTGAGCATGGTGGCGGGCACCTGTAGTCCCAGCTACTCAGGAGGCTGAGGCAGGAGAATCGCTTGAACCTGGGAGGTGGAGGTTGCGGTAAGCCGAGATGGCACCATTGCACTTCAGCCTGGGCAACAAGAGTGAAACTCCATCTCAAAAATAAATAAATAAAATAAAATATATTATTGGCCAGGCGCAGTTGCTCACACCTGTAATCCCAAAACTTTGGGAGGCCAAGGAGGGCTGATTACTTGAGATCGGGAGTTTGAGACCAGCCTGGCCCACATAGTGAAACCCCATCTCTACTAAAAATACAAAAATGAGCTGGGTGTGGTGGTGCACACCTATAGTTCCAGCTACTTGGGAGGCTGAGGCACAAGAATTGCTTGAACCTGGGAGGCAGAGGTTGCAGTGAGCTGAGATCGTGCCAGTGTACTCCAGCCTGGACAACAGAGTGAGACTGTCTCAAAATAAATAAATAAATAAATAAATAAATAAATAAGTAAATATTTAAAAATAAATAAAATAGGTTGGGTGCAGTGGCTCATGCCTGTAATCCCAGCACTTTGGGAGGCCGAGGTGGATCACCTGAGTTCAGGAATTCGAGACCAGCCTGACCAACATGGTGAAACCCCATCTCTATTAAGTACAAAAAATTAGCCTAGTTCGTGGCACATGCCTGTAATCCCAGCTACTTGGGAGGCTGAGGCAGGAGAATCGCTTGAACCAGGGAGGCAGAGGTTGCAGTGAGCCGAGATCATGTTATTGCACTCCAGCCTGGGCAACAAGAGCGAAACTCCGTCTCAAAATAAATAAATAAATAGATAAAATGTATTACTGATTTTTCACAGTCCCATTAATTCAACCAATATTATGCACTTTTACAATATTCAGTATTTAGGTGTTGGGGATCAATGAAATCCTTGCCAGATCAATGAAATCCTTTCCTGATCCTTGCCTTCTAAGAGTTTACCATCTACGTAGACAAATACTCAATGAATTGAATGTGGTAAAAGCTTTGGCAGAGCAGCCCTGTACATTATTAGAAGTGGAAGGAACTTGAGAGAGCATGAGAAATGAATCCCTCATTTCACAGACGAGGAAAGAAGGAGCCACCAGGTAAGAGAAAGGACTGGCAGAGTTACCCAGCTCTTTGCAGACAGAACCAGGCCTCAAGCCAAAACCTCTTGATGCCCAAGTGGGTGCATTTCTGACTACACTGTCCTGTTTGGTACAACTTGAAAAGATGAAGCTAGAGGAAGAGACTGGAATAATACACCCCTACTCTTTGGGCAGGTCATCTTGCAGAAGCATAGCCCTTGGCCCCAGAGGAAATGCCACCCACGATAGATTCCCTGAACTCCCAGGATTGTGGTGATGTGCGTGTGCCAGCATAAAAATGAGAGCGTCTGAGCGACAGACAGGAGAATTCCTCTGGGTCAAGACTTTTATTCACTCTGTGATTTATAATTAGCAATTTTGATTTTTCCAAGGATTGCATTAAATCAGCAAATGCTTCTTGCATAACTCCCCACCCACTGATTCACTATTGGATGACATGGGTCACTAAAATGTGGAAAAAGAATGAAAATTTGGAATCCTGGTGCATGACGCAAGATCAGAGGAGGAAAAGAGCTATAAAATGTCATTCAGAAATATTTTAGAGATATTAAATGTAGTCTGTTCACTACAGTGACCACTATATTTTTTAAGTTAAAGAACACTGTATTCTGCTTGGCATCAAGCATAGCACAAGCTTTTTTGAAAAAATGATGAAGTTAATGAAAATCAGACTGTCTGGCTGGCAGAAAAAAATAAAGTCACATCTGGAAACAGCTGCACTAGCAATTAAATGGCATTTAATGTGACTAATATCAAAAGGGTGGGTTGTTTTCCCCCTAGCATTAAGGATGCAAAATTTCAGCTTCTAAGCTACTCTATTATTTTTTGAGTCAGTGGGTGTTTAGAAGTCATTCTGATATTTATAAAGAAAAACCCCCAGTGAGTCATAGAAGGGGATTTGAGTCAGAGAAAAAAAAAAAATGAACAAGAGCTGCACAGTTTGAATTTTGAGAAACGGCATAAATTTTACAGTTTTTCCCCCCTAAGCATTAACTGGTCAGTGTTTCAGTTCAATGAAATAAAGGCCTCTTGTTTCCCATACCAATCAAGTGACCTCCTGCCTCACCGTAATTAGTGGCAAACTTCAATATGCAAGCTAAAAGACCACCTAATTAAAAAGCGTAATTAATTTACATAGATCATTCAAAATGGCTAGATTAGATAGCTTATGGAGATAATGTAAAACTCTTTGAGCTGCTTTTATTGGCTTCTTTCCCTGCTGTTCCTCAGGTTCTGAATATTTTCATGGGAATGAGTTTATCAAAGTGGGAAGGGCTTGGAGGGTGATGGTTTTAGCTAATGACTGCTAAACATTTAAAGCTTTGCAATTATTTTTATCAATTACCCAAGTATAAAACAACAAAAAATGGCCTTATCTTCCTGCTTGGTGCTGAGTGGCCTAATGTTATTAGTGAATATTTATTAAGTGCCTGTTGAGTGCAAGATGCCACTCAAAACACGCAGTTATTTTTTAGTTTGCTGGTTAGAAATGACTCCTCTGGGCTAGACAGCAATTTGATTCTTCTGATCACAATGAGATGGCTGCAGAGCCCAAGAAAGATAGTGACCAAAGTTTTTTTTTTCCCCTTTATTCATCACACTGCCAAGAAATGTCCTATGTTATGTACACTGCCTTCAGCATAAACAGGATTTGACTCTGGAGTTTGGCCAAGCTCCTGTGTGACAACCAAGTGAACTTTCCAATGGTGAGGGAAGAGACACACATAGACTGAAAATAAAGGGATGGAAAAAGATATTCCAGGCAAATGGAAGCCAAAAAAGAACAGAAGTAGCTATACATATATCAAACCAAATAGATTTCCAGATAAAAACTATAAAAAGAGACAATGAAGGTAATTATATGATAAAGAGGTCAATTCAGCAAGATATAACAATTGTAAATATATATGCACTCAACACAGGAGAGCCCAGATATACAAAGTAAATATTAGAGTTAAAGAAAGAGATAGACCTCAATACAATAATAGCTGAAGATTTCAACACCCCACTTTCAGCATTGAACAGACCATCCAGACAGAAAATGAGCAAAGAAACATCACACTTAACTTACACTATAGACCAAATGGACCTTAATGTATTTACAGAAAATTTAACCCAATGGCTGCAGAATACACAGTCTTTTCTCCTCAGCACATAAATGATTCTCAAGGATAGACCATATGTTAGGCCACAAAACAAGTCTTAAAACATTCAAAAAAATTTGAAATTATATCAAATATCTTCTCTGACCACAATGGAAAAAACTAAAAGTCCTTAACAAGAGGAATTTTGGAAATTATACAAACACATAGAAATTAAATAATATGCACCTTAATGACCAGTAGATCAATAAGGAAATTAAGGGGGAAATTTTTAAATTTCTTAAAACCTACGGGATAAAGTAAAAGCAGTACTAAGAGGAAAGTTTATAGCTATAAGCACTTTCATCAAAAAAGTAGAAAGACTCCAAATAAACAACCTAACGATGCATTGAAAGAACTAGAAAAGCAGGAGCAAACCAAAAATTAGTAGAGGAAAAGAAATAAAAATCAGAACAGAAATAAATGAAATTGAAATGAAGAAAACAATACAAAAGCTCAAATGAAACAAAATGTTGGTTTTTTTAAAAGATAAACAAAATCAACAAACTTTTAGCCAGACCAACTAAGGAAAAAAGAAGACCTAAATAACTAAAACCAGAGATGAAGAAGGGAACATTACAACTGATACTGCAGAAATTCAAATGATCACTAGAGGCTACTATGAGCAACTATCTGCCAATACATTGAAAAATGTAGACGAAATGAATAAATTATTAGTCACATACAACCTACCAAGATTGAAGCATGGAGAAATCCAAAATCTGTACAGACCAATAACAAGTATCCAGATCAAAGCCATGATTTAAAAAAGTCTAGCAAAGGAAAGCCTGGGATCTGATGGCTTCACTGCTGAATTTTACCAAACATTTAAAGAAGAGGTAAATACCAATCCTACTCAAAGTATTGTGAAAAATAGAGGAGGGAATACTTACAAACTCATACTATGAGGCCAGTATTGCCTTGATACCAAAACCAGACAAAGATACATCCAAAAAAGAAAACTCTAGGCTAATATGCCTGATGAACATTGATGCAAAAATCCTCAGTAAAATACTAGCAAACCAAATTCAACAACACATTAAAAAGATCATTCACCAGGAGTGGTGGCTCATGCCTATAATCCCAGCACTCTGAGAACCTGAGGCAGGCAGATCACTTGAGGCCAGGAGTTTGAAACCAGCCTGGCCAGCATGGTGAAACCCTGTTTCTACTAAAAATAAAACTAAAAAATTGGCTGGGCGTGGTGGTGTGCACCTGGATTCTCAGCTACTCAGGAGACTGAGGCACGAGAATTGCTTAAACCCAGGAGGCAGAGGTTGCAGTGAGCTGAGATTGCACCACTGCACTCCAGCCTGGGTGACACAGTGAGACTCTGTCTCTAAATAAATAAATTAAATAAATTAGTAAATAAATAGAAAAGATAATTCATCACAACCAAATGGGATTTATCCTAGGTATGCAAGGATGGTTCAACATATGCAAATCAATCAGTGGGATACATCATATCAACATTATGAAGAACAAAAACCATATACTCATTTTAATTGATGCTGAAAAAGTATTTGATAAAATTCAACATCCCTTCATGATAAACACCTTCAAAAAACTGGGTATAGAAGGAACATACCTTAACACAGTAAAAGCCACATACAACAGACCCACAGCTAATATCATACTGAAAGAGGAAAACTGAAAGCCTTTCTTGTAAGATCTGGAACATGCCAAGAATGCCTACTTTTACAACTGTTATTCGACATAGCACTGGAAGTCCTAGGTGGAGCAATCAGACAAGACAAAGAAATAAGAGCATCCAAACTGGAAAGGAAGAAGTCAGATAATATGATTTTATATTTGGAGAAGCCTAAAGACTCCACCAAAAACTTTTAGAACTGATAAACAAATTCAGTAAAGTTGCAGATACAAAATCAACATACAAAAATCAGCAGCGTTTCTATATTTCCGCAGTGAACAATCTGATAATGAAACCAAGAAAGTAATTCCATTTACAATAGGTACAAAAGAAGTGAAAGATCTCTACAGTGAAAATTATAAAACATTGATGAAAGAAATTAAAGTGAACCTAATCCATGTTCATGGGATTGGAAGAATTAATATTGTTTAAATGTCCATACTACCCAAAGCAATCTACAGATTCAATGCAATCCCTTTCAAATTACCAGTAACATTCTTCACAGATACAGAAAAAACAATCCTAAAATGTATATGGGACCACAAAAGACCAAGAATAGCCAAAGCTATCCTGAGCCAAAGGAACAAAACTGGAAGAATCACATCACCTGACTTCAAATTATACTAGAGAGTTATATTAACCAAAACAGTATGGTACTGGCATAAAAACAGGCACACAGACCAATGTATCAGAATAGAGAACTCAGAAACAAATCCACACACCTATGGTGAACTCATTTTCAAGAAAGGTGCCAAGAGCATACACTGGGGAAAGAATAGTCTCTTCAACAAATGGATATCCATTTGCAGAAAAATTAAACTAGACCCCTATGTCTCACCACATGCAAAAATGAAATAAAAATGGATTAAAGACTTAAATCTGGCCAGGCGCTGTGGCTTATGCCTGTAATCCCAGTACTTTGGGAGGCTGAGGTGGGCGGATCACCTGAGGTCAGGAGTTTGAGATCAGCCTGACCAACATGGAGAAACCCCGTCTCTACTTAAAATACAAAATTAGCCAAGTGTGGTGGCGCATGCCTGTAATCCTAGCTACTCGGGAGGCTGAGGCAGGAGAATTGCTTGAACCCGGGAGGCGGAGGTTGTGGTTAGCGAGATTGAACCATTGCACTCCAGCCTGGGCAACTAGAGCAAAACTCTGTCTCAAAACAAACAAACAAACAAACAAACAAAGACTTTAAGACCTCAAACTATGAAACTACTACAAGAAAACACTGGGGAAAACCTCCAGGACATGGCACAGAGCAAAGATTTCTTGAGTAATATACCACAAGCACCGGCAACTAAAGCAAAAATGGACAAATGAGATCATATCAAGTTAAAAAGCTTCTGCACAGCAAAGGATACAACCAACAAAGGCAGGGGACAGCCCATAGAATGGGAGAAAACATTTGGAAACTACCCATCTGACAAGGGATTAATAAGCAGAACATGTGGGACTCAAACAACTCTATAGGGAAAAGTCTAATAATCTGATTTTAAAAATGGGCAAAAGATTCAAATAGACATTTCTCAAAAGAAGACAAACAAATGACAAACAGGCATATGAAAAGCTGATCGACATTACTGATCATCAGAGAGATGCAAATCAAAACTGTAATGAAGTATCATCTCACCCTAGTTAATACGGCTTTTATCCAAAAGACAGGCAATAACAAATGCTGGCTAGGATGTGGAGAAATAGGAATCCTTGTATGTTGGTGGCAATGTAAATTAGTGTGGGGAACAGTTTGGAGGTTCCTCAAAAAACTAAAACTAGAACTATGATATGATCCAGCAATCCCACTGCTAGGTGTATATCCCAAAGAAAGAAAATCAGTACATCAAAGAGATATCGGCATGCCCATGTTTATTGCAGCACCGTTTACAATAGCCAAGATTTGGAAGCCACCTAAGTGTGCGTCAACAGATGAATGAATAAAGAAAATATGATACACGTACACAATAGAGTATTATTCAGTCACACACACAAAAAAAGGGATCCTGTTATTTGCAACAACATGGATGGAAAATGCAGGTCATTATGTTAAGTCAAATAAGCCAGGCACAGAAAGACAAATTTTGCATGTTTTCACTTATTTGTGGGAGCTAACAAAACCACTGAACTCAAGGAGAGTAGAAGACTGGTTACCAGAGGCTGGGAAGTGTAGTGGGGGATGGGGGCAAGTGGGGATGTTAATAGTACAAAAATATAGTTAGATAGAATGAATAAGATCTAGTATTTTATAGCACCATAGGCTGACTACAGTCAATAATAATTTATTGTATACTTAAAAATAACTAAAAGTATAACTGGATTGTTTGTAACACAAAGAAAGGATAAATGCTTGTGGTGATGGATACCCCATTTATCCTGATACGATTATTATGTTTTGTTGGCCTGTATCAAAATATCTCACGTACCCCATAAATGTATACACCTACCATGTACTCACAATTTTTTTTTTTAATAATCATTAAGTAAAAGAGCTGTGGAAACAAATGATTTCATAGCAATGTGAGATGAAGAAAAACAAAGTTGGATTCATACCCCATATTTAGGATAACTTCCAAATCGATTAAAGGTTTCAATTTTAAAAATGAGGAAACCGGCCGGGCGCGGTGGCTCAAGCCTGTAATTCCAGCACTTTGGGAGGCCGAGGCGGGCGGATCACGAGGTCAGGAGATCGAGACCATCCTGGCTAACCTGGTGAAACCCCGTCTCTACTAAAAAATACAAACTAGCCAGGCGAGGTGGCGGGCGCCTGTAGTCCCAGCTACTCGGGAGGCTGAGGCAGGAGAATGGGAGAATGGTGTAAACCTGGGAGGCGGAGCTTGCAGTGAGCTGAGATCCGGCCACTGCACTCCAGCCTGGGCGACAGAGGAGACTCCGTCTCAAAAAAAAAAAAAAAAAAAAAGAAAAAAGAGGAAACCGGCCAGGCGCAGTGGCTCACGCCTGTAATCCCAGGCCTTTGGGAGGCCGAGGCAGGCGGATCACAGACCATCCTGGCTAACACGGTGAAACCCCATCTGTACTAAAAATACAAAAAATTAGCCGGGCGTGGTGTCGGGCACCTGTAGTCCCAGCTACTAGGGAGGCTGAGGCAGGAGAATGGCGTGAACCCGGGAGGCCGAGTTTGCAGTGGGCGGAGATCGCGCCACTGCACCTCCAGCCTGGGCGGGGCAGAGCGAGACTACGTCTCAAAAAAAAAAAAAAAAAAAAAAATGAGGAAACCACAGACGATCTGGAAGAAACTATTGATAAACCATGCTACATAATACTGTAAGAAAAATCAAAAGAAAGATCAAACTGAGGGAAAAAATATTTGTAACTCATTTGTAATTTTTCTATGGTTTATGGATTTCAGCAAATCAATAAGGATAAGATCAAGCACCAAGTAGAAAAATGAGCAGGTAGTTTACAAAAAAGGAAATACTAGTGGTTCTTAAATGCCAGTAAGAAATTTAGTCTGGGAGGTGGCCAGAGGTTTGGTTGTGTGGGCCTTGTACATGGAGGTGAGGGGTTAGAGATGATCAAGTGTGATGGGAAGACAGGAGAAGTTTTGCCCAGGGGAGTGACATAATTGGACTTCCATTCCAACTGCTGTGCTGGGAGTAGCATGGAGAGGCGCAAGGACAGAGGTGGGGACAAGAGGAGGAGGCTATTCAGCTGTTGCAGTAATCCAGGTACCCAATATAGTGGCTTGAACCTGTGACCGTGAAGGTGGGGAGATCTCGGGATATATTTTGAAAATAAAGCCAAGAAGGTTTGCATTGAATTGTATGTCTGGGTGGTAACAAGGGATGATTTGAGGGTGACTTTAATCCTTTTGAGTGGAGCAGCTGGGTTTACGCTTGAGAATCTATTGTATTCTGAGCAGAAAACAGATATGGTCCTTCCCTCAGAGAAATCATTTTGAAATGGGAGAGACAAACATAAGCAAACAGATACTTAACTCAATAATAACCCTGGGAGAGGGCTGTGGGGGTAATAGCGGGGTCCTGGGATGGAAGGGAACCCCAGAGAGGAAAGGGCCTGGTGGGAGAAAGATGAGAAAGGCCTTGCCTGGAAGGCGAGATTTAAACTGAGGTCTGAAAGCCCAGAAGAAGCCTGCTATGTGAAGAATAGGGGAAGAGTGTTGACGGGAAAGGGAACAGCATGTGTAAGGGCCTTGAATCAGAGGAAAAATTATTTTATGAATTTTCAGGAGGCTAAGGTGGCTGATGTATATCCTACCAATCAGAAGTAGAGGTAGAGAGATAAACAGGGGTCAGGTGATGCCAGTGCTTGTGAGCTTTGAGTAGTATTTGTGTGTCTGTGTGTGTGTGTGCATGCGCACACACATGTTTATTTTCTAACAGCAATAAGATTTAAAGCTTTATGGTGCTCTGTCACCTGGCCTTGAAATTCTGGAAGCAAAGAGGGCAGGCATAGTATTCTGCCAAGATGTGGCCTGAACAGATTTGATGCTGCCTACTTCTTTATTCCACCACTACCTCCTTTTTCTTTTTCTAAAGTTGAGTCCTCGATCTTTTCCTGAGATGAACACACTTCCCTTTCTCCAGATCCTGTGGCTCCACAGAAAGACAGAGAACTTGGATTTCTTTGACAGTCCCGATCTACAAGTGTTTGCGGGACGCCCTTTCCCAGCAGCTTATGCCTGTTTCTTTCTCACTTGAAGGTCTGCCCCGTTTGCACCATCCTCTCATGTGAGGAGGTGATGTTTGATGGCTGTGGATAGATGACAATGAATGACAACAAAAATATTATGGTGTGGTAACCTGGAAGTGGCTTGAGAGCCTGTGTGCAGTCGCTATGTGGGACAGCCATTCCTCCCTTTACCACAGCCATGCACCAAATTTCAGAAGGGGGAAAAAGAACATCTTAATTGTGAGCTGATGAGCTGATCAATATTCTCAATTTATCTCTTTAGTTCCAGGCCCCAAATTGAAAACGGTCTCCCAGGTTCGTTCTCACAGTCGAGAATCTCAAAGGGCTGCAGCCGTGGCACGTCCCTGCCCCGCAAGGAGCAGTCGCTTCATGCCAAGTGGCACCTCCCAGGTTTCCAGGCACCTGCCCAGGATAGTAGGGTGCTTGTGCTGCTTGGCCACTTACAGACTTGTGAGAGCTGCTTGTAGGGCCATTGGCATCAGGCCTGGTTGGAACTTTACGCTCTGTGGACCTCCCCATACGTCTATTCTGGTTTAGAACAGGGTTCCAGGGGCCAATCCTCTTGTTTCCATAAGAACTGTAGTCAAATACAACTTGTCAGCAAGGATATGGGAAATGTGTCCATGAATGGGTGGGAATGGGAAGGGTTAGTAAGACACACAGCAGCAGCTCTCATTGACACAGCACTGCAAGTGCTCCACAGGAAGACTCACCTCAACCTCAGGAGGCAGGTACTATGATTATCCCCATTTCACTGATCATTTAGGGAAGCTCTGCAAGTAGGGATTCTTCTAATAAGTGTCACTGCATTTAGTGTTTGATAGAAATTTCATACTAATCCTGGCAGTTTTTATGACACTAATCAGGTTAATCCAGGAGAGTGAAAACAGATCTGGGGGTTGGGAGACCCAAGCCCCAGTTTTGATTTCTTTTAGTTGTTGTGCCACCTTAGTCCCTCGGGACCTCTGTGTCTCATCTTTAAAGATGCAAATGTTAGGCAATAATTCCTAAGGACTCTTCTGGCACGGATGGTATAAGACCCTTCACTTCAGCATCCTCTGTTTTATCTGCATCGGATTTCAGCCCAGTCCCCTGTCCAAAAATGGAGTCCTTCACCACCAATGACTAACAAGGCAGTCTCTGCATTGGACTCACTTTCCAGGGCTTAGCCTTGAGCACAGAGCTGGAGAGAGAGAACCCACATTCATCTGCAAAAGCCACACTGGGCTCTTTACCAACAGGGCCGTTTTAACATCGCACTGTCAGGCAGAGAGTTGTCCACTCTCATTCTGGACTGCTCTACGCACATGGAATTGGCCAGGTTGACCCCATCCTGAATGGGTGGCATAAATTTCAATAATAATAAACTCTTCTTGATAATTCAGATTGCTTACTAAGATTAGTTTGAATTGGGAAATTTGATTCCCAACTGCTACTGAACAACTAGACCATTCATTCATTCTTCCTTTTATTCATTCATTCAACAAAACTTTTTTTTGCACATCATTATGCATCAGAAACTGTACAAAGCTCTAGGGGTACTAAGAGATGAAGACAAAGGTTCAGCCATTATGGGGCTTGCATTCTGCTCAGGGAAAGAGGTAATAAACAAATAAGCACATAGCACACTTTTCAGATAGTGATGAGTGCTGTGCTGAAAAAATAAAGCAAGATAAAGGATGACGAATTATGGATCTACTTGACTATTTGGGGGGACTCTTTTAAGTTTGGAGAGGAGATGTCAGGAAGGTCATCTCTACAAAGATAAAATTTTACAGAGACCTGAATAAAGACAGAGCTCTAACCATGTGGAAGTCCAGAGATGTGTACTTTAGGAAGAAGGAACAAACCAGAAGGTACCATGGCCAGAGGCTGGAATGAGAATGGCAAGTCCGAGAAAAAGCAAAAGGCTAGTGTGTGTGTATACTGGTAGCAGCCTTCTATCTGAGCAGGGAGGGCCTTCCTTCATAATCTGACTTGGCTGCACGTTGGAAATTAGAAGTGTAGGATGCAGAAGAGGAATCTCACATGCTGTGACTTTTAAAGATAACAATATATGTGGCAAAACAGCCCAAGCCTACCCTAACATTTGCAGGATCTGGAGCAAGAGTACAAACAGAGGCCCACATACTGTATGTCCAAGTATTTAAAAATTATAAATTAAGCTAACAAACTGTTCCATGAAATATATCCTGTCTTCTTACCTTAACAATTATATCTTCATAACAACCTAGAAGTTCAAGTTCAAATTTATAATGTTTGGAGTCCCAGCTCCCAGCTCCAGGTTTGCACCTTCTCTTCCTGCCCACCAGCTGCATCCAGGGCAGTAAGAGGCCTCCCACATGCACAAGTGGTCAGCCCAGCCCAGTTGTCCGAGCTCCACCCACATCTCATTACAAGCAGTTGCCTCTCGGGCCTGGGAGTGTGCACAGGGCAGATGGGCAGATGCGGGAGAGACCCACAGAAGCTCTGGAAGCAGAAGCAGGACTGTTGGGCAAGGAATTCTACGGCCCCAGATAGTCTAGAGGGGGAAGAGCAGGCTCTTGATGGGTTGCAGCTAGAGATGGTCCAAATGGGGCTGTTTAAAGCCAAGGTCCAGGGCAGGCAGCTCCTTCTCATCCTGTATAAGGGCGATACCTCACCTGAACTACTACTGCAGGTTTTTCCTGGAAGGTGAATATCGTGAATATTAAAGCAATCATCCTCCATGCAGAGACAAGCTAAGACCCAGGGAATGAAGGCTGAGGTCAAGGTGCTGGAGAAGTTGAGCTTCACCTTCCAGGCAAGAGTAAGGAAGAGCTGATAGAGATCTTGGACTTTGTAAGCTGGGAAGGTTACATGTTTCTTGTCTTTTCTATGTTTATGCTCTTCTTTGTCTTCTCTACATCTATCTATATTAAACTCTTTGAAAACTCCATGCAGTCTTGGCTAAGGGAAACCCAGGAAAAGGTTTTGATCTTTACTTCAGCCAAAATATTTAAGGAGGCAGCAGCACCTGGGTGCCAGCAGCAACTTACGTGAAATAACCCAAAGAAGGAGGTGAAGCCTGTGATTCAGGAGTGTCTGCCAACCCTTGTACCTCCCCATACACACTCCTGAAAATTTTCTTTCAAGCACTAACCTTGGAAGTTCTGAGTGAGGAAAAGAACCCCTTAATCCACAAAGACTGCTAGAGACTCTAGTGTCTGTTCTCTCTTTCCGTCTCTCAATAATATAACTCTGTTATCACATGGAATACCACTATCTAGTATAAAAATATGATTTCCCAGCCTTCCCTGTAGCTGGGTGTGGTTATTTGACCAAGTTCTTGACAACGGGATTGAGAAGTGATGTGTGCATCTTTAGGGTTGTGCTTTTAAAGTAAGAAGGATACACTTGTCTTCCTCTTTTCCCTTCCTGCTGGCTAAAATATGACATGGTGGTGAGCCATCCTAGATAACATGGGCAAGGGGGACATCCTAGCAGATAGGAACAAGATAGAAGGGGCTGAGTCTCTGACACCATAGACCAACTATGACAGTCCTGGAGTTCTTACCTTTAGACTATTAAGGGAGAGAGAAACCTCTATCTTGTTTAAGCCACTGTTGGTTTTTGTTACTGCTGCTGTTGTTTCTTTTATAGCCACTAAACTCTTATCCCAACAAATATAGTAATTTTACCACCCCTTGGAGGGAATGCATTCCACACGTTTAATTTCCCCTGTATAAAGGACTTTTTAAATGCTTTAAACAAAGGTTGTAGGTTGTCTCCTAATCTATATTTACACTCTCGTCACCATACCGAATTGTATAGATTTTTGTTGCCTTCCTGAATTGTATAGATTTTGATCATGTCACACCATAGCACATCTTCCTATGTTGAAATCCTTTGAGTTTTAGCCTGATCTCATAGAGAACAACTCTGCCTTTCCTAAAATTCAATGATTTCAATTTTATTATCTGCTCTCAGTTAAATGGTACCATGGACTATTGTCTTTGGGCTGGGAACCTGGCCCAGAACCTACAAATGTTGATTGAATTTAATTAACTTGAATTGAACTTCAAAAAGCATTTTCTCTTCAGAGAGATAGCATGAACTAAGCATAAACTAAGTCCAGGGTTTCATTCTATCCCAAGTAGACAACATGAAGGCATGGAGGGAAGTAGGGCTTAAAGTGAATTCCTCTACAGCAACATGCTTCCCCTTATGGCCCCAGCTCACCTCAATTTCCCGACCACTCCCTATGCACCCTTCACATCTCAGCTTAGACATCACTTCCCAAACTCCTAGACTAGGTTTATTTCCTCTGAGTTATTATCTCAAAGCCTCTGGGACTTGCTTTTTATTATGTACATCATACTTGTGTTTACTTCTCTGCTGGCTATTTTTGTAAACTATAAAAGCATGACTATACCTATTGTACCCACAGGCCCTAGCTCAGTGCTTGGCTCACAGCCAGTGCTCAGTAACACTTTAGAGCCAGGTGTGGTGGTGAGTAACTGTAGTCCTTGCTACTCAGGACACTGAGGTGGGAGGATCCCATGTACTCAGGAGCTCAAGGCTAGCCTGGACAACATAGTGAGACCCCTGTCTCTAGAAAAACAGTCAATGGATGAATAGATAATCAATGAATGGCATTATCCTTGGCTCTTCAATCTCATACCCCACATTTAGAAGCACATCCTAGGCTTCCTAAGAAATACTAGATTCCAACCACTTATCACCTCCTCCACTGCTCTCATTCTGGTCCAAGCAGTCATCATTTTCCCCTTGGATTATTGCATTAGGCTACCACCTGGCCCCTCTGCCTCCACTTTCCACCTTCCATCCCTCTTCTGGCAAACACACTCCATCTTTTTCCAGTACAGGTATTGGAGAAAAGTAAAGATGGGGCCAAGTCATAAATGAGGGCCATATTGAAGATAGCATTTTTGTCCCCTCCCAGATCAGGAAAACCATGGAGCCTTCTCTCTCATGTTTTAACTAGCTCAAGTAAAAATTATAGCACTCAATTTTTATTTAGGTAGATATGGCCATGTGACTAAATTCTGTTCCATGCATTGTGAGAGGAAGTAATAGAAGCATTTTTGAGCCATGCCCTTAAAAGAAAGGAATGAGCCTTCGTCTTCATCTCCGTTTCCAGTTACCCAAAATGTAGAGGTGATGGCAGGAGCTGGAGCAGCCATCTTAGGCTACTAGATGGAAAAATGTGTTAAGGAAGACAGAAAACAATAAAGAAGGCTGGGCTGGGCATGGTGGCCAAGCCTATATTCCCAGCTACCAGAGAGACTGAGGCAGGAGGATCACCTCAGCTCAAGGCTGCAGTACACTATGATCATGCCTGTGAATAGCCACTGTCAATACACACACACACACACACACACACATACACACACGGAAGAAGAAGGCTAAGTTCCCAGTCTTTTAGAGCTGCCTGCCATATTGGCCTTGGCATGTTTTTCATGGGCTGTTATGTGAGAGATAAGTAAAATTCTATGTGTTCTAAGCCACTCTAATCTGGGGTCTCTGTTACAGCAGCCTGTGTATCCTAACTAATACATATTCCCTTCCCTACCATAGCTGCTTCCTAGAGTGTGAAAAAAAAATTGTGCTAGGAAAATGTATATGTAAAAGTCCATCTCCTTTTTAATGGGTGACTTGGAGACCTCTCAAAAATTAAGGGGGAGTAGAGTAAATCCTTGTTCTAAAGCAGTTGGGAAAGAGCTATCTCCTACACGGAAAAGGCTCTGTGGTTCCATATGTCAGCAACTTAGGAAAGCACAGGAGGGTGAAGAAGGCAGCCCCGCTACTGGCTTTCAGGCCCTAATGTGTGAAATGCCTTTGGGGAGTGAATGAGAGAATTAGTTTAAGGTCTGGATTTGGGGGCTTTAGTAGGCTTAAGACAGACTTTAATCACCCTTCACTCTCTGTGGTCCCAGCGACTGAATTTTAATCACATTCACTTGCACCTCCACCCAGGGTTAGGTCTGTTTATTTATGACCCACCACTGTATGAGGCTGATCTCTTCAGCCAGAGTGCTGACTGCCCAGGGCCTGCCTCTAGGAGCAAGAGCTGCCCATCAACAAAGCAGGTTTCCTGACAATTCTCTGCAACATGAAAACATGTAATATAGATTTGGATTAATATCAATCTATATTTTGGTCAGATGGAAGATATGAAATTGTTATAAATTTGTTAGACTGCATGCATCTTCTAGCCAGTTGTTTTCTTGGAACTTACTGGTTTGACAATTTCTTTTTGATTCTTCACCCAACTGTTCCCTAGATTCAGACTTATTGGTAGAGCTCCTCTGGAGATTTGCATTATTTCTTCTCTGAAGATGATAATCATAAATTGTCACCCAAATATCACTTTTTTATAACCTGGGGCCCATCAACAGCTCAAGAGGGGTTTGAACCCCCCAAAGTTTTTGGTAAATAAATGCATTTTAATGGGAGGTGGGCCATAGCTTTCACACCCCCAAAAAAACGTTTCTTAAAAATATGCAAGAGTTTCCATCAGCACTGGTGAGGCTGATTAGAGAACCAGTATTTGGATAACACTAACCCCCAAATCCTTCTGTCTCAAGTCTCCCACCAGCACTAGGCAGATATGGAAAAGTCACTTATCTAGGCAATGTGCCTCTCCTTGCTGTCCTTTTACAAAAATGGGAACATTCCATGAAGGATATTACATTAACTCTTAACACCTAAGAAAGTTCATTCAAGTTACTTTCTTCCTTGAGATCTCAGGTTTCTAGGTGAGAAGAAAATACACACTGAGAAGGTAAGAGAGGGTGAGAGCCCACCAAAACAAACCGAGCTTCCTCCTGGGTTATCCTTGCCTCCTACAGATACAAATCCTGATGGCCACAGTCTACTGTAGTGGAAAAAAATTCAATGCAGGCCATTATGAGCTCTACCAGGCCAAGCGTCTGTCCCTCTGTTTGTCTCTCACTCCCTCAGTGCCCAACATGTAGTAGATGCTCAGCAAATGTTGGTTGGATGATCAAAGGAAAGTGTGTCAACTGCCTCATTGGTCACCTTGTGTAAATAATGTAAATGTCCTTGTTCCATTGAGAATGGGTCTAAATGATGAAACTGAGTCAAGAAGAGGGCTAACAACTTAATTAGAAATAAATACTGAGGTATCACCACCTCTGGACATTGGGAGCATGCACATGGATACACTGTGATGCAGAGAAGGAATTCTTAGGTCGTCCTGGGCCTAATAAACCAGAAAGGACAGAGGTACCCGTTTAAGAACCTTTGGAATAACTTATTTTAGACTTAAAAAAAAAAATGTAAAAACAGAGCTGTTGCCTTTTCAGCCCTTTAATAAAGTTTGGAAAGACACGTGGAGAGAATGAGAACCCCCGAGGCCCTTCCATGCCGGGACTCCCAGACGCAGTGTCCGCGCGAGCTGACCTGGGGTTTTGGGGTGCCGTGGTGGCACTCCTGCCTCTGAGCACCTGTTTTTGTGACACCCTTTTTCCGATTGAGCTCGCATCTACCCGGGAGGACTTCCACCTGCTCCAGAAGTTTCCTGGACTGCCCCTTGGCACCAGGGGCCCCTCCCTCGGGCCGGCTTCTCCAGAGTCCAGGGGCCTAGCAGTTGCTTGTGCCAACCCGGCGACCCAGCCGAGGCGGAGCGGGCCGGGCTGGCGGGGCCCCCTCGCAGCCGCGGCCGCCTGTGTCCCCAGTCTCCCACCAGCACTAGGCAGATATGGAAAAGTCACTTATCTAGGCAATGTGCCTCTCCTTGCTGTCCTTTTACAAAAATGGGAACATTCCAT
>NW_012099654.1:881781-913201 GCF_000951045.1 Mandrillus leucophaeus
GGGGCGGGGGCCGGGCTCAAACACAACAACTTATTACTTCTAATTCCCCAACTGTCACCAAATCACCTGCACGAAACAAGAATCTAATTTGTTAAGCTGGCATGTCTGCAGATGGAAGATCGATCTTCTCTGTAGATTTCTCTAATTGAGTGAATATAGACGCCCGGAATTAGCCGCACTCGGGCTGCGGGGAGGAGACTAGGGTCTGGGAAGGAGGGGAGAAAAAAGAGGGGGAGGAAAGGAGAAGACATAAGAGAGGGAGGGAAGGAGAAAAAGGAGAGAGAGAGAGAAAGGAGAGAAAAGGGGAAAGAGAGACGGGCGGGAGGACGGATGGAAAAGAGAATGAGAGGAAGGAGTGGAGGACGAAAAGGGAGAAAAGGGAGAGAAAGGAGGAAGGAGGAAAAGGAGCAAAGAGAGAAAAGGAAGAGAGAAGAGAAGGGGAAAAGGGAGAGAAAGGGAAGAGGGAAAGGGAAGAGTAAGGGCAGGAGATGCAAGGAGGAAAAGATAGGGAGATGAAATCCTGTTTGAGGAAGGCTTTTCACCCATAGACTCAACCTCTCTCCCTCACACCACCCCCCCGAAGCGTAGAGTCGCTGGAGCGGCCGAGCTCCGGCGTCTGTGGCAAACCTGGCACTAACTGCGTGCGAAAAGAAAAAGGTTGGGACGTAGGAGCCGGGCGGGGAGCGAGCGGGGAGTGGGAGAGCGCTGGCAGCTCAAAGAAATGGCTTACAGAATTACATTTGTTTTTCTTGTGATTTTATTAAAAGTCACTCCTCATCTCCAGAATGCGTGAAAATATCTACTTTCCACTCAGATACACCGCATTAACTTGTTGGAGGCGAATTTGTTTGTTTGTCTATTTTATTTATTTGCTAGATAAGATTGATGCAGTCTTATTAGCGCTATATCTAGTTATAGAAAGAGATAAGGATGAGATGTTTTTCTTTTTATTCCAATTACTAGCCTTGTCACCTAACTGAATAACTGATATATGATTATTTATCCTGAGTAAATAGAAATCAGAAAAGCAACGAACTTAACACATGCAAACAAAATCTCCGTGTCACTTATTATATTCCGTGTGGCTAATTGGGGCCATTAAAATTACGGAGCGAAAGGCAAAAAAAAAAAAAAGAGAGAGAGAAGCAAGATGCGCAGTCAGGAGGCGGATACTAATCCGTCATTGTTTTGTGTCGAGCTTTCTGCGTGGAGGGCCGTGGGAGCCAGTAGTAAAAAGGGAAAGATGAGAGAAAAAACAAGCAAGGGATCGGCCCTTGCGCCCACGAAAAGTCAGGCGGGTGGACTGTCTAGTTGAAGTTTGCAAACTCGAATGTGTGGGAAACTGTTTACTGCAGAAAAGAAAAAAAATGTATATGTCGAGCTCGTGTATTGCCAAAGGCTTCTGGGTGGGATAGGAAATGAGACTCTTTGGGGCAGGTTTCTGCCCCTCCGCAGCCCCTGGCACGCCCCCTCCGTGTCAGTGAACAAGCAATGAACACGCACTGCTCGCACAAGCACACACAAGTACACGTGTCATGCACACGCAGCCTGCTCCCGGCGCTTAAAAGAAAGAAAGACCCGAGTGTGGATCCGGAACACTGCTTGGCATTTGGCTCCGAGGCTGGGGATCCTGGGTCTTGTAGGCAGAATTGTTGCAGCCACAAGACCCCCTCAGCGACATCAATCGGACAACTGGCAGAGAGTCTCCTGGAGTCCGTGTGCCCCCAGCCCTGGGAGGCCAGGAAGATGCACTTTTGGGCCGGCCCCAGGCCTGTTTGAGAGGGATTAAAGACGCTTCACTTTGCCCTCCAGAGCCCTCTCCCAAAGGCGAGCGGAGGACCCTTTCGCAGTGGCCGGGCAGGGGCACTCAGACAAGAATCCTCTTCGGCTTTGGTCTCTATTGCTGGGAACCTCAGGAGAGTTCTTTTATGCAGAGAAGCATGAAATGCCTTTTACCCCTTCACAGAGACTTGGCCGCCCTCCCAGATCTCCTTCCTACTCGTCATCCCACCCTGGAAATGACTCCCCCGAAATAAGCCATACACCAAGCATTCTCAAACTCCAGAGTGGCCAGATGCAGACCACCAACCCCAGTCTGGGACAGGGTCAGGTGGGGAGAATGGAGGCTGGGGGGAGTGTAGGTTCTGGTACCCAGGGCAGGATGTTGGGGAAAAGTGGTCACCATTGTTCTGAGCACAGTGGACTTGAGAGAGTTCTTATTTTCCTCCAGTATGGGTCCCCACCCTTTATTCTTTTCCATTTCTGAGGTAGGCCTGAGGAACATCTGATTTGCCACTGCGTTTGGATTGTTACATATCTGGAAAAGTAAACAGGAGTGTGCAAGTCACTTGATTTGTTTTCTGTAAGCAAATAATACCCAAAAGCATGGCTGTAATTTACCACGAATTAAAATTGATTCTTTTCATCAGGCAAGAAAATAGGAAAATGTGAGATCGTTAATTATTGAGGGAGGAGCTCCTCATTAAAGGGAACAATGTTACAATTCAGCATTTAATAGCAGGAATGTGAATAATAACGCGCCATATTTCAGCCCACTGTCTGCAAAGAAAAGAGAGCAGTTTACAAACAACTCAAGCAGCCGAAAGTTACATTTAATAAACCTCCGAGGTTTTTGTAAGTGGAAAAGCAATTAGGGCTCTGGGCATACTACCCAATTCTTCCAACAACACCCGGCATATATTTTTATTCTGTCTGTTTCTGTGTCTACAAAGGATTCACAATGAATGCAGAAATACGATTAGAGAGAAAATCAGAATTACAAATCTAATCAACACAAATTCCTCTGGAAGGCACTAGCTGCCTGGGTCTCCCATCCCACCCCACTTGCCAGTCTAGACATACATTTCTAAGTCTTGATCTGGAACTGGACGGCAAAGCAGGAGTAAAGACACTGATTTGATAGTTGTGCTTATAATTTACGTTATCAGTCATCAAGTTGGTTTTTTTTTTTTTTTTTCCCTTAAATCTCCCAGCAAGGCGACTTTACTTTCCTCGCAGCTACAGAGTTCTCTGGCTCGGTCTGGGCGCGCAGGGCGGCTGGAGTCAGGAGCCGATTGCCTGACCTATGAACGCTCTTTGTGCTTCGTTAGAAAAGAGAAGGGGGGAAAAGGAGAAAGAAAAAAATGATTTCCCTGTGCATCGTCCCTTGGCAGGATCTTGTACAAAATTCAATCTCTATTTTTTATGAGAAGTAAACTGTCTAAATAAATTTTATTAAGGGCAACCAATATATTTTCTGGTAGTTCCCTTTGTTCCACTTCTACGTGTGTGTAACAATCTAAAACCTATTTATTGAGGAAAAATCACTGGATCCGTCATAGAAAATCCTTTTACTTTGCTTTGAAGTGATTTCTGAAGACATTCTTGTCATTCCGAAGATTTGGGGGCCATTGCGCTAAAGCCTCGCCTTGTTAGGGACTTCAGTTCCCATGATCATGTGGGAAATGCCTTAAATTATCAACAGCAATGGGCCTGACCGGCACTTTCCCGGCTGCCCCAGGAACGTGGGAAGATGACGGGGAATAAAACTCTGGTAAATACATCTCAGGCGCTACCCAGGTGGATTCAGACATGGCCAAAACGAGCTGCCGAGAGGGAACCGGGTGCAGGAGCGAGCTTTTTACATCCAAACCATTGTGGTTTTCCTCGCCCTGCCTGCTGTCCACCGGCACCGGGCTCCAACTCCAGCCTGCGCCCTCCCGGCTTCGACGCCCCACACTGCCCTCCTCCCACTCTCAAATTTCCCTTTCTTTTTTTTTTCTCCCCTTTCCTTTTTCCTTCCCCTCCCCCCCCCCCGAGATGCTTATGCTCTGAAGTCTTGGAAGAAATGATTTAGTTTGTTTATACTGCTATAAAAATCAAGACCAATAGAAAAGTCATAAAATGAAGCGGGCTATCAATCACGCCGCAACATTGTTATTCAGCGGTTACTAACAGAGATGGATAATCCTTTGATTTCGTCCCATTGTTATTACTCTGATGTGTCTTCACATTAACTATTACACATTTATTTATCGACCTGAAAGATACAACAAAACAGAATATACGAGCGAGTGCGTGTGGGAGGACGCTGCACAGCCGGCGCCGTTCCGGGGGCGACTGTGGGATGGGGACACTAGTGCTTGTGTTCACGCACGTGGATACGCACGGCCCCGCGCCCTTATCCTTGTCTTCCCAGGTCGCGGCCTCTTCTCCCTCCCTCCAGACAGGGTGTGGAGCCAAGTCGTGCGGACCAGGCCGACCTGCCTATTTATGTGAGCAGGGTTCTGGGGCCAGGCCTCCCTGTCTCTTCCTTAGCCACTTTCCCCCCACTTCTGCCCCCTGCGTTCCGGTGTGGACACCCTGCAATCCCCACCCAGGTGGACAGAAACCTCCTGCGAGTCCCTGGACGTGGACAGGCCGGTGCGTACTCCTGAGCACCGTTCTGAGCGCACGCCGCCCAGCACTCGGCTGCTGTCCGGCCTCCTTTTGCTGTGCGCGCCCAGCGCTCTAGCTTCTAGATTTGAGGTTTTGTGAGGTGGCAAAGGAAGCTTTTATTGGGGAGACTTTGTTTGCTTTAGGTCTCAGAATTCTCCTCCCAGGCAAAGCGTTTCTCAAAAAGGGCTGCGACCGCTTGCCAAAAACCAACCCTAGCGGCTCCCAGACACGCCACGAGCCTGAGTCAACGGCTCCGGCGCCCAGCCCCACATAGGCCGCGTTGGTAGCAGCTGCAGCGGCCGCTGAAGCCCAGTCGGGCCCAGAGCTTCCGGGGAAGCGGTCTCCGCAGCTCAGAAGAAACTGGTGTGGCCAATACCCTGCATTCACACGTGTGTGCATATGTGCGCGCGCGCACGTGTGTGTGCACGGGAGGAGGCCAACGGGCTGCAGGAGGGAAGGAGGAAACAAAACTGCCCCAGAGTGCGCTTTGCCGCCTCCTTTGTCTCCTTGCTCGGTCTCTGTCACACATACAGCTGAGGACACACACACACACACATGCACACACACAATTCCTCTCGCATCTGCTCTCAGCCAGCGTTTTCAATGTTTTGTGTAAGTCAATTGGACGGCGAACAAAAAAAGCCATTTGCTCAGTATTGTTTAAAACAGACTTCATAGGGCCACCCTTTTGTGGAAGGTTTATTTGCACTAAATGAATAATCTTAATTGCATCACTCTCGAATTAAAAATCAATGTTAATCAAGTTGGGAGTAGTAAATATCAGTTTTCATTGTGACTGGGTAGAGGGCATTTTTCTTGTGTTGCAAATAAAAATACAAGTCAAATAACTTTAAAAGGGCATTATGTTCTGCTACAAATACAATTGAAACGGATTGTTTAGGAGCAGATCAGAAACGGTACAGAATTTTGCACTTAATTTCCTCAGTTATCATTTACAATAAGAACCTCTAGGCTTGACAGCCAAGTCTAAACAGTAGTAAATTAGTACAAATTTATACTGATTTTACTCTAATAATCGTAATAAAAGCTTATAGATTTGGCACTAATTACATAAATGCCTAATGATCTTGAAAATTACTCTGGTTAGAAATATATTACTAATCTAAACTTTGTTGTTGGCTGGCTCTGAAAAATCAGAACATTAGAAATGGTTCGCTTCACTTGTGCAAAGCACTTTAAATTGTTCAAGTAGTTTAACATATTCAAGAGGAAAATAAAGAGCATTTAACTTTATTTACAGCCTTAAGTGGAGTTGGGAGCCGAGCTGAACTTAGAAACTTTGACCAAAAGAGCGAGTTAGGGGCGAGGATACGGGCGTGGGCCAAGCGGAAGAGCGGCATCAGGGAAGAAGCCCGGTGAGAAGGGTGCAGGGCGCTGGAACCCACACTCTGCGAGGATCCCCGAAGCCGACAGCAGGCGCTGTCGGTGCCAGGGAAGCCGACTCCTCTTTGCCCTCTAGGCCCACAGTGGGGTTGGGGTTCGTATAGGCCCCTGGGCACAGCCAGGGCGCGTGGACCCTAGGCGCAGGCCTGCTGAGCCACGGCGAAGTCCAGGCGCTGTCTGAAGGCCGCGGTGTGTCCTCGTCGCGTCCTGGGCTGGAGGGCTAGTATGAGCGGCAGGCCCAGAGCGCGCAGGTCGGGGCGACTCTCAGGTCACGCTAGGGTCACGGCCCGCTCTGGCCCCTGCTCTGCCCTTGCCCTAGGAAGATGCTAGCTCAGAGGCACAGAGCTACGCCTTTGAAGCGCGCGGGGCAGGCCAAACGGAAGGAAAGGGGAGCCTGGAGAAAATCGCAGGGAAGAACTAGAGGGAGCCGGGCCCAGAAGCTCAGGGCGAGGCAGAGGCGGCTGACGCTGCTTTAGCTCCTGCTCCGGGCTGGAGCTGCCAGGGCTGCCGCCGCCGCCTCCTTCAGGCGGGCGCAGGCGGGCGGGCGGAGTGGGGGACTCTCCGGGCGCTGACATTTGCAGGCTGCCCTCCTGATTGGTCCCCTCGCCGAGCTGCTCACGGGTTCATTCAACTGTTAAGCACCTCCCCGTCTCTCTAAAGGACATTATAATGCAAGAAGCCCCCTTTTTAACCACAAACCGAATTTTCTTTCATTTAGGTGATCTATATATATCTATATCGTATAGCTTATAGCTTATATCTATTTTAAATAACTTAAAGCCGCTAAAATTTGGGGGGGAACAGCTTTCGCCCTGGAGCGGTGCGCGATGCTGTCTCACGCCGACCTCCTGGACGCCAGGCTAGGTGAGTGCGCGCCTCTCGCCCGGGCAGCCAGGAGAAGCCGGGGCAGGAAATTGTCAATTTGTTCCTTATTTTACCTTAATGCGACCTAAATGGACTAATTTCTTTAAAAGTAATTGTGCTGCATTAAAGTTTAATTTGATTTAACATTGCCTTAAAAAAAAAATCTATGGAATATGTAGATCCAAGAAAGGAGTTGGGGAATGTTGTTACTTTTTGTTTTTCTTATTTTTCTCTTCACCCCTCCCCCACCTTTTTTTTTTTTTTTTGAAAGGCGATATACCCCGTGATAATTTGTTAGGAGGTGTTTCTCTCTTTTTTTCTCTCCTGTTTGTTTTGATTTGGGATTTCTTTCTCCTTCCGCCGCCCCCGTTTCTCTCTCCCCACTACCTTCTTCTCTCCTCCTTTTGTAAGTGTGGTGTAATTTGTAAAAAATCTGGCATAAAGGAGAAGCTGCTGCCATCAAGGCGGATTTGCTAAGTGTGCTGGTTGAGAAGGAGAGACGCTAAATTCAAACTCACAGTCATCCCCCCACCCCCAGCTTCTGCAAGGGATTCGGCGTTGCCAATGGCTGTGAGGAATGCGGCTTTTATTTCTCTGGAAAGAAAAGTTGAAATCTCTAAAGTTTAATTCACGGTTGTCCATAGAGTTCACTCGAGCTTCCTTAATGCTATCTGGGTTGCTGGGCTCTGGGTTTCCGGATTGGGAATCTTTGGTGATGGATGTGATTCCATTTTCCAAACACTTTCTCTGATTTGAGGGGGAGGCGGAGCTGATTTGGGTTGATTTCGGGGGGTGGAAAGCTTGAAGGCTTATTCATCTTCCGAAAGTAAGAGGGAATCGGCTGAGGGCCGGAGGTAGAGTTCGTCAGGCTGCCGAAGCGCAGGTGCCGAAGCAACCGAGGAATTAATTTTCTTTCTGTCCCGCGCACCCCTGTGTTCAAACATTTGCTCTCGATTTCCTGGGGCGCCGGGGGTACGGTTTATGGAAGGGATTCAGAGACATGTTTCATTGCCCGGACTGGAAGTGTTTTATTGTGGGACAGACGAAAGCTTGCGCTGTTTACTCCGGGAGCCGGCTGCGGAAAGGGCAAGGGGCCGGGATATGTTATTCCAACCCGGCTGTCCAAATTCTGGGGAATCCAGCGGAGTACCCTGGGAATTTCTTCCTTAGGGCAAGCGTGGGTGCAGAGGGGGCAGAGGACGGGTTGAAGGAAGGCTGCGCGGGGAAAACAGCCCCTCCTGGCATCTCCAAGAAAGTAGTGACCGCGATCCCCTTGCCTCCTCAGGTATGAAAGATGCCGCCGAGCTTCTGGGCCACCGGGAGGCGGTGAAGTGTAGACTGGGTGTGGGGGGCTCCGACCCCGGGGGCCATCCGGGGGACCTGGCGCCCAACTCTGACCCAGTGGAGGGAGCCACTCTGCTGCCCGGGGAGGACATCACCACAGTGGGCTCTACTCCGGCCTCGCTGGCGGTGAGCGCCAAAGACCCGGACAAGCAGCCCGGGCCCCAGGGCGGCCCGAACCCCAGCCAAGCCGGCCAGCAGCAGGGACAACAGAAGCAGAAGCGCCACCGGACGCGCTTCACCCCCGCACAGCTCAACGAGTTGGAGAGGAGCTTCGCCAAGACTCACTACCCCGACATCTTTATGCGTGAGGAGCTGGCACTGCGTATCGGGCTGACCGAGTCCCGTGTACAGGTACGCGGGGCTTGGGCTCTGGGACAGAAGGCAAGGACGGGGCGGGAGGATTTGGGTAAAGGGAGCAGGGTCTTCCCTTCCCCTGTCGAGATCCTGGGCTGCGTTCAGGCTGCCTGTGCGTTCCTGTGTCGAGTTATCTCCTCCTCTACCCGGAAACTGGTCCCCATCGCCATCCCCCAATGGACACTCAAGGCCCCTGTCTCCGGCCGGTATAGCGACATCCCGGAAGAAGCTCCTCAAAATCGAAGCCCCCCGTTGTTGGGCTACAGGGTTCGCCTCCTCCGCCTGAGAGGGCAACCTCAGCGCCCCCTGGGCGGCCCAGCCTAGCGAGCCCCTCAACTCCTGCTCGCGTTATTGACAAGTATTACCCCCTAATGAGTTTGCGTTAAGCGTTTGGATGAAAGGAGGAATGCAACAATTATACAGAGAACAAGAGAAAAGACCAAATAAGGTGAATGGGCGCCTTTTTAAAAAGTGCTACACCCAGGTTTCACGGCGTGGCTTTATTAGGTATCACCCTCCCTCTGCACTCAGGCGAAATATTCCTAGCTTTGATGTTTGCAAGGGGTTTGAACTTTCGTAGTCTACCAGTGCGCTGGGTGAGCCACACAGCCGGTGAGCCCTGTTTTGTTTTGGAGTCCTCTAAGGAAGCTGGGGTGGGGGAGGGGGAATGAAGGCTTTCTGCTGTGGATATCCTGTCTGAAGAAGGGGCATTCAAAACGGGAAAGGCTGACAGGTAGTAGAGGAAATCGTTGCTGACCCCTTATTCTCCTCCAACCGCTCTCCAAGCTGTAAATTATATATAACCTAGAAAATCACACCTATAACTTTTCTGAAAACTGGGGAATAAAATATAAGCCTAGTGAAACCCAGATTTTTTTTTCTGTCTTTTTGAAAGAATGAAGACAACATATCAAATATTTTATGGACAGGTGCCTGGAGGTGAAATTCAAAGTGCCGGTACTTACCCTTGAGCTATCCAGGGTGCTGAAAAATCTTCCTTTGCCGTCTTGGACGGTGGTATTTTCTGTACGATATCCTGGGTGTCATCAACCTGGTCAATTTGTTAAACCAGTGCTACCTACTTTTATAAAATTAACTTTAAGATCTTAGTTACTTTACATATGATCTAAGAAGTAAGCGATGAGAACGTCCGCAATCACAGCGTTGAATATTTCTGTCTCAATTCGGCATTTTAAAGACAGTCTAAACGGAAAAAATAGCGCATGCTTCTGCTCTAATAGCAAATGAATATCATTGGGGATTTAAAATGGTCAAATTAATAAAGTAATATTGATTAACATAATAATTAGCATTTTTATTCAATATAAGTCTGGGTGGTTTTTGCTAGTGAAAGGCCTAGACCATGGTCTTTTAAAATTACACACTGAAAGAGTACTAATTGCGTAACTGTAAACATGTATTAGTAATGCTCTTCAAAATTTTTATTTTTCACCTTTTAGAAAATATCTGAAGTTGAGTTTGAACCTTTACATAAATATACAATTTCAATACTTCCATCAACACTGATGACAGTGCTTGCTTGTAGGTTCAATCTCGCAAGTTAGAAATTCATAAATTTGGGGGTTTTGTCTCTTAAGAGAAATACTATCTATTAATTCTTGTTTTAAAGGGGAAAATGCTGTGTCTTAACCTAGACATACTGGCAATTAGTTTAAATTAAAATAGAACTTAGAATCACAAATAAAATATAATTGAACAACTGATTTTATGAAAAAAGAAAACGAGGTCTATTAAACTTTATTAGGTCTTCCAAAGGTTAATGACAGTTCTTCTTTTAACAGAAAAAGTTGTAAATGAAATGAAATATAAACTATGTAACAGAAATAGTTATTTTCAAAAAGTACACAAAAGAATGTGCAAGAAGAAAGAGACAAAGTACTCTAATTGTTCCAGCATAATGTTCAAGCAAAGATAATAGCTTGAGCCTGCTGATAAACACAATTTAATAGAATGGCAATTTCAATATTTTTAAAAATAATGTTCCATAGTTTAAAAAGTAATCAGATCAACATAACCTTCTTAATTAACTTTTCAAAATGATTAACATTATGTAATGTAATGCAAAAATAATTTATGGAAAATGTATTTACTTCACTATTCACTGTACCATTGCTCCTTGACCAAATTCAAATTAAATAGTAATTGGTTTATGTTCTTATATGATCAGTACTTCATAGTTTTCTTTATAGTTAACAGATTGCCACACATTCTTTTCAGTATGTAGGCCACTGCGCTGATTAAAAATTATCTAAACATTTAATTCATTGCAACTGTATATTTTTAAAGATGCTTTTTGATTCTAGACTAAATTATCCAATATACTTATTTTTATCTTTATTTGGTATATGTCACACTTTTAAGTATTTATTAAAGCATCTCTACTCACATGGAGGCCAATTCCATGTCTGATATCGCTCCTCTTTTCTGGCTAGTGTAATAAAACCATTCCTTTTATAGCATGCCATTATTAGAAACCAATTTCAGAATTATTTATAACCTGGAATGGCTTATTAAGCAGCAATGTGAGAATCATGCAAATTATGTGATCAAATGCAATATAATAAGCATAATCATTAGTCTCTAGCATGGATTAATTAACTTTCAATATTTTATTTACATAAAAACCAAATCAGTGAAATAACTTCTGCACAGTCAGGCTTGCCTTTCAATATTTTATACGAACAAAAATAATGTGCTGTAATTCCATTGACCGTGTCCCCCAGAATGGCCCTGTCACCTGCCACATCTTAATAGGGGGACAAGCTGAGAGTATTTTCTAGTTTTCTAATGGAATGAGAAATTGCATTTTCTTCCTCTCCCAGCACTATTAAAGTGTAATGAATTCGGCCCAGAGTTCACGGCTGGCTGATCGAAATGAACCTGAGATCTAGGCTTTAATACAGCTCCCCAGATTTCCTCCAAAATCTTCACATTAATCATTTGCTGGATTCCAATGAGATCTTCATAAAGCATTTGCTTCAAGGGGGGGAAAAGTAATATTCTCTCTTTCTCTCCCTCTTTTTTCTATTTCTCAGTCATTTATAGTTGGGGAATTAAACGGGCTATATATTTTAAAATACATTTACAGTATGTCTATATTACTGTAACAGCAGATATCATGAAAGTGGATTTTTAGATTCCAACCTCCATTAGATTCTCACTGTTGTATTAAGCATTTTCCAAGAAGAGCTGCATTTCAAACTGAGTACAAAGTTGGCCCGTGGCTGTGGTTAATATATTTCCTGGAGTTGTCATCTGTGCATTCTAAAAATCTCCCTTAGGTTTTGCCTGCATTTTAATCCGTCATGCTCTAGTTTTCAAGTGGAAACATTCACATTTAAAAAACATATGCATCGTAGCTTGGAACGGAGGTGCTCAGACCCCATGCAGATTTTTTTCCCAGTCCCAGTAAGCCATGAAACATAAAAAAATTTGTAGCCATCATTTGACTACTAACCCTCAAACATAATTGAGCACGATTTTTCGATTATTTCTATAATATTTAGTTCTTTAACAGCTGTTCTTTTCCGCCTGTGCCTGAGCAGATCCTAGATTCAGAAACCATTCTGGTAGTCGCATTTTCTATTGAAATTCTACTGGGCTATCCCTCCCCCTCTTTCTTTTTTCTGCTCCTTCCCTCACACTCCCTCCCCTCAAACAAACATTTTGGGATTCCCTGGCACTTGCAGGTTGTTAGGAACCGGTCTTGATTTTTATAACACACCTTTCAAAACATAATCCGGGTGCGGCGTGTAAGGTATGGGAACTGTTTAGTCACAGACACCGTCCCCGAGTCCAGCCTTGGGTGGGTGCTGCACAGCGACTTGCGGCCTTAGGTCTTCTTGCTGTGCCTTCCTTTCCTCCTGAGAGTTGCTCTCCGCCTAAGACCGCTAACAGCTCAATTGCGTCTCATTGATCCCGTTCACCATCTAGAGCCCTGCTGCCTCATTAATCCGTTGTGCCACCAGCTCAGGGGCTGCAACTGGGAAGAGACGAGACCTGTGTACCCATCGCCGACACTGGGATACGCAGCAATCTGCAAAATGGGGTAGAAATCACAGGAAGAAAGTGGTAGGCGACGGCGCAGGCACGGTAGAAAGGCGAGGGCCGGCCCCAAGTTGGGGGAGTATTCTAGATGGCAACACCATTCACACTGGTAAGCGTAGAGTACGTCTACGCTTGCCTGGGCATGAACACACCGCTGAACATTACTGGCTCACCGAGACTGAGGGCAGGTATGTCCATACCCCTGATACTTTAGCTTGCAGAGTAAACACTAAATAGGTTAGATTAACGGATGCACAACGTTTTTTTCCACGGATATGGTGGTCAAATTGCGTTGGCCAAATTCTAAGAGGAAACTCAGTACCTGAGTCGTGTCCCACATCATTTATATTTAGGCAGAGTAAACTCCAGATGACTAGATTTTAAACTGCAAGTCTTCCAAGCAGGCTTGCTGGCAAATAATAATGATAATAATTATTATTATTATTGTTATTGTCATTTAAAAAGATCACATTCAAATAGGGGGAGATGGGAGTTATCTTGGATTGGCAGCTTATGTGGTATCTTTCAGGCAGAACTCTTCTTCTGTGATAGAGGGCTTGACAAGCCTAGGCAAATTAGCCTGGCAGGGTCTGTAACTCCTGGGCTACTGTTTAAAAAAAAAAAAAGAATAGGAAGGCCGTTTTCATTTGGAGTATATTTTATCAAACTCATTTCCCTGAAAAAGGACGTTTGGGTTTGTCTGAGCAAAATTAAATTTGATTCATACATCTCGTGGTGAAATGTGACATCCTTTAATTCGTATTGGTCCGAAAATTTGTTTTTAGTTTATAGATGAAATGGGGGCGACTTGAGGGAATTGGAGGCCTTATTACTTGGGACCCTTAGTAAATTCGTGAAAGGAATAGACTTGGCTGGGCGTGGTGGCTCACGCCTGTAATCCTAGCACTTTGGGACGTCGAGGTGGGTGGATCACGAGGTCAGGAGTTCAAGACCAGCCTGGCCAACATGGTGAAACCCCGTCTTCACTAAAAGTACAAAAATTATCTGGGCATGGTGGCGCGTTCCTGTAATCCTAGCTACTCGGGAGGCCGAGGCAGGAGAATTGCTTGAGCCGGGACCCGGGAAGCGGAGGTTGCAGTGAGCCAAGATCGCGCCACTGCACTCCAGCCTGGGCTACAGAGCGAGACTCCGTCTCAAAAAAACAGAAAAACAAACAAACAAACAAAACACACAAAAAAAAACAGGCTTGAAGGCTCCAGGGACTCAGTGAGCTGCGGTAACTTGTTCCAGCACACTCGTACAGCCCAGAAAAGGGTGTCCATATAGTGGTTTGGGAATGAGGCACGGAGAGTTGTGGCAGTAGCACCAAGCAGTATGGGAGGAATCGGAAGTCATGGTGGCGACCCAAACAACACTGTAGCTCAGTGGCGCGCACTTTCCCACGCAGATCACTGTATTAACCTCTCCGCTCTGTCAGCCGTGGCGTTAGGGGTTTTCCTTTGTCTTTCGATTTTGAAACTGACTATGTCATCCACGGCCCGTCATCAATTTCCAAATTTCCAGCGTTTCTGAAAATCCTATAGCCCATCAGTGTTATAAGGCATGCTATTAAGCCACATGGGTACACATGTTTATCTTCATTTGTACACCTGTGGGTCGAGCTTTGACACATGCCTGATTGCGGACCTGTGAATCTGTGCAATGCACAGAATGTGCAGGGGCGTGGTGAAGACTGCACACGTTTGGTGTGTTTGCACAGTGCGTAAACGCTCTGGGGCACGAGCTCTCAGGCGCGCGGGACTCCACGCTTGGTGGGTGCAGGGGGCGCCAGCTGGCAGGAGTTGGTGGGGAGCCACAGTCTCCGACTGGGTATGGGGGCTTGTCGGGCCGGTGGCACTTGTTCCTCCCGGGGCAGAGCGGCTGTATCCGAGGCGGGTTTCTGGGGCTTAAGCCCCAACTCCCCAGCTGCCGGGCCGGTTAATAGCGCCCTGTCTGTCTCCCGCCCCGCCCGCTCCAGGTCTGGTTCCAGAACCGGCGCGCCAAGTGGAAGAAGCGCAAGAAGACGACCAACGTGTTCCGCGCGCCCGGCACACTGCTCCCCACGCCAGGCCTGCCTCAGTTCCCGTCGGCTGCCGCCGCCGCTGCCGCCGCCATGGGCGACAGCCTGTGCTCTTTCCACGCCAACGACACCCGCTGGGCGGCGGCCGCCATGCCGGGCGTGTCACAGCTGCCTCTGCCGCCGGCGCTGGGCAGGCAGCAGGCCATGGCGCAGTCGCTGTCCCAGTGCAGCCTGGCAGCCGGGCCGCCGCCCAACTCCATGGGCCTGTCCAACAGTCTGGCGGGTTCCAACGGCGCGGGGCTGCAGTCGCACCTCTACCAGCCCGCCTTCCCCGGCATGGTGCCCGCCTCCCTCCCCGGCCCCAGCAACGTCTCCGGTTCGCCCCAGCTCTGCAGCTCCCCGGACAGCAGCGACGTGTGGCGGGGCACGAGCATCGCCTCCCTCCGCCGCAAGGCGCTAGAGCACACAGTCTCTATGAGCTTCACTTAATGCAGCCGCGCCCCGGCCCGCTCCGCCCCCAGCACCACCCCCGGGGCCGCCCCGAGGCCCATCCGGCGCGCGCCCGGACCCCGGCGCCCTGCCCCGTCCCGCCCCGGCCTCCACCCCGTCTCGTTTTGTCCTCGCCTCTCTCCTCCATTCGCTCGGGCTCAACCCAAGCCCCAGCCCGCGAGGCCTCCCCTCCACCTGATTTCGCTCGCCCGCGGTCCCCCGTCTCCCGGCCGCCCCTCTTCCCTTCCCACCCAGCTGCGCCCCCGGCCCAGTCTCCAGCGCCTCAGCCCACCCTTCCCGCCACCCCGGCCTCCCCTCTCGCGCTAGCCGTGCTCGCGCCCTCCTCCCGGCCTTCTGACTGGCGGCGTTCCCACCCACACCTTCGACGCGACGCCTACGACCCCCCTCGCCCGCCGCCTCCCCTCTGGTCCAGTCTTTCCCCACACTTCGCGCCCCTCCTCCCGCGCCCGGCAAAAACCATCCTTCCCGCCATTTTACGTACCAGGGAGTCGACTCAGGATCTGAAATCAGACACCAATGGACTGGTTTGTGGGCAGAAACACACACACTCGCACTCTCGCTCACGCTCAGACGCTACACGCGCGCGCGCATAGACACGGTGCACCTAGGTCACACACGGACGTGTTCAAGGGACAGCACAATGTTAGGGATTTTTGTCTTAAAGGAGGACAAGCATCTGCTACCAACCGCCTCATCTGAGGGCCCAACTGATATAATTTGATTTATCCTTGTACTTTCCGAGATCCTGTCTTTCTTTCCTCTCCCACTACCCTACCCTTGCCCAGTCCACCCAGTCACATCCGTGCAGCCCTCTCTTGGCTTGCAAGAGAACGCTTTTATTTTTATTTTATCTTATTTTTATTTTCTTAAGCACAACTGTGTGAGGGTGTAGAAGGGAAGGCTTCTCAGGAGTAACGTGACAGTGGATTGGGTGGCTGGAGTAGACTAAAGCAGTCATGTGATGAGGAAGAAGTGATCTGACCCATTTTGATAAGTCTTTATAAGGAAGAATAAAATAAACGTGTAAGCAAAATTTTCTTTTGTAAAAGCAAAAGCCACATCTCTTTTCTGGATCCTTCAGGACTGGGGTTTGTTTGCTTCCTTTTCCGTTTCTCTCTTCTCGCTGCTCTGTGCCCTTGGTTGTTTTGTGGTGGTCCTGTCGTCCCTCGTGCCCCTCGGCCACCTGCTGGCCGCCGATGGGGGCACTCGGACATCTACAACCCTGCAACTTTGTACAGAGAAACACAATCAGCTCTTTCTGCATGTGCTGGTCAAGTCCAAACCCAGAGAACAGAAGCGCTTTCTAAGAATGAACAAACATGTGAAATAGGATGTTTTGTGTAGATAAAGCATTCTTGTTACATACTGGTCAATTTGTGATATGTTTTAACTTAATGTCTGTGCTTATTTATGGAATTCGGTTTTCTTAATAAATGTTTGAGCTAATATAAAGCATATTATTTGACTTTTCCGGACAAGTTTATATCAAGTTAAATGTAAATGGATAAAATAAAATCATTTTCAGTATGTGATACAGAGAATCACGGGTTTTGGTGTGACCTTGAACGGCGGGAGGGTTCTCCTGGGGGGAGGGGAGGGGCCAGTCTTGGGAATGGTTATATTCGCTGCAGTTGGCTGGGTCCCGGCGTCCGGAACGCGTGGGCCCTTCGCCCTGCACTGGGCTTAGGTTCGGTTTCTGGGCTGCACGGTGAGGTCTCCGCGACGGGGCGGCACGCTGGCGGCGTGTTGGGGCGCCGCTAGCGCCCCACGCGAGCTCTGAGCCTCCCGAGTCTTCCGGGCCAACCCAGGTTTCCGAAGCCCAGGTGGGGCTCCGAGCGTCGCTGCCGGCGCGAAACGCAGGGCGCGAGAGTTTCTCGGATGAACGGTGTCCCTGGGGCAGTGGCGCGGAGGGCGCCCCTCGCGGGCTGCGTGCGCGTGATGGGGAGGCGGTGGGTGCGAGGGGACCACAATTGGCACCCTCGGCTTTCCGAGCCTGGAGCTCTGCTCTCCGGCGCCGCCCCAGCCGCGTCCGGCCCCAGGTACGCAGTGGAAGCGAGGCCGCGGCTCTTGCCTCCCCCGCGGCCTAGGCCTCCTTGGGGCTTTCCCTAAGGCAACGGCGCCCCTTCACTTCCCCAGACCCGGGCTCCGCTTCAGATACCCGGGGCCTCACAAGTAAGGGGCAAACGCGCTTCTCCCGAAGAGGCGTGTCCAGGACGACCCGCGCCTACCAGGGCTCCCCCAACCCCAGGGCTGCTCTGGTTTCCTCAGGGTCCCTGCTGGCTGCCAGCTAACCTCGACCTCAGCCACGTGCTCAGGGGACAGCCCCAAAGGAGTAGGAAAAAAATGCTGTTTCTTCGGTCGGGTCGGCCGAGGGTGAGGTTGCAATGTGTTTTAAACTTGGAGGCAAATCGATATCACAGGCTTCCTTGGGAAGGCTAACCGAAATCAATCTTGTGGTTTGAAATTTAATGGTCATTATAGGCATTGAGAGGACACCCCTTTTCCCACGGGAAGACTTCTCATTTGGTTGCCTCAGAGCGTAAACCCTAAAAAACACCCTCGTGCTGAAATACAATACAGCTGGGCTACATGTGAATTTGAGGAGCTGTTGTAATCGTTACTCAACTAAGAACACAATGGAGTCTCCTCAGAGATGAGAACAAAAAGCTCTGATTTTTAATGATAAAGTAAATCTGTTCATGTTACCTTAGGAATTTTAATTAGAGGTAAATTGGTGGGTGGGTTCACAGAATATTACACACACTTTCCTAAAGTTACACACTTTCCTAAAGACTATTTTTAGTACAACATTACAATATTAAAGAAGAGAAAACATGCTTATTTTGAATTTCATACAAGAATGGAACATTTCTGTATTTGAGAACTCTTCCAAGAATTTAGCAGTACACAACCACCAACATTCTAAAATATGAGTTGATGAAAAATACTTTTCCTTGTTTTTACATTTCATCATATGCTCGCTTGTTTTATGTTAGTGCTCTTTTTTTAAAAAAATTGAAATCGTGGTTACTGTAATCTCAAGTTACATTTAAGAGATCAGCACAAATTACAGATTGCTTTGCCAGTGCTCATGGAACGTTGTTTACAAGGATGCTAATTTTACAGCTTTTTATGCTGCTATAAAGCATAACTTTATGATGTAGGAATGCAATAAAGGATGCTAAATGGAATCTTTAAAAATTGTATTTCTCAAAGGCAAGGGAAATGGGATCTTTCGTTGGAAAAAAATGGGCCAACTCAGAACACTGATGAAAAGTTGCAAATCAACTCAAGTGATAGATGCTTTCAAAGATACTTATATTTCATAATGTAGTGGTTATTTATCAATATTATAATAAAAGTGTAGAGTTTTTCACTTGACCTGACTCTGGGCTAATATTTGTTTCTATAGCAATAGATTTTTGTATTAAGAATCCTGAACATTTTAAAGTCATATATGCCATTAGGTTAAGGGAAGGCAAGCTGGCCTAAATTGTTAAGGTTGACAGTTTAGCAAAGATAAAAAGAGGAGAATAAGAACCTCAGTCACAAGCCTGAAAGATTTCTGCTTTTTGAGGGAGAAAAATCTAACAACAGAATAATGCTTCATATTATTTTTTTACTCATCATTAACAGTAATTCTGACTCAAAATTGTTAAAGATCTAATAATAATTAAGTGAATTTAATAAGAGAATAAAGACAATAATGTTGAATAGTATCAGAACACAAAGTAGGTAAGTACAACGTGCTCGATGTCCTGCCTCTAATAATTGTACTTTTTACTGAGTAGCCTATTTGGTATTGAATACTGTCACTACATGCTAGCTGGAAACAATCCATTATGATGTAACCATATGATTGATTTATTTTAATATACAAGTTCATCCTTGTATCTTTATTTTTTCCTCAGTATTGGTACTAAATATCATGCATGCCATACAAGTGATGGTATAGTAATGATGTGGCACTGAGCTTACCTTTTGTTGATGGTGGAAAAAATATGATATGGGAATGCAACCTGCTGAAGATGAGGTTAGATCCTGAATACAGAACAGCATGCAGAGCAATTTGGGTAAATCAAGGTAGATGTGCATATAGACATGCAGAGGAAATACAGAGGAAATTCTAACTTTGGGACAATTTATGTTTGGTGCCCCCAATGACAGCTTTTCCCAAAAATGAAAATGTGTTTTTTATTTATATTGTGGACCTTACATTTAAATTTGTAGGATAAAGAAAAAACTTAACCCACAAATATGTGTATTCTAGTAATGGCAGTAGTTAACCTGTCAGTTGAAATAATGTAACCTTCCTTTTCTCCTTTTCATGACATAAAGATAATCTCATCTGAGGGCATTTATGTGAAGAAATAACAGCATGGCATAGTGAAACCACTGGCTCATTAATCCTGGCATCTACTTCCTACAGGGTTCCTTGATTAGTTAGATTCATTCACTGGGCATTTTGGAGTTTTTGATTTGTCACCACTGGCTAGGTTCACTGAGTTCAGGCTAAATTGAGCCAGAAGCAATGTTTATTAGTAATTTTGTAGTACAGGCTACCCTAATAATTCAGCCCAAATATCTCATCTGAAAAATATCCATTCACCCTCACTTCTAATGTGGGTTGCAGCTGTGTTCATAGGGAATTGAAAGAACATAAGTGATTGGGCATGTATTTTCTAAATTATTAATATGATGGCTAATAGCTGTAAACCCATCTTCGTATCCAATGCAGAAATTATGACTTATTTTAAAAATGAAAGCTGCAACAAAGGGGGGCACCCCCTGCCTGGCTTTCTGCTAAGTCTCCTCAGTACAGAACTTTTGGTATAGGAACCATGGCCGATTTAGCATGTGGCCATTACAGAGAGACACAGAACAATGCCTTTGGCTTTTTCTGATGTGTACACTATCAAAACAAGGCATGGATTTAGAAGACTTACTATAACGTGCTATTAAGGAGTTTTGGGTATGAGCTACACATAGGGCCATCTTTTGATTTTGATGATGGCATACATGCCATACAAGTGATGGCATGGAGACCGCAGTTCACACCCTCAGCCTTCTGCGTCCCATGCTCATGAGTTGTTTGTCTTTAAGCAGGCATAATTAGTTGTTATTACTGTTAAGCTGCATCTTCCATCCACGTGATCAAATATCCAATATATCTCAGTTTCCATCTTCAGACCCATTTGATTGGAGATAGACTTGTTGCAGTTGCTCACGCTGCCACAATCCCTCTCAGTTCTGTGTTGAAGTAATTCACAATTACCAGGAAATATATAATTAACCCACATGATATATAGAGTATATGTTCTTTGCATCTTTCACTGAACTGTCCTAAGGCTTTATATACTTTTGTTCCTAGTCTTTATTGAATCTATTAAAGATAAACTCAAAGTCAGATTAAGAACTATAGATGCTCTTTAACACGGAAAAGATTATATGTGATTTTTATGAAATTAAAAATAAAAATATTAAATTATAAAACAAAACAGATATACTGAAATTAAAATAAGTTCTTTTTAGATTTGCTGATTGTGCAATTCTGAATGAGTTAAATGAAGCTGAACCGGTCTCTCTTTTTGCTACTCGTGCTTTATTAATTATCTTAGTCTATTCTCTTAATGCTTAGGTACTCCAACATTGATTTCAAAAATAACATTTTTAGAGGGTGTTATTTCATTACTTTACCTCCAGTACCTTACATTTGAACTCCATTTTTTAGTTGACACAGCTCATTATCTCATTTAAATCATGGCACCATTATGAAGTAGATATTTTAACCCTTGTTGTATAGAGGAAGAAATTGAGAGTCACGAAGGCTAAGTAACTTGCCAAAGGTCACATCCCTAGTAAGTGGCAGAGATCACTCTTTAAGTTACGTTTTCGGGTCATTAAGCATTACCATTGTGTATGTAACATATAGACATTTCCCTTACTGTTAAAATATTTTCAGGGAATAAAACTAAATATCTTTACTTAGAAATTTAACAGTCCACCCTTGTAATTTAAACAAGGGATACTTTGATAGGACATGATAACTGCATCAAAATAACACATGGTTTCAAGAGTATAGAAACACTCTCGTCCTACGGAACCTCACCCTCTTTCCAGAAGTTAATTCAAGATAGTTCAGCCACCGAGAAGGCTCTTAATCCTGTGAGAAATCTTTATCAATGAAGTCATCTCCTTGTGACACAAGCTCTGAGCTGAGATGGCAAGAAACTTGTGAAATAGCCCTAGGAGTACTTTGAAAGGGGTGTCATTGTAGATGGACAGGAGAGGATCCTTGGGTCTTTTGGTGCTTTTCTTGTCTGACCCTGCAAGATTTTATAGGGAGATACTTTGATGTTGCTTCTGTATATTATTAAAAGAATTACAAGTCAGCATAAACTGCATGTCCTTTTTCTGGCCTCCACATATTAAGAATCCATTGCCAAACATAGATCATAAAATCTTAGAATTTGAAGGGACCTTGAAATCATCTCATTCAAATTTCTTGACTACAGTTGTCCCAGTTTTATTTCTCACCAAGCAGACTTGCAGGCTCTGTTTGAATGCAAGGTAGATGTCTTTTATTGGCCTGCCAGCCTCCTTCCTTTCAGTGAGCCTAGTCTGTCTTTTGTCTCTTAGTTCTTTCTTCTATAGTCTTACCTCAGGAAGCACTTTCTGTCACAGTTCTTACTACTGAAATGAGTTTTCTTTTTAGTCTTCTTTTATTAATATCAGTCAGTGTAATACCCCTAGGCTATGCTATGGTACCAGATATAATTCATCTCTCTGGCTTAACACAACCAGGAATTTTTTTTTTTTTTCTTGCTCACACAAATGTCACTGTGAGTAAAGCAAATCTCTAGGAGAGCTGTTCTTCATGTGGTGACCCAGTGATCCAAGCAGGTTTCATGTTGTGACTTAATCACCCCATTATGGAGTTTCCGTGGTCTTTGTGGGAGGAAGAACAAACTGGAAGTTTAAACTGGTTCTTTATGCTTTGGTCCAGAAACTTCTACTCATGGTCCAGTATCTGAGAAATTATTACAAGGCTTCCCCTAATTGCAAGAGGACTGGCAAATGTGTAAAACATGAATAGCCAGTGAATGGAACATATCACTGCCATAATCTTATTTTCTCGGTAATAAACACTCTTAGTTTCCTCATTTAACATGTTTTTCCTACTTACATATAAGTCAACAATTTTTTTTTGTGTGTGCTTGTTGGCAAAGCATGTAGGTAAGGGTACCAGAGAAATATATAACATCCAGGCTTTTCAAGGAGCTTATCATATAATTGGAGAGATAAGACAAATATATTTTAAAAAGAAAATAATATAAGTCAATTTATAATGGATTGATCAAGTGCTAAGTACTCTGATCTATATCTCACATGCAATGGAAACTCAGAGAAGCAGGAGATCGCTGTGGGTAGAATTCCTGGCCAGGCTTCCTGGAGGAACTGGGTCTTACAGGATAAGAAGGTCACCCTTTAGGATTTTATTCTCCACTTTTGTTTTATTCTGTTGGAATCATTTTGATCTTCCCTTGTGGCTCTTATTTTCAGATCCTTGTGTTTATATATATCCTTACTAAATTCTCCACTAGCCTCTTAAATGTGGAGCCATTAACCAGATTCAAATCTCTAATGACCAAGGCAAAACATGGTGGACCACTTGCCAGACTCACTTTAATAGCCATTCATGATCTGATAGAGTTTTAGTATCACTGATATTATATCCCAAATGGATACATTTGAGCAATGTAATTCCCCAATATCTAGCATAGACTCTGACACATATTAGGTGCTCAACAGATGCTTATAGAGTTGAATTTAGGTCAGATATGTTGGTGTTAAAGCTCCCAGCTTATTGCACTTGCTCTGATCTATTATCATAGTGGAGTAGTTACCAATTAGAAATACGTATCGTAAAGGGCTTACATCATTATTAAGGTAAAAAATAAATCACTCCTGACAAGCAAGATAATGTTTTTATTCCCACAAAAAGAGATCATCCTTGTCCTCTGATGAACACAGTGCTCACTTGTAGTAAACTAGTCACCCATGGGAAGCTAATTACCTTTTCCAAAGAACTGGGGTACCATGTAATGTCTTCGAAAAGGCAATTTAGTGAATGATGCCCTGTTATCTTGGAAGAGTTAATATGCCACTTTTAGAAACTCCAGTGACTGGATTGTCTCCCACAATGGAGGGAGGAGCACACACTTGCCAGGAAACCAGCTATCTTAGATTTCCCTGTTGGAAGACTTAAGAGCTTCATTTTCATTTTAAACCTAGTGGTTTCTTTGAGAACTGGTTGTATGTCATAAGCCATTTTAGATTTGAAGAGTGATGATGAGAATTTTCTCCTTAGGCAGAAGAACTCCAGAGGAAGACCTTGAGCTTCTGATAGGGGTTGTTTTGGGTTCAGGTTAGGAGAGTGTTGCTTCTCAGGGAGCTAGATTGTTTGTTTTTTAGTTATAGAAAACAATCCTTGTCCAGTCATGACTCTGCTATATTTGGGGACCCAGAAGAAATGCATGGTTTGGAAAACATATAGTCCTTGGTCGGCCATTACCTGTGTTTTTAGTTCAGTCACTTAGCAGTTGTGCACTTCCATTTCCTCATCTAATATCTGAAGTTATTTCCTATTGCTGACCATTTCTAGTAATGATTAACTCAACATTGTTGACTAATGTGGGGTAACTCAGTTTAAACCTAATCAAATGCCTGGACTGGTCTTTGTCTAATTTGTTTCTTTTTAAGGCATTGTCCCTTTTTTTTTTTTTTTTTTTAATCTGGAGACAGGGGCTCTGATTCTGAGTCAAGTCAGCATTGTGTTAAGGTGGTGAAAAGGTAAGCTCATAATATCAATGCTCTGCTGAAGAGTTGCTGCCACTGACAACATCATTAGCCTCCTTGTGATAGGACCTGGGGAAGGGACTGGGACTGTGTAGGAATTGTTTTCCAGTGTAGGAAAGAAAGAGTGGAACATGCAAGGATATAACTTCTTATAGACAAATGTGGCTGTGCAAAAGAATCTTCATTCCTATCCTTAAACAATTAGTGCCATGGGGTTTGTATACCATCTAACTGAAAGGGAGAAATTAGAAAACAGACAACCTAGACATATATTCATACAGGAAGCACTCAGTGAATTTTGGTTGGATTAATTTGGTTCAGATAGTACCAGTTTCTTGTGTAAACTTAGTGGAACAAATGGCCAACGACTTAGAAGCCTGAGGGGGCAGTTCCAGCATATTTATTTCGTTGCCAGGGCAATGCCAGGTGTTTGTGACCACACGGGAGAATGAAAAGAATGGGCAGCCTAGTGGCTGCTCAGGTGAGCGCAGGTACACAGACCAGGAAGTAGCTCTGCTCCCAACCTCTCTTTATGTACGCATGAAAGCTAATTGTTCAAGTCCAGGGGAAACTGGTGAGGTATGTGAAGTTTTTGTTGAGCCTTCAGCTTTCTGCATCCCCCAATATTTTCAGGGTCATAGGACCTTATCTTTCAAATTCTTTTCCCCTATTAAAACAGGAAATTAGCTGGGATCATTTACATTTTGACTAAACAGACTTACAGCAATATGCTAACTTTCTATTTTAAAGTCTTTAATTTTAGTATAGAAAGAATGTTTTTATCTTAATTCATTAAAAGAACTTCTAAGCAGTAGGAGGCAAGTAAGGGTGATGTTGTGCATAGAGGTTGCACAGGGGCATTCTGCAGTTTAAGGAAATTACACCGCACCTGAGAGGAATCTACTTCAATTGTTTGGGAATGCTCAAGGAGCTGCAGCAAAAGGGGTGAAGAAAATATTCTTTCTTTGGGAGATGGAAACACAGGTGTTTGTTTTCTTATTCTTTACACTGTATATTATATATGCTTATTTCCTGGACATATTTCACAATAAGATAAGAAAAAAAGTACCAGTAGTCATTTCCTCTTTCCCCTGGGGTCCCCTCTTTAAACATCATCTTTACTAGAGTGATAGCCTACAGGTTCCCCGAGGGATTGATTGCCTCACAGCTGCTGAGTATACAGAGGCACCTTTTGGCATTGCTGACTTCTATGCCAAGCCCTGGGCTCGAGTCACCTCTGTTTCCTGGCAGTAGGACTTCCTAACCCTTGTTAAAAACAAAACAAAACAAAACACCCCTTTTCCTTTCCTAGCTCTAGTCCTCTGCTTTAAACTTCCCAGAGTTCATTCTTACTGTGTAATATCCTGCCCTGAGTTTTCTTCTTCTTTCCCTATGGTAATCCTGTTGTTCCCTCTAGACAGGTAGTCCTCATCCTCCTGGCCCCCAATCTCCACTGCATCAGAGACACCTGGACTTGGGGTCTGGTCTGGGGAGAAGCAGCAGCTGGACATGTTGCTCAAGTACCTCTCAGATAATGGAGGTGAGGGTAAGAGGGAAAATTGGGGGGTTTCCAGGGGTGTAATACGGGAAAGTCTGCCCTGGAACACAGGGATGGGTTGAGAAAATGAAACCTGAGTATGGGGAGATTCAGGACTTTTGTTTCTTAATTTGTGTGTATTGATGATGACTTTAGCTATTTTTCTGGCCTGAATGCATGGTACCTGATGCTTATTAGATGGCAAAAATTATTTGTTGAAGAAATGATCCTGGAATGGTGTGAGGGAAATGCAATATCGACTTTAACTTTAGGTACCAGAAAAGTGAGAGAGAGGAATCAAATGATTTTCCATGTAAAAGTAAAAATCATATTGATATGAGCTGCTTATATAATCACCAAGAAGCAATTACCATGAAGCAGTTATATGTAAAATAAAATACTTCCAAATGAACTTTGAGTTCTATTTTGTAACAGTAGTAAATTCTACTAGTGTCAGGTAGGCTGTATCAAGGTGTAGAAAGGGAGGTTACTGGTCACGTAATCTTACTGTTGCTGGTTAAATTCTTCACGCAAAATATAGACCAAATTGTCATTTATCATAGCTTACGGACTGGATGCCCACCACCTTCTATGGGATCCCATTTCTTCTAAAACGTCCTTATATCACACTGAAATCATCCCCCTTCTGGCTTATCCTTGACGTCCCACAAAGCAAGTCTTCAACCTTTATTGCTTGACAGGTCCTCACATGTTTAAAGACAGCTTTTCCGGTCCCCCTTCTTTATTAAATTCTGTGAAACAATAAGGGGCTATGGTCATAGGCACTAAAGTTCCCCCAAGTCATCAAAAAACTTGTTTAGGCTGGGTGTGGTGGCTCAAGCCTGTAATCCCATCACTTCAGGAGGCCGAGGCAGGTGAATCACTTGAGATCAGGAGCTCAAGACCAGCCTGGCCAACATGGTGAAACCCCAGCTCTACTAAAAATACAAAAATCAGCCAGGCATGGTGGTGTGTACCTGTAATCACAGCTGCTTGGGAGGCTGAGGCAGGAGAATCACTTGAACTCAGGAGGCGTAGGTTGCAATGAGCTGAGATCGCACCACTGCACTCCAGTCTGGGCAACAAAGAGAGACTCCATCTCCCAAAAAAAAAAAAAAAACCAAAAACTTGTTTAGTCATCTTTATTAAATAGAAGACAGATTTTATCCATAAAGAGCATCAGAGTGTTCATACCCTTTTTCCTATACCAGAATTTAGAGCAAGTTATTCTTTTAAATCAGTATTTCTCAGGCTCTGGGAATGGGGCTTAGGAATCCTATTTTATAGTTTGAGAACCATTGTTTCAATTGCTTCACCTGTCCAGGGACATTAAATATGATTGATGCTAACCTCAGGAATGGGTCACATCTGGAAAGCAATGTTGAGCCTTTCTGGCCACTCAGTCAATGGCCTTGGAACAACGTTAAGTCTTTTACTGACTGACTATTAACATTATTTCTCATTAGCTCTCTTATGCTCACTTACAAGCTTTCTTTTCCCCTTTTCTTTCTTAAGTCATCGATTTCTCAGTTCTCGTTACATCTCCCTCTGCAGCCCACGACTGGAATTCTTTCAGCCTCCATATCCTCAGCCCTCGAGTTGCCACTCGTATGGGTAGTTATTTGCTTCCAACATTCAAGTTTTATGAGACTATTCCTACATTCAGTCCTTTAAATTGCATTGCCTTTCAACCTTTGTTTATTTTTTCTGAAACTTTGCTTATATACGAATGTTCAAAATCCATTTATAACCTGTTGCTCCATCTGGTAATTTTCATGGGTTATGTTCCCTTTCAATCCTTTGACACATACCTACCTAATTTTTTAGTACTTATGACCAAAAACATAGATGGCATTTTGTATTTGGTTTTGTATTTTGCTTCTGTTTATTTTCTATATCGGTATATATCTTTAAATGCATAGTTTTAATGACTATGATATTTGTTTATAACTTTCTCTGATTTTTAAATACTACTTGTTTATTTTAAAAATTGTTAAATATAAGCATATTTATTCACTCAAAATGTATTTGAATGTCTGATTCTATAGATGCTCTACTAGAGTTGAGCACTATTAAGATTTAATGTATCTCTCCCTGTGTGTGTGTGTGTGTGTGTGTGTAGATGACAGAGACAGAAAATTATTTTAAAGAATGTTTTGTATATAACAAGTCTTCTAAGTGAAAACACAACAAATAAAAGTCTTTCACTTACTACAACGTTGTCGAATATGGTAGCCACCAGCACCATGTGGCTATTTAAATTTAAGTTAGATAAAATCAATAGTTCTCTTCCTTGAGTCACAATAGCCACATTTTAAGTGCTCAAAACTCACATGTGGCTTGTGGCTATTATATTGGATATCATTGCAAAAAACTTTATTGGACAGTGCTGACTCACAGCATTCTAGGCTAAAAAGATATAGAATAAAGTTGCCCTGCTTCTTGCTGAGTTTCATGGGACCCCATTCTGTGCTTTAGCTGTGGAATAGAACAATGAAAGTGGACAATGAGTGTCCCTGAAGACCTTTGAAGAAATGCACGTAAGTAGGAACTTGGCCTAGTCCTGAGATTTCTATCTAGATTTTAATGTAAAAACATTTTTAATGGGACAGGATGGGGAAGAAGAAGAAAGTCTTAACTACCAAGGGAATGGAATAAGAGGGGTGTGTAGTTTAGGTCTAATATTTCTGTGCTTGCTCTACACCACTACTAGAATCCATGCTTCAGTGATTTTCCATCAGTGGTAGCCAAAGAAGGCTTTTTACTTAGGTTTTAATATATCTGTATGTAAATGTTTGGGCTGTGGCTTGGTCATTTAGAGTGGGTATATGAGGGATGTGGTAAGGAGTGCAAGAGGAAAGAAACTACGACTTCAAGTAAATGGATGTGTATGCAACACACAGACATACATGCACACTAAGATTTGCCTCCAGCGATGTCATAGCTGTTTCAGAAGAACAAGTGTCTTACCACTTACAGCTTGTCCAGTGCCTGATCTGAAATTAGCCTCACTTTCTCCCCAGGGCATCCTTAGTTCCCTGCAGATCTCAAAACCGGTTATACATCAACACTCTGTGGACCTGGTCGGATGTGCTGCTACATTAATTATAATGCAGATCATGGTTGTGGATTCTGTATGCAGATGTGCATGGAAAGCCTGCAGATGTGCACAAAGAAAAAGCTGTGGAAAGGGCTTAAATACATTGCATTGGTGCCAGGCATATTTATCACAGGCTAGTTACTGAGAATGCTGATGGATTTATTTCATGACCTGTGTAGTGTAAAGTATGCAATGAAGAGAGACTAAATTGAGTTGGTAGAAAAAAATATATACATATACCTCCTATCCCACCCCAACTTCCCCCAGCAAAAAAAAAAAAAAAAAGAAAAAAAGACAGAGTGGGTTTATATAACGTTTTGAAGTTTCAAATGATGACTTAATTTAGGTAAGCAATTAAATTTTGCTTTGGAGACTTGCAGTTAGTTTATTTTTTTATTTTTATTTTTTCTTTGAGACAGAGTCTAACTCTGTCTCCCAGACTGGAGTGCCTGGTGCAATCTTACCTCACTGCAACCTTGACCTCCTGGGTTCAAGCGATTCTCCTGCCTCAACCTCCCAAGTATCTGGGATTATAGGCACGTGCCACCACCCCAGCTAATTTTTGAATTTTTCGTAGAGCCAGGGTTTCACTATGTTGGCCAGGATGGTCTCGAACTCCTGACCTCAAGTGATCCACCCGCCTCAGCCTCCCAAAGTGCTGGCATTATAGGAGGTGTGAGCCACCGCACCCAGTCTTTTTTTTTTTTGACTTGCAGCAATTTTAAAAACTGAGACTTAGAACGATAACCTGGTGTCTTAGTTGCAGGCAATACTGGAAAATCACACAAACTCATTATTACCTTGGTTTATGGTATTGACCATGAGAGGGTATTATAGTAACCATCAATTTTTTAAAATTATAAAATACTTCAAACATATTCGAATGTAGAAAAAAAATAGTACAATGAACTACCATATATCTATCACCTAGATTCAATAATTGTCAAGATTTTATCCTATTTACTTCATTCATTCTTTTTCCCATTTAAAAAAATCTGTTGTAGTATATTAAAGCATATCTCAGACATTCTAAACATTTTAATAAACATCTCTAAAAATATGGACAAATATGCCATTTGCACCCAATAAAATAAATGATATATTTTTAGTATTTAATCCATAACCAAATTTATTTGACTATCTCAAAAATGTCTTTAGAGTTAGGTTGAGTCAGGTCCAAACAAGGTCCATACAACACAGTTGTTTTACGACTTTTTTTCTTTTTTAGACAATCAGTAACATTAATAAACTTGTAGAGTTGGGCAACTATCATCATAATCCAGTTTTAGAACATTACTATTACCCTTCAAAATTTCCTCCAGTCCATTTGCAGTCAATCCCTGCTCCTACTTTCACCCTCAGGCAGCCACTGATTTTCTTTCTATTTGAATAAATTTTACTGTCTGGACATTTCATAGATTAAGTCTTTTAAAATCTAGCATAGTTTCCTCCTCTCTCCCCTTTTCCTCCTGCCGTGTACTTATTGTTCTGTAGAATGCCCTGTTTTCTGAACTTTTCTGTTCACTTCTTTCTGGTGTCATTTAACTTGTTCCTTTATCCCCTTCTCCTCCACATTTCTTTTAAATGGAATTAGGTACAGAAGAGCACCATCCAATAAAACTTTTGCAATGATGGAAATGTTCTGTAGATGCACTATCTAATGACTACATGTGGCTTTTGAGTACTTGAAATGTGGTTATTGTGATGAAGAAGCTTGTTTTTTTATTTTACTTTTTAAATTTAAACATCTACATGGGCCATAGTAACTGTGTTAGATACTGAAGCCTCTACAGGCTTAATCAGAATTAGGCCCAATATTTTTGGGCATGAATACTTCATAGATTCACATCAGGCGGCATGTAATGTTTGCTTTTCGTACTTCCAGGGATCCAATGATTGATCACTAGGTTGAAATGGTAACAGCTTGATCTCCATTATAACAATTCCTTAACAACATTTTACAGTGGAATATTATTTGGCCTTAAAAAGAAGGAAATTATGGCACATGCTACAACATAGATGAACCTTGAGGACATTTTGCTATATGAAATAGGTAATCTCGAAAGGACAAATACTGTATGATTCCACTTACATGAAGTAACTGCAGCAGTCAAATTTATAGAGACAGAAAGTAGAATAGTGATTGCCAGGGTTGGTAGGGGGAGAATAGGGAGTTATTTTTTAATGGGTGAGTTTCAATTTTGCAAGAGAAAAGAGTTCGTGGATGGCTGCCATTGAACTGTATGCTTAAAAATAGATAAGGTGGTAAGTTTTATTTTATGCATATTTTACCACATAAAAAAAAGTAGTTTCATAAAGTTTCATGTGGGCAAAAGCCTGATTGGAGTACATTTAAGTGAGAATGGAAGGAGTAGAATTGGAGAATCTAAATATAGGCAATTATTTGAAAATTTAAAATATATACAAACTCAACAAAAAGTATTTTAAAATCCACTTATATGCTAAAGATAAGCATATACTTTGAAGTTATTTTATATATCTTCCACATGTATGTATATATTAAAGAAATGTACATCGTTTAAAAAAATCCATAGGGCATATTTCCCCCTCTTCACTATCCTGAGATACCTTAACGGTGTTTAAACCACACTTATCTTGGAATGCCATATCTGGAAGAATCATACAGAGGACCTAGTTTAATCTCATTTTTTTAGAGGAGAACACAGGGTCCAGAGGTTGTGTTTACTCAAGGTAAGTAGTGGTAGAGCTGGCAAAACGCCTATCCAATTTGATATTCTTATCACTGCACCCAGCTGCTTCTAGTAACCCTCTTGAAAACTCCTTCTACCTCTTGCTTTCCCTGTATCTCTCAGTGTCTTCATTATTCGTCTAGATACCAGGCTTAAAATATGGAAATAGTCATTAATTTCCTTTCCTTTTTTTTTTTTTTTTTTTTTTTTTT
>NW_012099654.1:913485-922800 GCF_000951045.1 Mandrillus leucophaeus
CGCCCAGGCTGGAGTGCAGTGGCGCAGTCTCGGCTCACTGCAAGCTCCGCCTCCCGGGTTCACGCCATTCTCCTGCCTCAGCCTCCTGAGTAGCTGGACTACAGGCACCGGCCACCGCGCCTGGCTAATTTTTTGTATTTTTAGTGGAGACGGGGTTTCACCGTGGTTTCGATCTCCTGACCTTGTGATCTGCCCGCCTGGGCCTCCCAAAGTGCTGGGATTAGAGGCGTGAGCCACGATGCCCGGCCCATTAATTTCTATTCTCCATTCTTCTTCTGTCTCACATCTAATAACTTAAGTCCTGTGGAAGTTTTCTTTGTAGCATCTATCACACCTTCCTCTATTTCCTCATTTTAGTGATGCTACAATTGATCAGTGGGTTCAAGTGTTGATAGCCTTACCTTCATTGTTTAGTTCCATATCAACTTTTTATCTAATAATAGTTTCACTCATTGATAATATTACTCTTATCCTAATTCAGAGCCTTATTCTTTCTTGCTCATCCTCCTGAACTCTTTGCTTTTCTCTCCATGTGTACTACTGCTTGGTTTGTCTTCTTAATCTATCCTTCTAATCCTGTTTGTGTCTTACTCAAAAAGTTCTCCATGGCCTTCCTACAGAAGTCACAGTTCGGTAGTATGTGACCTGCAAATTTATTTTTAGTTACTGGCAAAGTGCTTTTTTTTTTCTTTTTAATTGAATGCTTTGGGGCAAGGCTGCATGACATCCTATTGTTTTTTAAAAACTTTCTTTTCTTTCTCTTTTCTTTATGACAGGGTCTCACTCTACCATGTAGGCTGGAATGCAGTGGCACAGTCATGGCTCGGTGTAGCCTCAAACTCCTGGTCTCAAGTGATCCTCCCTCTTCAGCCTCCTGAGTAGCTGGGACTACTGGTGTGTGCTACCACACCTGGATACTTTTTTCATTGTTTGTAGGGACGGTCTCGCTGTGTTGCTCAGGCTGGTCTTGAACTCCTGGCCTCAAGTGATCCTCCCTCCTTGGCCTCCAAAAGTGCTGGGATTACAGCCACCACACCCAGCCTCTATCACATTTATCTAGCTCAGTCACTCCAGTCATTTACACTTCCTGTTTGTTCCTGTATCCATTTGAGTTGGCCATCTTTCCTGATATTTAGCATGGTGTTCAATGCACTAAATAATGTCTGCACCCTATTTTCCCAACTTTGTTTCCTCCCCTGTAGGAAGCCTTTTTTCTTTTCTTACCCTACCTCTCCTTTTCTCACCTCTTACCCTTATCCCAATACCTTGCAATCAGCTTATCAGACACCTTATGACCAGTTTCTGGCTCCACGTGTGAAATGAATGGATGGATGAGTTTTTCTGGCACTAGTTAGGCTCGTATAATCTCTGTCTTCGAGGAACTCATAGACTATGCAAAAGATTGGTATGTAAACAGCTAATTTTGATAGCAGATAAAAAAGGGTAATTGTAAAGAGGACTGAATTCTGCTTGGGAGGTATGAAAGGCAAATTCTGCTTGGGAGGGCCACAGCTTTCTCTAACTGCTCCAAATCATTGACTTCTTTCTTTGTCCTTTGACCATACCATTTCTTAACACATACACACACTTCTTTTCATTCTTTATATTTCCAGAATTAGGTGACAGTCTTCTTGAGAACAGTAATCATATTTGTATTTTATTTACCTATATCCTTCTCTGTTATGATAGGTTCTCAAGTTTTTGTTTAAAGTCTATTGGTCAAAGTTTTTTTTTTTTACCTATCGTATTGTTTTAAGCACAAAAGGTTTATTGGACAGATAATGGAGACTCACTCACAGAAATGACAGGAGGCTCGAGGAATAGGCTTAGAAAATGGGCAGGAACCACGAGGGCCCCAGAGGCTAGGCAGCCTTAACAATCTGGCCAGCTAGCTGCTGTGTCTGTGGATACTGCCATCCTCAGTGCATTCCTCCATCAACCAGTCCTATCTGAGCCTCTGTCTTTGGGTCATTCTCCCAAACTCTAGAGTTCTAAGCAGCTCTGCCTTTCAGGGAGTACAGAAACAAAGGATCTGTCCCTTTTGGTCCCGTAGAGCAAAGCCTCTCACAAGACCATACACAAAATGGAAGAGGATTTGATATTGGGCAACTTCCACCACACGCCACCCCCAGAGGGAAACAACAACAACAAAATACCCACTACTAATGAAGAAAGAGTATATGTAACCCCTGCTTTGGGAACTCTGGCAGAGAAGTGACTTACGGCGAGGATCCTTGGGCGTGTGGCGTGGTAGGGAGAAGAAGGTCAGTGGTGAAGGCTTTGAGAATTTAGGGCAGACAACAGTAAGGAGCAGACAGAATGTATGCTAACACAGCAGAAGCAGAAAACCGTCCAGGTCAGATGAGGAGCCCAAGGACAATCTTCATCATTTTATTTAGGGCTGGTTCAATCAGTAGCATTTTTGGCAGCTCATTAGGAGGTAAAAGTTGACTCATCAAGTTGGAGAGGGTAGAATGGTTAATAGTTAAAATATAAAAGAGTCTATAGTAGAAAGCCTTCGTCCCACCTCTGCCCCCATACCAAAATTCTCCTTCTTAACAGGTAGTCATTATTATGTTTCCTGTGTATCCTAGAGATTTTTAAAAAATGAGTTAAGAACCAATTTGGTTATATGTTCTTTCTCCTTTTAGTGCACAAATGGTAACATTCTGTTTCCCTGTTCTGTACATTACTTTTTTCATATAGTGTACATTGGAGAGATTTCTACCTCAGTACATAAAGAGCTTTCTCTTTTTTTTTTTACAGTTATGTAGTATTTCATTGTATGGATGCAATATAATTACTTGAGTCCCCTATTGGTGATCATTTAGGTTGCTTTTGGTCTTTTCCTATTATAATTATGCTCTAGTGAAGAATGAACATTTATCATTTCATGTGCCTGAATACATTCATTGGATAATTTCTAGAAGTAGAGTTGCTAAGACTTTTCCATTTTTAATTTCATAGATGGTGTCAAAACATCCTCCACAAGGGCTTAACAAGTCCCAATAGCGATTTATGGGAATGCCAGTTTGCTTAAGACTGAGGATGACTTTTAAAGATTCAGCCTTGAAAGACTATATTTTCAGAGATCATTTCTTAGTTCATTACTAGAGAAGTTTCTCTGAGCATGTAAAGCACCAGAACTAGCTGAGAAAGAAATCAAGAAGGCAATTCCATTTACAATAGCTAAAAACAAAACAAAAGCAGGAATAAATTTAACCAAGAAGGTGAAAGACCTCTACAGGGAATACTTCAAAACACTGATGAAAGAAATGGATGAGGATACAAACAAATGGAAAGACATCCCATGGTTATGGATTGAAAGAATTAATATCATTAAAATAACCATACTGCCTAAAGAAATCATCAGATTCAATGCAATCTGTATCAAAATAGCAATGTCATTTTTCACAGAAATAGAAAAAAAAATTCTGAAATTCATATGGAACCAGAAAAGAGCCTGAATAGCCAAAGCAATCCTGAGGAAAAAAGAACAAAGCTGGAGCCATCACACTACCTGACTCAAAAATATATTGCAAAGCTCCATTAAGCAAAACAGCATGGTATTGGTATAGAAACAGACATACACGCCAATGTAACAGAATAGAGAATCCAGAAATAAATTCACATATTTATAACCAACTAATTTTTGACAAGGGTGCCAGGAACATACATTGGGGAAAGGACACCCTCTTCAATAAATGGTACTGGGAAAATTGGATATCCACATGCAGAAGAATGAAACTGGACCCCTGTTTCTTATTATATACAAAAGTAGGCCTAAAACTATAAAACTATGGGAAGAAAACACAGAGCAAACATCTCAGGACATTGGTCTAGGCAAAGCTTTTATAGCTAAGACTTCAAAAGCACAGACAACAAAAACATAGACAAATAGAACTGTATTAAGCTATTATGAAAAGCTTCTGCATAGCAACAGAAACAACAGTGAAGAGACAACCTGTTGGATAGGATAAAATATTTGCAAACTATGCATCTGAGAAAAGATTAATGTCCAGAATATGCAAGGAACTCAAACAACTCAGTAGTAAAATGTAAAACCCATATAATCCCCACTGAAACGTGGGCAAAGAACATGAATAGACATTTCTGAAAAGAAGTCATACAAATGTCCAACAGGTACATGAAAAAATGCTCAACATCATTAATCATCAGGGAAATGCAAATCAAAACCACAATGAAATATCATCTTACCCAGTTAGAACGGTATTATTAAAAAGACAAGGGCTGGGCGCGGTGGCTTATGCTTATAATCCCAGCACTTTGAGAGGCCAAGATGGCAGATCACGAGGTCAGGAGATGGAGACCATCCTGGCTAACTTGGTGGAACCCTGTCTCTACTAAAAATACAAAAATTAGCCGGGCTTGATGGCAGGTGCCTGTAGTCCCAGCTGCTTGGAAGGCTGAGGCAGGAGAATGGCGTGAACCCAGGAGACGCCGAGATTGCACCACTGCACTCCAGCCTGGGCCACGGAGTGAGACGCTGTCTCAAAAAAAAAAAAAAAAAAAAAAAAGACAAAAAACTAACAGATGCTGCTGAGGATGCAGAGAAAAGGGAACTCTTATATACTGTTGGTGGGAATATAAGTTAGTACAACCACTATGGAAAACAGTATGGAGATTTCACAAAAACAAACAAACAAACAAAAAGTAGAGCTACCATACAATCCAGAAATTCTACTACTGGGCATTTATCCAAAGGAAATGAAATCACTATATCAAAGGGATACCTGCACTTGCATGTTTATTGCTGCACTTTTTATAATAGCAAAGATATGGAATCAAACCTAAATGTCCATCAAAGGATGAATAGACAAAGAAAATGTGCTATATGTACACAATGGAATACTATTTGATCATAGAAAAAAATAAAATCATGTCATTTGCAGCAACATGGTTGGATCTAGAGGTCATGATGTTAAGTGAAATAAGCCAGATACTGAAAGACAAGTATCACACATTCTCACTCGTATGTGGGAGCAAAAAAAAACTGATTTCATGGACATAAAGAGTAGAATAGGCCAGGTACGGTGGCTCATGCCTGTAATCTGAGCCCTTTGGGAGGCCAAGGCAGGCGGATCACCTGAGGTTGGGAGTTTGAGACCAGTCTGACCAACATAGAGAAACCCTGTCTCTACTAAAAATACAAAATTAGCCAGGCATGGTGGCGCACGCCTGTAGTCCCAGCTACTTGGGAGGCTGATGCAGGAGAATCGCTTGAACCCGGGAGGTGGAGTTTGCAGTGAGCTGAGATCATGCCATTGCACTCCAGCCTGGGCAACAAGAGCGAAACTCCGTCAAGAAAAAAAAAAAAAAGGGTAGAAAGGTAGATACCAGAGGATGGGAAGGGTGGAGATGAAGAGAGGTTGGTTAATGTGTAGAAATGTACAGTTAGATAGAATAAGTTGTAATGTTTGATAGCAGAGGTAGGGTGACTGTAATTAACAACGATGTTTTGTATATTTCAAAATAGCTATGAAGAGGACTTGAAATATTCCCACAACATAGAAATGATAAATACTTGAGGTAATGGATTCAAATACCCTGACTTGATCATTACACATTCTATGCATGTGACAAAATATCCCATGTGCTACATAAATATGTACAAATATTATGTATCAATAAAAAAATTAAAAAGTTTTTTAAATAGATTAAGCCTTGAAGTTTATGAATAGGAAAAGGAGCTGGGGAGGAATTACTTTTCACTTTATTTCCATTCTGTGTCTCTGAGGGAGGCATCAGGTAAGAAGAGATGAGCCACTGGGTGGTGAACTTGAAATGAGGGTGTCGCTACATTTGGAAAAGTAGCTTCATATTGAAGCAGCAGAGACTTTCCCTCCCTCATCCTTAAGTGCCAAAACCTTAGTCAAATTGTAGTGAAGGTTTTTACAATGCATCTTCAGGCTAGTTTCCTCATTCTCTTAACCTCCTTGCAGTCTAAGTACTTCATTTATAAATAATACATTTAAAATTAATATTATTTATAGTTTCTCTGCTTTACTGACATCCTTGCAGCTCTTTCTAATAAAGATTTTGAGAAAATACTATGCTATTATCCCTCTAGAAAGTCAGAAGGAAAGCAAGGGACTGATTCTCAGTAGCTGAAATAAAATGATTTTCATCTTTCAGGCCCATTTTAGTTTGGGGTTCATCTCAGCTAGGTATATCTTGACAAAATAAAAATTTAATAAAGGGTCAGGTTTTTACTCTAAAATTTTTCTTCTGATAATTAAAAAAAACTATTTTAGTCAATAGTACTGTTCCCACCAATAGCACCATTCCCCAAACTTTATTATTTTATTGGTTTCATGCTTCAGTTTCAGCCTTCACTTATAATTCCTTTGGTTTCAAGAGAAACATTTCCCATAGTCATCTTTATGAACTTCCAGAACTCTAGTGTTTGAATTTTTCTTGAACACCTTTTCTTACTATGCTCTTCTTGAACTTACTCTGACTTAGATGATGACTAGATACACACTGTTTATGGCCTTACACACACACACACACACACACACACACACACAGACACATACAGAGTTAGATAATATATCGACAGAGAAAATTTTAACTATGTAACTTTTTTTTTTTTTTTTTTTGAGACAGTGTCTCATTTTGCCATCCAGCCTGGAGTACAGTCACTTGATCTCGGCTCTTTGCAACCTCTGCCCCACCGAGTTCAAGCGATTTTCCTGCCTCAGCCTCCCGAGTAGTTGGAATTACAGGTGCCTGCCACTGCGCCCAGCTAATTTTTGTATTTTTAGTAGAGATGGAGTTTCACCATCTTGGCCAGGCTGGTCTTGAACTCCTGACCTCGTGATCCGCCCGCCTCGGCCTCCCAAAGTGCTGGGATTACAGGCTTGAGCCACCGCGCCCGGCCCAGATTAGCTTCTTTCACTTAGCATGAAGGTTTTGAGATTCATCCACGTTGTGGCAAGTGTCGGTTTTTTCTTGCTCAGTGGTATTCCATTGTATGAATCTACCAAAGGTGTTGTTATTTAGTGTGTGATTCTGAAGAGTGATTTGAGTGTATTGGTAAGGTTTGAGTACACAGATCAGTAATTTCAATTAATCCATAGTCAAACTCAGGTTTGACCTCTGAAAGTTTACTAGTACATTCTGGCACAGGGGTTTTAAATTTTCTTTAGGAATAGGCCATGTAGAAGACATCACTTCAGTTATATCTGAAGGCATGAGGAAGGAGAATGCCATGATCCACAAGAGGATGTTACAGAACAATGTGTGACCATAACCACAAAACTCAGAGTTTCTCGATAAACTTGTCTTGCTCTTTTCTATATTATCTTTCCTCTCCAGTGCCATTGTGGACCCTTGACAGTTATTTGTTGAGTAAGCAGAATCATCCCAAAATGCTATCGGATTGTGGCTTTAATATATCTTGCCCCTAAAGCATAGGGCTTTTAAAATCACTGTGTACTTTATTGAATTGTGTGTTCTCCATGCCACCTTCCCCCCACCGCCAACAAATAGCTGTAAAGAAAGAGGGCTAGCCTCTTACATTAGCATTTTCTTCTTTTCATCACCAAATGCTGAAGACTCTTTTTATTTATTCACCTCTCCTCCCACCATGGGACCCTGTGTATTGGAATATTTTACCTATCATATAGCATTTATTAACTAAATAATCTCCTCATTTGGAAAATCAATCAAGGATATCTTGCTAGCTAGCTGTCTATGTAGCTATCTATGTATCTGATATTAAGAGCTTCTGGGCAGGGCGTGGTGACTCATGCCTGTAATCCCAGCACTTTGGGAGGCCGAGGCAGGCAGATCACCTGAGATCAGGAGTTCAATACCAGCCTGGCCAAAATGGTGAAACCCCATCTCTACTAAAAATACAAAATTAGCCAGGCTTGATGGTGGGCGCCTGTAATCCCAGCTACTCAGGAGGTTGAGGCAGGAGAACCACTTGAACCCCGGAGGCAGAGGTTGCAGTGAGCCGAGATCGTGCCACTGTATTCCAGCCTGGGCAAGAAAGAGAGACTCCATCTCAAAAAAAAAAAAAAAAAAAAAAAAAAAGGAAACTTACTGATTCACATAACTTCAAAAACCAGCTTGGCTTCAGGCATTACTTGGTTGGGGCTCAAGTGCTGTTCACTGAGCCTAGTTCTTCCTTTGTTATCTCTCACCTCTGACTTCTGCTGTTCGTGTTCTGTTCTCAAGCAGGGTCTTCTCTGTGATTCTAGGATGGCTGAAGCAGCTCCCGTCTGCATCTTTTCAGGTTTAAGTCTAGTGGAAAAGAGAGAGGCTCTTTCCCAAGATTCCCAACAAGAATTTCATTGACTCTTATTGGTTCTGACTGAGATTTGTGGTCATCTTGCACAGGGGAGTAGTATGTCCAGGGAAATGATGCACTGATTGTTTAGACTCAGGTCACTAAACCTAGATCTGAAGCTCAATGCAAAGCATATGGACTGATAACTGGGGAGGGACAACTTGTGATATTGTTATCAAAGGAAGATGGAATCGAAGGATGATAGCCCAATTCCAACTGTCTAGACACTAGCATTTAACCCGTGCTTGTTATTTTCTATTTGCTAGGCAGTGTGCTAGATACAATCACAAATGTAGTTTCCTTTAATTTTATTCTTACAATGTCTCTATGAGATAGTTTCTTCTCCTTCAGTTTTACAATTAAGGAGATTATCTGAGAGGTTAAGTCACTGCCCAATTTCATTTCAGTGGTAATAGCTGGGACCAGGATTCTAACTAAAGTCTTTCTGAATCCAAGTGTGGCGTATTTCCCATTACCTCCTCTCTGATGTTCAAAAAAACACTCTGAACGATAGTTGCAGCATCACTATAAAATGATTGTAACCTCTCTAAATTATTTTGAAACACTCATCTGGATGTGTTCAAAAAATAGTGTTACATTATTTTAAGCTTATTCCTTGCATAGGTTCATATGGTGTACATTCATTCATTCATTCAATAAATATTTGCTGAGTGCCTATATATGAGTCAGGTACCACCCTTGGGACTGAGGATAAAGCAGTGAACAAAACTAATCTATTTCAAGGATCTTACATTCTAGTATAGACAAAATACTTAAAGAGGTATATAATATTGGGTGATCATGAGATTTCCCTTTATTTTAGATTACTGAAGGGGCTCAAGCCCTCATAGGTATTTGCTGCTGTAGTCAGAACTGCGAAATTTCATCCACAGTTTGCCTAATCATGACTCTGATGAAACTACTTATTGAGGGCCAAACTCAGATCAGAGCCAGAAGCAAGGTAGAGAACTAAATAAAGAAGCTATCTAAAATCA
>NW_012099654.1:922850-935144 GCF_000951045.1 Mandrillus leucophaeus
AGAAAAAAATATATATATGTTTTAGTTAACCTCATTAAAGGAACATATGCAACTGGTTTTAGGCTTTTTAGAAACATTAGTAATAGCTTGAAGTGCCTCAAGCTATTACTAATATTTCTAATATCAGTAATTGCATGTCCCTAAAGGTCTAAAGACTTCAAGTTTGAAATTACTGTATTTTCTTTTGTCCTAAATATTAACCAAATGCGATGAGAATCTTGACTTGTGGCTTCCTTGACTTTGGCTTCCTTGACTTGTGGCTTCCTTAAGGTCACAGGAATTTAAAATACTTCAGGACAGACTTTGGCTTTATGTTTCCGCTCTCAGCAGCAGCATTAACATTGAACCATAATTGTCTGTGCAAATCTAGGTTGAGTCTATGAACAAGCAAAAAATACTGTATTAGACTGTACTTTTCTATTGTTAATGTCAGACAACTCAACTGAAGCTAAGTTACAAAAAAAAAAAAAAAAAGGAAACTTACTGATTCACATAACTTCAAAAACCAGCTTGGCTTCAGGCATTACTTGGTTGGGGCTCAAGTGCTGTTCACTGAGCCTAGTTCTTCCTTTGTTATCTCTCACCTCTGACTTCTGCTGTTCGTGTTCTGTTCTCAAGCAGGGTCTTCTCTGTGATTCTAGGATGGCTGAAGCAGCTCCCGTCTGCATCTTTTCAGGTTTAAGTCTAGTGGAAAAGAGAGAGGCTCTTTCCCAAGATTCCCAACAAGAATTTCATTGACTCTTATTGGTTCTGACTGAGATTTGTGGTCATCTTGCACAGGGGAGTAGTATGTCCAGGGAAATGATGCACTGATTGTTTAGACTCAGGTCACTAAACCTAGATCTGAAGCTCAATGCAAAGCATATGGACTGATAACTGGGGAGGGACAACTTGTGATATTGTTATCAAAGGAAGATGGAATCGAAGGATGATAGCCCAATTCCAACTGTCTAGACACTAGCATTTAACCCGTGCTTGTTATTTTCTATTTGCTAGGCAGTGTGCTAGATACAATCACAAATGTAGTTTCCTTTAATTTTATTCTTACAATGTCTCTATGAGATAGTTTCTTCTCCTTCAGTTTTACAATTAAGGAGATTATCTGAGAGGTTAAGTCACTGCCCAATTTCATTTCAGTGGTAATAGCTGGGACCAGGATTCTAACTAAAGTCTTTCTGAATCCAAGTGTGGCGTATTTCCCATTACCTCCTCTCTGATGTTCAAAAAAACACTCTGAACGATAGTTGCAGCATCACTATAAAATGATTGTAACCTCTCTAAATTATTTTGAAACACTCATCTGGATGTGTTCAAAAAATAGTGTTACATTATTTTAAGCTTATTCCTTGCATAGGTTCATATGGTGTACATTCATTCATTCATTCAATAAATATTTGCTGAGTGCCTATATATGAGTCAGGTACCACCCTTGGGACTGAGGATAAAGCAGTGAACAAAACTAATCTATTTCAAGGATCTTACATTCTAGTATAGACAAAATACTTAAAGAGGTATATAATATTGGGTGATCATGAGATTTCCCTTTATTTTAGATTACTGAAGGGGCTCAAGCCCTCATAGGTATTTGCTGCTGTAGTCAGAACTGCGAAATTTCATCCACAGTTTGCCTAATCATGACTCTGATGAAACTACTTATTGAGGGCCAAACTCAGATCAGAGCCAGAAGCAAGGTAGAGAACTAAATAAAGAAGCTATCTAAAATCAATCAAGCTGTAAGGGAAGCTAAATGAATTAAACACTCATTAATATTCAAAGTACCTTTTCCTCAATTTTCGGGATTGTTTTTAAAGAGTTCTTCACCACTATCCCCCCAGCCATTACCTTCCCGCCCCATACAAAGAATTATAGGCTCATTAGAGCAGTGGTTCTCAAAGAGTGGTCTGCAGACATCCGTGGGTCCCCTTTCAAGAGATCCAGGAGGTTAAAACCATTTTTTTGTCTTTTTTTTTTCTTTTTCTTCTTCTTCTTTTTTGGACAGGATCTCACTCTGTCACCCAGGCTCGATTACAGTGGCACAATCATGGTTCACTGCAGTCTCAACCTCCTAGGCTCAAGCCATCCTTCCACCTTTAGCCTCCCAAGTAGCTGGGACTACAGGCGTGCACTACTATGCCTGGCTAAATTTTCTGTTTTTGTTTTTTTATTTTTTTGTAGAAATGGGGTTTCGCTGTGTTGCCCAGGCTGGTCTCAAATTCCTGAGCTTAAGCAATCCACCCCCTTGGGCTCCCTCCCAAAGTGCTAGGATTATAAGCATGAGCCACTGTACCTGGCTGAAACCATTTTCATAATAAGACAAGAGTTATCTACCTTTTTCACTGTGTTGACATTTGCCGTGATGGTGTAAAAGCAACGGTAGATCAAATTGCTCATGTTTTAGAGTGAATCAATACAGATGGCACAAAACTCTGCTAGTTGTTGTTGTATTTCTGCTCACAGTAGAAAAAGAAACCAGGTGTGGTGGTGCTTGTAACCCCAGCTACTTGCGAGGCTGAGGCAGGAGGATAGCTTGAGCCAAGAATTCAAGACCAGCCTGGGCAGCATAACAAGACTCCATTTCAACTTAGAAAAAGTTTAAGAACATTTTGATGAAGCAATGAAAACAAGAAGTCTCAAAGTAATAATAATAATTTTTTTCCCCAAGTTGGGAACTGCTTCTACTTAAAAAAGAATTCAGCCAGGCGCTGTGGCTCACGCCTGTAATCCCAGCACTTTGGGATCACAAGGTCAGGAGATCGAGACCATCCTGGCCAACATGGTGAAACCCTGTCTCTACTAAAAACACAAAAATTAGCTGGGTGTGGTGGCATGCACCTGTAGTCCCAGCTGCTCGGGAGGCTGAGGCAGGAGAGTCACTTGAACCTGGGAGGCGGAGATTGCAATGAGCCAAGATCACACCACTGCACTCTAGCCTGGAGACAGAGCAAGACTGTCTCAAAAAAAAAAAAACTTCTACATTTTATATCAGGATTAAATGTTATATTAGTGTAAAGACAGGCAAAATTAAGGATGGTCTTACAGTGGTCAAATGGAGTCATTTTGTTTTTTATGAGACTGAATGATGGAATTTGACCAATAGGTTATGGCATTAAGCCCACAGCCAGTACTTAGAAAACAACAGAGGTAATAATTAAGAAAGTCTGGATTTCCAAATTTTATAAAATAGCATCATATTGCTCAGGACCACTGGCATTTAAAGAAAAAAATAAACATTCCACAAAATTGTCTATTTTCTAGTTAAACTGATGTTCCATAACTGTATCTGAAAAGCTAAGTTGTAATTTTGAGGACACCATGGATGAAAGAGAAAAAAATTACTACCACTAGTAACAGATGTGAAATTACATTAGATAAATATAATCATTAGTTTCAGTCTCACCCTGGTTAATTTGTTTGTGGAAATGTGCAACCCATTATTCATTAGATAATTTTTCACACATTGATTAGAAAGCCATGTCGAATTGTGACCCTGCACATTTGGGCTTATCTATCTTGCGATGAAGTATACCACTTACAATAGTGGAAATGGGGGACAAAATGTTTATCTCAAGCTGATTTTGTGCCAATAAATAAAGTAAATCAATAGCCAGTGAAGTGTGAACAACATTTCTCTGCTGTATAATATGGTTTTGGGGGCAATTTGACATGCTACAAGGGGAAACAAGGGTCTTGAACAGAAAGGTAATAAAAGCAAATCATGCTGGTAACTGTTATTGAAGTCCTGTATTTTTCTATACTTGGGCAGCTTTAAGATGTGAAAAATAATGCACATAAAATTATAAAAATATTGAGGCAACTCTCCCCCATATTTATAAACATTCTTTCTTATAGCTGAACTTGATTTTATTGGTCATGCACTCTATACCTGTGACAAATCTTCTCTATTTTCTATTTGATCTAATTTAGTACACAAATTCAAATACCTTTAAAGAATTTATAGCAAATGAAGCACAAAGACCTTAAATTTCAAATAGATTTTGTTAGCACTCAGTAAGATCTCATCTGAATTTTACTTTTCGATATTCAGATAGCTACTTACAGTAATCAGAAACCTCTCAAATTAAAAAAATGTTTTTTCTCCTCTGTAAAAAGCTTTGGGGATAAATCCTTATTTCCTCATCTTTCACCTTTCTTACTATTCCAGACCCTGCAAAACCATAGATGTCTTCTTTATGCAAGTCCATGAATCTGTTTTCTAATGCTCTGAAGGAGAATAATGATATAAATGCATTTGTAAAGTGTATCTTCTTGTCAGTTGGAACCTCAGAGGTTGTCTTTTAAATTAAGATGAAAGTAACACATTTTTCCGCATAATGCAGGCTGCATTCAAATAATTAATGGTTAATTAAAAACAGCTTTTTTTTTTTTTTTTCCTGTAGCTCAGACAGGGAAGGGCTCTGTTACGTTACCATAGAAAGGAGAAGGTTGGGCTGTTTGGTTTCTAGAAGGAGGCTTCTAGCCTGTTGATCTAAAATCATAGCCAGAGAAACCTGCAGATTCAAAGAAGAAATGGTTACTGGTGTCATAGAAACAGTGTTTTGCTGCTCAAGCATGTTATTTCCTTGATAAATTCTGTGTACCATTGTTAGAAATTTTAAAAATCATGGATCACAGACATTTTTATAATGTATGCCAAGATGTATTTAATTATTTATTTTCAATGACTTGATTTATGTGAAGAGTCTTGAAAATTGTATCTATGTATCTATCATCTATCTATCTACATGTCTATCTCTTATTTTGAGATAATCCTCCCCGCTTTTTTATTGGGACAGGGCTTCAGTCTACTATAGATTAATTTTAGAAATCTAGATTTCGGCAGATTTAATATATAACTTATGAATAAAATAAAAATTCTGTTAGCTCTAATTGTCTGTTTGAATGTCAATTAGTAGGAGTATAAGCACTTATGAAATCTAACATAAAAGAGAGACCATGGGTGAAATAGCATGAGCATTAGACTGAAAATCAGATCTGTATTCTAGGCCTCGCTCCATCACTTAAGTCATGTAATCCTTCTGTTCTTGGTGGATTAGGTGCGTTCTAAATTTCTTCCAGCTTTAATATTCTATGCATATAATATTTTTATAAAATAGTAGCATATTATACATGGAAGAATGAACTTTGTGACTCAGATAATAGTTTATTTTTATAACTGTTTTGTTTACATTTTCTATATTATAAACATTTTCTTGTGTTCTTATGTATTATATTATTTATAATGACCATATCATATTCCATTACATGGATTTACTGTAATTCATTTAATCATTCTCCTGTTGCTGGACACAATCAAAGTTACCATCATCTCTCTTTTATAATGCTGCCATAGTTTATTACTTGGTTTCCCCTTTTCCACTCTTGCCATTTATAGTCTATAATTTCTGTAACCAAATAAATCTCACTCCCTTTCCCTCTCTCTCTCTCTCTGTCTCTGCCTCTGTCACTCATGGCAATTCAGATACAACATTCCTCTGCTGAAAACTGTCCAAAGGCTCTGATCATCCTTAGAGTAAAATAAAAAGTCATTATGCGGCCTAAAGAGCACTGTGTAATCTGGCACCTGCCTACTTCTGGAACCTTATTTCTAATACTCTCTGCCTCACTGCACTCTATGCATTGTTCTCCTGGCTGTTTTTCAACTCTCTGAGCACGTCCCCACCTCAGGGCTTTTGCTCCTGGTGTTTCCTCTGCCTGGAACTCTCTTCTTTCTGATATTCACGTGATTTGTTCTTTCAATTCCTTTGGGTCTCTTACCTGAGAATGTGGGTCATGACAGTTAATTGCTAGCAATGTGATTTATGGTGAACACCTGTTTTTGTTCACCTGTGGCCCTGGTCATACCACATTAGTTTGATCTCTGAGGTGGAGGGACTGGAAACTGATTAGCTAAGGTCAGTCACAAGGGTTCTCCATGTCTATGTGACTGACTCTCCAATAAAAACACTGGACACCAAGGCTCAGGTGAGCTTCTCTGGTTTTTCTCATGTTAGCAGTACTTTGCTTGCATTGAAAACATCATTGCTGGGAGAATTAAATGGTGTTATTCCAACTACACTGAAAGAGGAATCCTGGTTTCCTCTTTTCCAAACTGAAAGATTGATCCTGGCTTCTCCTGGACACCTCTGTTGCCCTTTTCTTTTGCTGATTTTAATCTGTATACTTTTGCAGTGATAAACTGTAATGGTGAGTATAACAGCTTTTCCAAGTTCTGAGTTCTTCTAAGGAATCATCAAACCTGAGGGTGGTCTGGAGATCTGCTGACGCAAATAATAATTTCACAGAGAGAGAAATTTGAATAATAATAAATTCTTGACTATCTAAAACAAGGCAAGAAAGAAAAATAAGGAACAAAGAACAAATAACACAGGTAGAAAATATAAATTAATATAGGAGATTTAGACCCAGATATTATCATAGTTACACTAAATATAAGTTGAATAAATAATTGAAAGATAAACTATCAGACTCAATTTTTAAAAATCTAACTATATGCTGCTTATAGTGCCATACCTTAAGTACAGGGACATGAAAGACTGAAAATAAAAGGATAAGAAAAGATATTTCAATGTAATATAATAAAAAATCCAAAATAAAAAAAATCCAAATACATGTAATCCACAAGAAAGGTGACAGTAACATCAGATAAAGTAGATTTTACTAAGACAAAGAAGTTCATTTCATAATGAAAGGCCAATCCCACATAGTCCTAAATTTGGCCTCAATACATATCAAATAAAACATATAAAAATATAAATAGATAGTTTCACAATCATAATTGGAGATTAATATACTTTACAGTCACCAATAGAAGAGGCAGGGAAAATAAGTAGAAATATAAAAGACTTGAACAATCTTAATTCAATGGATATAATTACAACCAGTATTTAACAACCTAGAATGTACATTCTTTTAAGTGCACATGGAACATTTACTAAAATTGATCATATGGTGGAACACAAAGTGAGTTTCAGCAAATATCAAATGACTGAAATCATACAAAGTCTGTTTCTGACCATTGCAGAATTAAAGTAGAATTTAATAACAGAAAACTAGTAAACCCCCAAATATTTGGAAATTAGATAACATTTTCTGTATAACTTAAGGGCAAAAGAAGAAATCAAATTGGAAATTAGAAAACATTGAGCTATACAATAATAAAAATACAGCAGATTAAAACTTATGAGATACAGCGAAAGCCAGGCTTAATGGGATGCTTACAGCTTTAAACACACATACTGGAAAAAAGAAAGGCTGGCTATCAGCAAACTAAGTATCTATCTCATGAAATTAGTAGAGGATCTGTGAATTAACCCAAAGTGGAATAAGAAAAGTAATAAAAATAAGAACAGAAAGCAAGAACAGAAAACATAGGTACAATAGAGAAAATAAATACAGCCGAAAGTTGTTATTTGAAAAGGCTAATAAATTTGATTAACTCCTGCTAATATTGATGAGGAAAAAAACAGAGAAGGCACAAATGACCAATATCAGTAACAAAATGAGACAGCGCTATAGATCCTAATTATTAAAAAGGTAATAAGGAGGATGTTATATATATTTATATGTTAAATACAAATTTATACTTAAACATTTGAAAATTTCAACAAAAGTGAAAATTGCTTGAAAAAACTTAAGAAAATGGAATCAAGGAGGAATAAAAAATGCAATTCTTTTTTCTATTAAAGAAATTGAGTCTAATTAGAAGAACCACTCAGAACGAAAAATAAAGTTTCAGATGACTTCTCTGGTGAATTCTTCCAAACATGTATTTCCATTAATATTGAAAGTAATATTTCCAAACATTAGGTAGTCCAAGTCTTACATAAACTTTTCCAGAAAACAAAAAAAGAGGGAGCACTTTCCAACTCATTCTATGAGACCAGCATGACCTTTCTAACAAAACCTGACAAAGACAATACAAGAAGGAAAAATACAAGCCAATCTCTCTCATTAACATTGTAATGAGAAAATATTTCACTTAGCGTAAGTTGTTGCCACAACATCTATCAAGGGGAAAGGAAGAAATATAGACCTGTTCCAAGGGAGGATTCCTCCCTTATCACACAGGCCACTAGTCCCTACTAGCTGCTCTTCCCCTTGCTGTCCTGAGCAAGACTCCTTGGCTGCCAGCTATTTTATCTAACATAGCTCACTCTCAGTTCCCCTCTGCTCTTCCTCTTTGTCAGCTCTGACCTAGTTTCCCACTACCTTTTACTCAAAGTACGCAATTAAAGGTGTCTGTGGGAAGCCCTATCCTTCACGACTTGTAAGGCTGCTTTGTTTTGTCCTCTTTCTCTCACTCCATGTGCCATCTGTGTGGTCCCTTGGGGCAAGCTGTATCCCTCCTCCTGGGAGTTGTATGTCTTAAAAACTCTGATGTGTTTCCTCTACATCCTGTTTGGTGTTACATGCTCAGTCATGTGAACCTATCGTGAAAGGAGATGCCTGCTAATCCACTGCAGACATTGGTAAGGCAATCAAAACAAACAGAGACACATAGTTGTAAAAATCCAGAATTAAAATATTAGCAAATCTAATCCAGCTATCTATAAAACTGATAATATATCACAACCAAGTTGGGTTTATTCTAGGAATGCAAGGTTAGTTTAACATTTAACAAGTCAATAAAATTCACATTAATAAAATTCATAGAATAAAAGACAAAAAACCTCCTCCATATGATTATCTCAATAAACAAAGAAAAAAAGCATTGATAGAAAATCAACACATTTTTATGAAAGCTCTTAGGAAACTAGGAATAAAAGACTATAACCCAAAACTCATACAGAATATCTACAAAAATATTATGTAAACATCAAACATAATATTGAAATATTGAAAGTTTTCCTTCCTGAGATAGGGAAAAAAGGGTGCCAGCTCTCACCGTTTCTATTCAGAATTGTACTGAAGTCTTAGCTAGTGCTATATGGCAAGAAAAATAAATACTATAAGGATTGGAAAGGAATAAATAAAAATGTCATTGTTCATGAATGACATGATTATGTATGTATAACATTTTAGAAGTACAGATAAACTTAAAATTAGTAAGTGAATTTGACATGAACAAAATAAAAAAAATCAATCATATTTTTATGTAGTGAGGAATTATAAAATGACATTTTAAAATCATACTTTTTGTAATACCATGGAAAACACTTAGGAATAAATCCTAAGAAATGATGTAAGAGATCTCTACACAGAAAACTCCAAAATATTTCTGAGAGAAAGACATAAATAAATGGGAAGATATACCATATGTAGAGTTGGAAGAGAACATAGTTTCCTCCAAATTGATCTCTAGATCCATTGCAATCCCACTCAGAATCCAAGTCAGTTTTTTGTTTTTGTTTTTTAATGTAATGCAATCTCAAACCCCTGGAAGCTTTTTTAAAACTTGATAAGCCGATTCTAAAATGAGTAACTCTGACAGTCTTGAAAAAGAATAAAGTTAAAGGATTTATATACTACTGGATATTAAGTCAAAAAACTACAGTAAATATGATAGAATAAAACTGGATGATATAGATATACAATTCATTCTCATTATTCATGGATTTAGATTTGCAAATTCACATACCTGCTAAAATTTATTTGTAACCCCCAAATCAACATTTGCTGCTTCACAGTCGTTAGAGGACATTTGAAGAGCACTGAAAAATTTGAGTTGCCTAAAATGCATATTACCAGCTGAGGTTGAACAAGGTGTTGGTTTCTCTCATATCTAAATAAGTGTCCTTTCTGTGATCAAGTGCCACGTTTTTCACTTTTTTGTGGTTTTTGTTGATGATTTTGCTATTTAAATGACCCCCAAGAGTAGTGCTGAAGTGCTTGCTGGTGTTCCTAAGTGCAAGAAGGCTGTGATGTGCTCTACTGAGAAAATGTATCTGTTATATAAGCTTCTTTTAGGCATAGTTATAGTGCTGTTAGCCATGAGCTTAGTGTTAATGAATCAACAATACATATTAAAGATTTTTTTTAAAAACAAAAACACACATAAAACAAGGTTATATGTTAACCAGTTGGCACAAATGTTGTGACTGGAGGCTTTCAGGAATCTAATCTTTTAATTCCCATAGGAGCAATCATTTGGTATTTGCTAATTCTGTGTTTGCAGAAACTTTATTATTAGCTATTGCAAATAATGAGAATTGACCATATAGGTCAGTGAGATGAAGCAGAAAACACAGAAACAGACTGATAATTGATTAAATTAAAAGTTGCCTTGGAAGTGCATGAGAAAGGGTCATTTTTTTTCCAAAAAAGGAAATATCCAAATTGAAGTAAAAAGGAATCTTCATCTTTATCTTATGTTACACACAAAAAATCACTTCCATATGGACTTCAGATCTAAATGTGGAAAGTGAAGCAATACAGTTTGTAAAAGATCACACAGGAGAATATCCTTATCAGCATTTTTTGGCAAATATTTTTCTAAACAGAATTCAAAGTACTAACTATAAAAGAGAAGAATGAGATATTGGACTTCATGGAAACCAAGAATATCTAGTAATTAAAAGACACCATTAAAAGGGTAAAAAGGCAAATCACTGAGTGGACGATTTTTGCAATGCATATGTATGACAAAGAATTCATATCCAGAATATATAAGCAACTACTAACCATCAATAAGGAAAAGACAAATAATCTAGTTTTAAATGGATTGTTTGAACAGGTGTTTATAAAAACGGATTTTAAAATGGCCAATAAGCATATGATAAGGTGACTATATTAGTTTATTAGGGCTTCTGTAATCAAGTCCACATAATGGGTGGCTTAAATAATAGAAATTTATGTTCTTAAGTTCTGGAGGCTGAAAGTCCAAGATCCTATTGGTAGAACTGGTTTTCTCTGAAGCCTTTTTCTCCTTGACTTGCAGATGGCCCTCTAGCTGCTTCTTCATATGATCATCCCTCTGTGCACACATGCTTCTGGTTTCTCCGTGTGTCCTAATCTCCTCCTTTTATAAGGACACCAGTCATATTATCAATATATTAGGACACACCTTAACATCCTCATTTTAATTTAGTTGCTTCTTCAAAGGCCCTATCTCCAAATACAATCACATTCTGAGGTACTGGGGATTAGTGCTTCAACAAATGAATTTTGAAATGTGAAAGGTACATTAAAACAAAAGATAACACTTTATATACACAAGAATTGCTAAATTTATAAAATGAAACAAAATAGACCATATCAAGTGTTGATGAGTAAGTAGAGATGGGAACTGTCACACTGCTTCTGAGAGTATACGTTTGGTATAAAACTTCTGAAAATTATTTGGAAGTGTTTTAAAGCTGAATGTGTGCATATCTTAAGACCCAGCAATTTGACTCCTAGATACATGTTGCAGAAATGTGTGTTTATACATATACACCAAAAATACATGCACTGGACTGGTTTAGGGAAGTATTATTTGTAGTAGCTAAAAACTGGAGCATAATTCAAATGTCCATCTTACAGAAGAAACTATAACAAAAAAAAATACAGGTTGTACCACTTATATAAACTTCAAGAACAGGCATAAGTAATCTAAGGTAATAAAATTTAGAATAGGGTTACCTTTGGGGAGCAATCACTGAGAAGGGGCAAGAGAGAAGCTTTGGGGGTACTAGAAATGTTCAATATCCTGATCTGGGTGGTGGTTTCATGAGTAGGTTAACCTTCTAAAAAATTCAGGGGGCCAGGCACTGTGGCTCACGCCTGTAATCCCAGCACTTCGGGAGGCCAAGACGGGTGGATCACAAGGTCAGGAGTTCAAGACCAGCCTGGCCAATATGGTGAAACCCTATCTCTACTAAAAATACAAAAATTAGCCAGGCATGGTGGTGGGCGCCTATAGTCCCAGCTATTTGGGAGGCTGAGGCAGGAGAATCTCTTGAATCTGGAAGGTGGAGGTTGCAGTGAGCCAAGATTGCGCCACTGCCCTCCAGACTGGGCTACAGAGTTAGACTCCATCTCAGAAAAAAAAAAAAAAAAAAAAATTCAGATTTGTGCACTTTTCTGTATGTAAGTGATACTTCAACCAAAACATCTGATTTTAAAAGTTTAGATAATAGTCCGGGAGCGGTGGCTCATGCCTGTAATCCTAGCACTTTGCGAGGCCGAGGTGGGTGGATCACGAGATCAGGAGATTGAGACCATCCTGGCTGACATGGTGAAACCCCATCTCTACTAAAAATACAAAAAAATTGGCCGGTCATAGTGGCATGTGCCTGTAGTCCCAGCTACTTGGGAGGCTGAGGCAGGAGAATCGCTTGAACCTGGGAGGTGGAG
>NW_012099654.1:935194-942148 GCF_000951045.1 Mandrillus leucophaeus
AAAAAAAAAAAAAAAAAGTTTAGATAATAGTAAAGAAGCAAAAAAAATTTGATTTCATGCATGTTTCCAAATACCATATAAACTATTTTGCAACTTGCTCATTTTTCTCAACATTTTAAAAAAACAGCTTTATTGAGGCCAGGCATGGTGGCTACGCCTGTAAATCCCAGCACTTTGGGAGGCCGAGGTGGGCAGATTGCTTGGGTCCAGGAGTTCAAGACCAGCCTGGCAACATGGTGAAACCCTGTCCCTACAAATAATACAAAACTTAGCTGGGCATGATGGCACACACCTGTAGTCTCAATTACTGGAGAGGCTGAAGTGGGAGGATCAACTGAGCCCAGAAGGTAGAGGCTGCAGTGACTGTGATTGCACCACTGCACTCCAACCTGGGTGGACAGAGTAAGACCCTGTCTCAAAAATAAATAAATAAATAAATTAATTAATTAAAAAGTAAAAGGGTTTTAATGAGATATAATTAACAGACCATACAATTTACCCATATAAAGTATAAAATTTGTTTTTAGTATATTCACAGATATCCATCACCACAATCAATTTTGATAACTTTTTTTGCAAATAAAATGTTATTTTTTATTTGTTTAACTGAACTGTCATGGTTTAGTTTATAATTTTTAAAACATTTCTTAAAATGTTTAAAATGCAGTATATACTTGCATGGCTTATGAATTCTTAGATAGAGTTATATTACTTGAATTGTTCAAAGTTCAATAAATTTTAAATTAAAAAGAGCAAACTATATGTATTTTTTTCCATAAGTTATTGGGGTACAGGTGGTATTTGGTTATATGAGTTAGTTCTTTAGTGGTAATTTGTGAGATTTTGGTGCACCCATCACCCAAGCAATACACACTGAACCATATTTGTAGTATTTTATTCCTCGCCCTCCTCCCTTTCTTGCCCCCAGGTTCCCAAAGTCCATGGTATCATTCTTATGCCTTTGCATTCTCATAGCTTAGCTCCTACATATCAGTGGGAACATATGATGTTTGATTTTCCATTCCTGAGTTACTTCACTCAGAAAAATAGTCTCCAATATCATCCAGGTCACTGTGAATGCTGTTAATTCATTCCTTTTTATGGCTGCATAGTATTCCACTGTATATGTATACCACAGTTTCTATCCACTCATTGATTGATGGGCATTTGGGTTGGTTCCATGATTTTGCAACTGTGAATTGTGCTGCTATAAACATGCATGTGCAAGTATCTTCTTAGAATAATGGCTTCTTTTCCTCTGGGTGGATACCCAGTAGGGATTGTTGGATCAAATGATAGTTCTACTTTTAGTTGTTTAAGAAATCTACACACTGTTTTCCATAGCAGCTGTACTAGTTTACATTTCCACCAGCAGCATAGAAGTGTTCCCTGTTCACCACATCCATGCCAACATACTCTGTTTTTTTGATTTTTTGATTATGGCCATTCTTGCAGGAGTGAGGTGATATCACATTGTGGTTTTGATTTGCATTTCCCTGATCATTAGTGTTGGGCATTTTTAAATATGTTTGTTGGCCATTTGTATATCTTCTTTTGAGAATTGTCTATTCATGCCCTTAGCCCACTTTTTGATGGGATCTTTTTTTTTTTCTCTCACTGATTTGTTTAAGTTTGTTGTAGATTCTGGATATTAGTCCTTTGTCAGATGTATAGATTGTGAAGATTTTCTCCCACTGTGTGGGTTGTCTGTTTACTCTGCTGTTTCTTTTGCTGTGCAAAAGCTCTTTAGTTTAATTAGGTCCCAGCTATTTATCTTTGTTTTTATTGCATTTGCTTTTGAGCTGTTGGTCATGAAATCCTTGCCTAAGCCAATGTCTAGAAGGGTTTTTCCAATGTTGTCGTCTAGAATTTTTATAGTTTCAGGTCTTAAGTTTAAGTCCTTGATCCATCTTGAGTTGATTTTTGTATAAGGTAAGAGATGAGGATCCAGTTTCATTCTCCTACATGTGGCTTGCCAATTATCCCAGCACCTTTGCTGAATAGGATGTCTTTTCCCCCATTTTATGTTTTTGTTTGCTTTTGTGAAGATCAGTTGGCTATAAGTATTTGGCTAGCCAATTATCCCAGCACCATTTGTTGGAAAGGGTGTCCTTTCCTCACTTTATGTTTTTGTTTGCTTTGTCAAAGATCAGTTGGTTGTATTTGTATTTTTTAGTTTCAAGTCTTTGTCTTCTTAAATTTGTTTAATTGTCTTCTTAAATTTATTTATTTGTCTTCTGAAAATTATTTACGTCTTAAATTTAGTGCTTTATTCTTTAAGATGCTATTATAAGTTAAATTGCTTTCTTAACTTCATTTTTGAATATTTCATTGCAAGGATAAAAAAAACTGATTTTGGTTTATTGCAACCTTGCTCAACTCATTTATGAGTTTTAATAATTTTTTAGTGTATTCCTTAGGATTTCCTACATACCAGGCTATATCATCTGCAAATAAAGATAATTTGACTTTTTCCTTTCTAATCTATATGCCTTTTATTTCTTTTTCTTCCTTAATTGCCCTGTCTGTAACCTCCAGTACAATGTTGAATAGAAATGGTCAGAATGAACCTCTTCATTTTGTTCCTGATCGTAGGAAGAAAGCATCCAGTCTTTCTTTCACCAGTGAGATTGATGTTGGCTATATTTTTTTCACAGATGTCTTTTATTAAGTTGAGGAAATTCTTCTCTATTCCTAGTCTGTTGAGTGTCTTTATCATAAAAGGGTGTTGGATTTTGTCAAATGATTATTCTGCATCTATTGAGATGATTATGCAGTTTTTTTTATTCTTTTATTCTAATGATATGATGTATTACATTAATTTATTTTTGGAAGTCAAGTCAACCTTGCATTTTTGGGATTAGTCTCACTTGGTCATTGTATATGTTGCTGGATTTGGTTTGCTAGTATTTTGTTGAGAATTTTTGCATCCATATTTATAAAGATATTGGCCTGTAATTTTCCTTTCCTGTGATGTATTTGTCTGGTTTTGGTATCAGAGTAATACTTGCCTCATAAAATGAGTTGGGAGAATGGAAGTGGTCCCCCATTTGCTATTTTTTTGGAATTGGTATTACTTCTTTTTTTTTTTTTTTTGAGTCAGAGTCTCACTCTGTCGTCCAGGGGTTCAAGCAATTCTCCTGCCTCAGCCTCCCGAGCAGCTGGGATTACAGGCGCCCACCACCACGCCCGGCTATTTTTGTGTTTTTAGTAGAGACAGGGTTTCACCATATTGGCCAGGCTGGTCTCAATCTCCTGACCTTGTGATCCACCCGCCTTGACCTCCCAAAGTGCTGGGATTACAGGCTTGAGCCACCGCGCCCGGCCTGGTATTACTTCTTTAATGGTTGATGAAATTCAGTGGTGAAGTCAACTGGGCCTGGGAATTTCACTGTTGGTAGTTTTTTTTTTAATTTTTAATTATTATGGATACATAATAGGAGTATATATTTATGGGGTACCTATATAATGTTTTGATACAGACATGCAATGTATATGTGGGTAGCTTTTTTTTTTCCTTTTTTTCTGAGATAGGATTTCACTCTGTCACCCAGGCTGGAGTGTGGTGGTACGATCTCAGCTAACTGCAACCTCTGCCTCCCTGGCTCAAGTGATCCTCACATCAGCCTCCTGAGTAGCTGAGACTACAGACATGGGCCACTATACCTGGCTAATTTTGTTTTTTGTTTTTTTTTTTTTTTGGAGAGATGGAGTTTCACCATATTGCTCAGACTGGTCTTGAACTCCTGAGCTCAAGTTTTCCACCTGCCTTGGCCTCTTAAAGTGTTGAGATAACCGGGACGGCACTTGGCCTGTGGGTAGTTTTTTAAATTACCAATTCAGCCTCTGCACTTGTTATATGTCTATGCGATTGCCTACTTTCTTGTTGAGCCAGAGTTGGTAATTTGTGTCTTTTAGGAATTTTGTCCATTTCATCTAAGTTATGTAATCTACTGCATATAATTGTTCATAATATTCTTTGATAATTCTTTTTACTTCTATGAGTTTGGTGGTAATCTTCCCTCTTTCATGTCTGATTCTAGTAAGTTGAGTCCTCCCTTCATTCTCTGTTAATCTAGCAAAACGTTTGTCAATTTTGTTGATCTTATCGAACAACTGTCTTTTGATTTCATTGATTTTCTCTAATTAAAAAAATTGTTTCATTTATCTTTCATCGAATTTTATTACTTATTTTCTTCTTTTGCTTCAGGCTTAGTTTGCTCTTCTTTTTAAAGTATCTTAAGGTGTTAGGTGAGGTTATTGATTTGAGATCTTTCTTCTTTAATATGGGCTTTTGCAGTTATGTATTTCCTTCTAAGCACTGCTTTAGCTGCAGCCCGTGAATTTTGGTATGAAGTCTTTCTTTTCATTCATCTGAAAGTATTTCATGATTTCCTTTTTGATTTCTTCTTTAAGCCTTGGGTTATTTAGGAGTATGCTTTATTTCCATGTATTTTTGAGTTTTCCCATTTTTTCCCACTATTGATTTCTAATTTCATCCCATTATGTTTGGAGAACATACATTGTATTATTCCTATCTTGTTAAATTTACTGAGATTCATTTTGTGGCCTAGCATATGGTCTACTGAAGAATCCCCCACATTCACTGGAGAAGAATGTATACCGTTATTGTTAGGTGAAGTGGTCTCTAGAAGTCTGTTATGTGTAGTTGGTTTATAGGGTTTCTCAAGAGTTCTGTTTTCTTGTTGATTTTCTGTCGAGTTGTTCTATCCATTATTAAAAGTGGGATATTGAAGCCTCCAGTTATAATTGTTGAATTATCTGTTTCTCCCTTCATTTATGTCAGTTTTTGCTTTATGCATCTTGGTGCTCCATTTCAGAAGCATATATGTTTATAATTATTATATCTTCGTGATAGATTGACCTTTTATCATTATAAAATGTCCTTCTTTATTTCTGATAATATTTTTTGTTTTAAGGTCTCTTTAGTCTGTTAGTAGTAGTATCTGTTATTCAGTTTTTAAGTGATTGCTGTTTGCATAATATATAATTTTTACCTTTTTACTTTCAATCTATTTCTGTATTTGAATCTAAAGTATGTCTCCTGTAGATCATATTTTTTTATCCAGTCTGACAATCCTTTTGATCGGATTGTTTAATCCATTTATGTTTAATATTATTACTGCTATAGTTGAGTTTTCATCTGTCATTTTACTTTTTATTTTTATTTTATTTTTTATTATTTATTTATTTTTGAGACAGAGTCTCGCTCTGTCGCCCAGGCTGGAGTGCAGTAGCGCAATCTCGGCTCACTGTAAGCTTCACCTCGCAGGTTCAGGCCATTCTCCTGCCTCAGCCTCCCAAGTAGCTGGGACTACAGGCGCCTGCCACCACGCCTGGCTAATTTTTTTGTATTTTTAGTACAGATGGGGTTTCACAGTGTTAGCCAGGATGGTCTCGATCTCCTGACCTCGTGATCCACCCACCTTGGCCTGCCAAAGTGCTGGATTTACAGGCATGAGCCACCATGCCCTGCCTACTTTTTATTTTTTATATTTTTTTGTTCCATTTCTTTTGTACTGCTTTCTTTTGCATTAAGCGTATATTTTCTAAGGTAGTATTTTCATTTCTTTCATGATTTTTTTCACTATATTTTCTTGTGATTTTTTGTGGTTGCTCTAGGATTTACCATATGATTTGGTTTGGCTCTGTGTCCCCACCCAAATCTCACGGTGAGTTGTAATAATCCCTATGTGTCAAGGGCAGGACCAGGTGGAGATAATTGAATCATGGGGGCAGTTTCTCCCATGCTGTTCTCGAGATAGTGAGTGAGTTCACATGAGATCTGATGGTTTTATAAGAGGCTTTCCCCTTCTCTCGGCACTCATTCTTTCTCCTGCCACCCTGTGAAGTGGTGCCTCCTGCCATGATTGTAAATTTCCTGAGGCCTCCCCAGCCATGCTGAACTGTGAGTCAATTAAACCTCTTTTCCTTATGAATTACCCAGTCTAGGGTATGTCTTTATTAGCAGTGTGAGAACAAACTAATACACCATGCACACATTTACTTATCAGAATAAACTTCAGATTTATACTTGTTTAATTTCAGTAATGTCTATCTATCAATGTTACTCCTATATAACTCTATTCTTTTTCTTCTATTTTTGTAGCATTATTGTTCTACATATTATAGCTATTGATGTCACAAACCTAATAATACATTTTTACAATCATCAATTTGTGGTCATTTCCTTAGCCCAATGTAGCCTAACTTCCACTCACATTTTTTTTGCTGCCATTAGCAAATATATTACACATATATTATATTTCAATATGTTATAGGCCCAACAATACATTATATACCTCTTATTTTATACAATTAATTTTTAAATCAGTGAAGAGAAAGGGGAAAATATGCAGTTATACTTCTTTTCTGATTACATAATTAACTTCACAATGTTTGTGAGTGCATGTGTTTGAATTACCATCCCGGGTCACTTATCGGGAGAACCCGCTCCCGTTATTTAACATGGGTTCTTTTCTATTTCCCGTGTCTCGGCTGGGTTGAGAAATAAAGAGAAAGAGCACAAGAGAGAGAAATTTAAAGCTGGGTGTCCAGCGGAGACATCACACCTCTGGCAGGATCCGTGATGTTCCCCAGCCCTAAACCCAGCAAGTTTTTATTAGCGATTTTCAAAGGGGAGGGAGTGCACGAATAGGGTGTGGGCCACAGAGATCACATACTTCACAAGGTAATAAAATATCACAAAGCAAGTGGAGGCAGCGTGAGATCATAGGACCACCGGATGAGGAGAAATTAAAATTGCTAATGAAGTTTCCGGCAGCATTGTCATTGATAACATCTTATCAGGAAACAGGGTTTGAGAGCAGGTAACCTGTCTGACCACAATTTATTAGGTGGGAATTTTCCCATCCTAGTAAGCCTGGGAGCCTTATAAGAGACGGGGCTTATTTCATCCCTTGGGCTTCCACC
>NW_012099654.1:943154-951697 GCF_000951045.1 Mandrillus leucophaeus
TTTTTTTTTTTTAAGCACTTTGAATATGTTATTCTACTATCTTATGGTCTCCGTTGCTTTTGTTGTGTAGTTGCTGTTAATCTTATTGATTTTTGTTGTATAGTTTGCTGTTAATCACTTGTAAATGATGAGTCATTTTTCTCTTGCTACTTTCAAAGTTTTCTCCTGGTCTCTGATTTTGGCATTTTTAGTGTGATGTGTCTATTTACGGATCTCTTTGAATTTATCCTACTTGGAATCATTGTACTTCTTGGGTATGTAAGTTAATGTTTTTCAATAAATTTGAGAAGGCTTCAGCCATTGTTTCTTCTAATATTTTTTCTTTTCCTTTTTCTTTCTTCTCTACTTCTGCTACTCCCATTACACATGGTGGGCAAGCTTAGTCATGCCCCACATTTCTCTGAGGCTCTGCTCATTTTTCTTCATCCCTTTTTCTTTCTTTGGCTTACATAATCTCAATTGATTTATCTTCAAGTTCACTGTTTTTTTCTCTGCCAGTCCAAATCTATTATGGAACCTCTGTAGTGAATTTTTAAATTTTCTTTTATTATACTTTTTAATTTCAGAATTTTTGTTTGGCTCTTTTTTATAGTTTCTATCTCTTTATTGATATAATCTATTTGATGAGACATTATGATCATAGCTTTCTTTACTTCTTTTTTTTTTTTTTTTTGAGACATAGTTTCACTCTTGTCACCTAGACTGGAGTGCAGTGGCGCGATCTTGGCTCACTGCAACCTCCACCTCCTGGGTTCAAGTGATTATCCTGCCTCAGCCTCCTGATTAGCTGGGATTACAGGCTCCCGCCACCAGGACTGGCTAATTTTTGTATTTTTAGTAGAGACAGGGTTTCGCCATATTGGCCAGGCTGGTCTTGAATTCCTGGCTTCAGGTGATTCGCCCACCTCAGCCTCCCAAAGTACTGGGGTTACAGGTGTGAGCCACCATGCCTGGCCCTTTACTTCTTTAATTATGCTTTCCTTTAATCCTATTAACATATTTATAATGGCTACTTTGAAGTCTTTTCCATTAAATCCAACATCTGGTTGCTCTCACCAGCAGTTTCTGTTGCCTGCTCTCAGATGTATGGGCCATACTTTCCTGTTTCTTTGTATGACTTGCATTTTTTATTTGGAAAATGGACATTTTAAATAATATATTTAGTACTCTGGATACTAAACTCCCCTCCCCCAGATCTTGCTGTTGTTTGGTTTGCTTGTTTTCTGACTCACTGGTATATTTGAGTGAATCCTACCCTCTACCACCTCGCTCCCTACAGTGTTAAGCCTCTTAAACTCTGTGACATTATGGCTAATGTCTCTATTATTTTCTACAATTCCCTGGGGCTACAAATTGCTCTGCAACTGTATCCAAATTGTGATGGTTTGACTTATGTTTTTTTGACATTACAATAGTGCAAAATAATATGCATTTAGTAGAAACTGTACTTTGCATTTTGAATTTCGATCTTTTCTCGGGTTAGCGATTCGCAATATGATACTCTTGCAATGCTGGGCAGTGGTAGTGAGCCATTCTGTTTTTCACTTTCAGGACAGTACTCAATAAATTACATGAGATACTCAACACCTTGTTATAAAATAGGCTTCATGTTAAATGATTTTGCCTAGCTGTAGGCTAAGGTAAGTGTTCTGAGTGAGCATTTTTAAGTTAGGCTAAGCTAAGCTATGATGTTCAGTAGGTTAGGTGTATTAAATGCACTTTTGACTTGTGATATTTTCAGCTTACAATGGGTTTATTGGGATATAACTCCATAAAAAGTCGAGGAACATCTGTAGTTTCTGAGGTCAGTGTTTGATATTTGTTCTGATCACAGGAGAGCTTCTCCCAGCTTTCTTATTCCATGTTTCCTTCTTGCGAACTAGTCACTTACAGTCTAGTCTGTATCTTCATTAAATCCATGAATCTCCTTCCAATTGCATTTCACCACAACCTCTCCTGTTCTTGAGGGTACCTGCGCCCTGTTACAAATGCAACCAGTTCACTTGCGAAGAGATCAGGCCTGCTTCTCCTCACAAGTGAAGTCTCTGAACCAGTGCTCCGGAGCTGGGGTTGGGGACAATGAAAAGCTTCTCTCCGAGTGACAACTCTGTTTAGGAACTGAACACTCAGTGGAAGGGGTCCAGCAGCCTGAGGTCCTCTTGGCTTGCCTTTCCTGGCATGGAACCACTGCCTCATGAGCTGGGGCAAGGCCAATCAGCATTCCAGTATCTTAGATGTGCTGAGATAGGGCCTATACTCCAGGAGTTGGGGCTGGAGAGAAGGGAGCCCTCAGTTTTTGACCACAGTTCCCCAGTACTTAGCCTCAGTAACAGGTTGCTAGGGGTTGGATGGAAATGCTAGGTTTCTCATGTAGGAAAGCAAGCCCTCCAACTGGGAGGTGGGGGTAGAGAGAGCCCTGTGTTCTGAGCTGCAGCAATGTTGAGTGGAGTCTCTGTCTTATTGAGCTGGGAGCAGGAGGGAGAGAGCACTCTTGGGTCAAATAACACAGACTCTGGCTTTTTTACTGAATTTACAGGTTTTCCCTAACAGATGTTTCTTCATTTGCTGTTTTCGCCCAGGAGCATTTCCAGAGGCCCTAAATGATTGCTTTTTAATAATTTCACCAGTGTCACTGAGGGTGGGTCAATGGAACTCCTCATGCTGTCACACTGTCATGCTGGAAGCTGATCTCTCAGGACTCCTTTGATCTCTCAACATTTAAAAAAAATCTATCCTTGTTGATGTATATAGTTCTAGTTAACTCATTTTCACTACTGTATATAATTCTACCACTACTATATATTATTCTATTTTATGAATAAAAGAGATTTTATTTAGCTATTTGCCTACTGAGGTTGCTTTCACTCTTTAATTAGGAACAGTGCTGCAATGTATATTCTTGTATATATCTCCTAGTGCACATGTGTAAAGTTTCTCTAGGGTAAACATCTAGCAGTGAAATTTCTCAGTTGTGTAACCATATGACCAACTTTATTTAATATCGCCAATATACTCTTTGAAGTATTTAGATGAATTTGTATTCCCTCCCTCCTCAGCAATAGTTTGTGTTATCAGAACTGATAATATTTTGCAATTCTGATTAGTGTGAAATGATTCTTTTTGTTTTATTAATTTGCATCTCTTGATTACTACCGAGATTGAGCAATTTCTCATATTTTATTGATGATACTTGTTTCCTATTTTGAAAATTATCTTTATTTCCTTTGCCCATTTTTCTTTTTCTGGGAAGGGGGCAGGGGAGTGGGATGGTGTGAGGATATTGTTTTGTAGGAAATTTTTTTTACATTGTGGTACAAATTCCTTGTTGGTATACGAATTGCGAATTTATTCTTCCAGTTTTTAGAACTTAGCTGATTGACCTAAAAGTGACACATGACCCAAGCTTGCCCAACACAATTTTTTCCCCTGAGAATATGAAAGAAATTGAGAACACAGAAGGCAGACACTGGGAGTTATGTTTGTGGCTGGGCTGAGGAGAAAAATCATGGTCTTCTTGTGAAGTCCCCAGTCATGTCCTGTTTCCTTCACTTCCAATGTCAACTCTTCCTTTGATTCTGTGAAATATGGCAGTATCCTTTCAATACCCACCTACCTAAAAATTATTATGCTGTGTGGAGTTCAATTGTTGTTGCTTCTAACCACAAAAACGAATATTAAAAATAACTTTAATATAACTGTCAAATTTCTGGCTTAGGTAATTAGTCTGAGAGTGATGTCATTAACCAAAAATCAGGATGATAGGAGCGAGCAGGGAGTAGCATTTGAGGAAAGATAGTTGATGCAGATTTGCCATGTTTAGTTGTGCTACCTGTGAAGTATCCAAGTGGAACTGCCCAGAAAGAGTGTGAACAATGTGAGAAAGAAAAAGGACCAAGAACAGAAACCTAGCTAATGCTAACTCTTAAAGAGGTAAAGGGGGCCATAAAGAGATCTGAGATGAGGTAGCTAGAGATCATGGTGGTGCGAGAAAGAGATTCAAGAAGTGGGGAACAGAGAACAGAATAAATGAGTAAGAGACCTGAGTTTAGGGAGAGAGTGGCTTATATTAGGTCAAGCAATATTTGGCAGTGAGGGGTCATAAATGGTGTTGCCATGGTCAGTGTTTTGGGCTAGAAATCAGACTGCAGAAGGTCAAGAAGTCAATGGGACATTAAGAAGTGGACAGTGTGTGTAGAGCCATATTTTGAGGAACTTAATGTGAAAGGAAGCAGACATAAGACAATAGTTAGAAGAGGTGTCAGGTTGAGGAGGGGATTGAAGGTGTGGGAGAATTATGCATGTTAATATGTAAGGGAAAGGACCAGAAGGATAAGCAGAAAAACAGACAAAAGAGACAATGATTTTTGGGAGACAGGAGGGAATGGGGCTGAACATAGATCGAGGGGTTCTTCTAAGAGGGAAAGAGAGTAAGGGTGTGTTTTGTCACATCGCAAATAGTTATTCACTGTGTAAGACATGCTATGAAGTATTACAACATGATAAGAGGTTATCTAGGAGAGAACTATTAAATCTCTGTCTGTGGTGTCAGAAAGACTCCATCCAGATGGTTCCTTTTATTCTTGTATGACCGACTGACTGCCTGTCAGCATAGCCTGAGTACTCAGAACCACAGACATTAGCTTTGTCACTTTATGGTTCTTGGGATCAAGGATTTTGTAGACTCAATGCATTTTTAGGCTCTTTTTGCTCAACTATAGGAATATATGATAGTGCAGAAAATAAATCTTGCTTCTTCCATTTCTTCATGCACAAATTCCATGAGGAAAGTCTCAGTTCTTCGTCAAGGTTACTGTATGAACAGAGAAGTTTCTCTTGTAATACTTCCCAACATTTTTCTACATCATGACACACAGGAAAAAAAAGGGTAGTATTTTTCCTGTACGCTGGGGGTGCACAGGTTGCACAACTGGTATCAGGGACTCCTCCCTGAGTATCCTAAGTGTTTCAATAGGATACACACCTGAGCACACCTGCAACTTATTTGGTGTGCTAGCATTATTTCAACTGGGATGTCTGCCCTAAGGTTTTCCCTCATGCTTTGATCTCTTTTCAGTTTCTGCTATATGATAAAGGACTTCCCTCTCACCACTAAAATCCTTACCAGAACTACGCAACATGTCATGTAGGAGGATGCTTAAATACTGAAAGCACATGGCTTGCTGTGCCCTTACATATCTCCTTCATAAATGTCTATATTATCTTAACTGTCTACATTCAACTATACTGTATAGGTTTCTAAATTATCTCATTGCAAAGTTCTTTCCTATTTCTCACTATATCAACTCTGGTATTAGTGTCATAGCTTATTCTTTTCCTCTTTTTCTTTTGGAAACTATGAAGGTATTTCTTTCACAAGTTAGAGTGGTATAAGGATAGGAGAAAGCATGTTCATTACACTAGACACTATACTGCAGTATATATCTAATACATTATAAATAAATTTCAGTGTGACAAAACTGTTCCTATATCCCAGTAGGAAATAAGATATGTTTTTTTTTTTTAATTTTCTAAATGCATTTTAGGTTGTTCTCCCATGAATGGAGGCTTTTATGAAATGTGATTTTTGTAATTTATTTTTAACGCCTCATTTCTAGTTGTGCATAATTTTATGTTTGGTCTCTGGAGATTAAGAAGTATTATTAACTCTATATCCTTTGTATTTAGACAAAGTTGTGGGAAGACAAGAACTTGGACTTTCTTGTTTAAACTATGACAAGGAGAAAAATACAGGAATGTATTATGCATGGAAATGTTGAGTTGTATGGGAAATTGTGTTTTAAGACCTACTGTAGATCTATGTCGGTGTCTGTGAAAGAGAGGATAATTAGTGCCTGCACTCTCAGTCATATCAGACTAAAGGTAATGGGGTGTAAGAAATGGTTCATTAGGCTCTCTCAAGTACTTTTACTGTGTCCATACTATTTATACCAGCAGAAAAAATTCAGTCTTTAAAATCAAGTCAAAGCATTAGCCTTAGATTCTTCAATATGAAAAATAACATTGAGTCATGATCCTTTGAAGTCAAATGAAAAAAATATACATAAAAAACCTACATAGTGTTTATTGGCTTATACGTCACCCACACAGAATACTTACAATGTCTAACCTCCTCCCTCTTGACTGCTGGCTGCACACCCGATATGTCTCCAGGAGCTTGGTGTGGAATAAGAGGTGAGTCAGAAACCAGTTTGCTAAACACAATCACTGCCCAAATAGGAATTTTATTTATTATTTATTTATTTATTTATTTATTTATTTATTTTGAGATAGAGTCTCGCTCTGTTGCCCAGGCTGGAGTGCAGTGGTGTGATCTCAGCTAACTGCACCCTTTGCCTCCCGGGTTCAAGCAATTCTCCTGCCTCAGCCTCCTGAGTAGCTGGGACTACGGGCACGAGCCACCATGCCCAGCTAATTTTTATATTTTTAGTAGAGACGAGGTTTTACCATGTTGGCCAGGCTAGTCTGGAACTCCTGACCTCAGGTGATCTGCCTGCCTTGGCCTCCCAAAGTGCTGGGATTACAGGCGTAAGCCATCGCACCAGGCCAGGAATTTTAACTGAAATGGAACTTGTTGTGAAAAGTCACTTACCTGGGGTGGATGGAGAAACCTGGGGAGGAAGCAAGCAATAATGAGACCAGGGTTCTCTCTTCTAAAAAAGTCGCCTGTGATGGTAGATATGAAAATAAGGTTAATTAACAGAGGTTATAACGTCTCTCATGAACTTACTCAAATACTGCTTAGAGAGGTGTTGAGGCAGAGGTATTGGAAAGGGGTGGAGTAGTGTGTTTGATGCTGTCTAGACCACATCTAGTTCTGGTGGAAATTTCTGAAGTTAGTCTCTTTCGATCTCTTTCCCCCCTTATCTCCCCCACGTTCTATAAATCTGAGATGCACTTCTGAGCTTTAAAGCTGATGCTGTGCATACTTTAGTGGCTATAGTTGGAAATTCTGTGGCTGTAAGCAGAACAATTCTTCAGCCTATGGAAAGAAAAAGGAGGTACCATGAAGAGTTAATAGGGGAAGATCTAGCAGAATTTGCAATTTGGGATAAGCTGCATATCTCATTCTTCTGTGGTCCCTTCTGCATATTTGGAGAATAAAGTTGAATAACCTATAATTCCTATATGAGTGGAGTCTATAAATGTTCTGGTAATGTCTTCAGAAACTAATTACAGTAAGAGAATCTGATAGGTGCGGCAAACCACCATGGCACATGTATACCTATGTAACAAACCTGTACATTCAGCACATGTATCCCAGAACTTAAAGTAAAATTTAACAGAGAGAGAGAGAAAGAGAATCTGGTAGTAAATTAGGTCAGGCCTAATTTACTTGTGCTAATTTAGTCTCTTAATATCCCATTAGTTTCTGGATCCCCTAAGCCTTGCAGGTAGCTGGGCAAAAGTAGTGAAAACAGCTCTGTCCTGGAGAGGAAGGAACCTTGTAAGTTCTTTGAGGGTAGTGACATGTCTGAATTGTGGCTCTGTGGCATCATGTACAACTGTGAGTGAATGAGTACATGCTCTTTTACTTTGATTGGTGTGCTAGGAGAGGGAGATTTGAAGAAGGGAAGAGAAAGCATAGGAAATACATAGGAACTGCTCACTCCTTTGTGCATATTACAGAGACCCTGTTTTATACATCACTGTTGAATTTGATCTAATGAAAGATAGACTGATCTATTGAAAGATAGACTGATCTAATGAAAGATACACAATGAAATGAAATACTTTGGATTCCTGAAAAACTCAATCCCTAACAGATATTTTGAGAAATAAACGCCAAACAACTAGCTTGAGGGATTGTTTAATGAAATTGACTACTTTGAGACACTGCCTTGATTGAAATCATTGTTTCGGAAATGGTAAAATTTCGCTATAGTGGGGAAGATGGTCTTGATAAGCAAACTTTTCAGTACATTGGATGACTGGCTACCTATTCATCCACTCTCCTTAAGATTGATCTTGTCTTCATTTATTCTTGAAAAAATGTCAGGAAATTGTTAGGTAAAAAATTGTCATTGGAAAATGTCTATAATGACTCAACACTATTTATAAGATGGTAGGAGTTCCAAATTGGGTTAAAAGTTCACAACATGAAACAAAATAAAAGGCCCTGGAAGAAACTTTTTTTTTTAGAATTATGGCTTTTGTAAAGCAGCAACGATTACTGAATACTCTTGAGAGCTTTTAAGATTGCTGTTAATTCACATAGCTAGAACAGATACATGTAATTTGAACACAAGATTTGGAGACAAAAGACCTTGATTCAAGTTTCAGCATTGCCACTTGCTGCTGTGTCTCTTAATTTCTGAGTACTTTACTCATTTGTGAAGTGGGTAGAATGACATGAAAAAGTAGTGTATCATACAATGGATGTGCATTGTTAGTTCCAAAGTGCTGTACAAGCAGCAATAGGAATAGCGTTGTTACTAAGATAACTTTTATAAAGTGAACGTTCTTCTCCCTTTTTTAGCCTATCTTCCTAACTCCCTTTCATATTCTTTGGTTTTTCTTTTTTT
>NW_012099654.1:951968-986004 GCF_000951045.1 Mandrillus leucophaeus
GTGATCCACCCGTCTCGGCCTCCCAAAGTGCTGGGATTACAGGCTTGAGCCACCGCACCCGGCCTCTTTGGTTTTTCAAGATTGATTTCATCCTGAACACATTAACCCACTAAGCCTAGAGAAACGTGGTTTTTAGGCCTTCTGTGGTTGCTTGCAGAATGGTGTGGCTCAGAAGCCTACCATTTTTCTTGCTTATCCAGGCACTAAGAATGCAAATATTAACCCAGTTTCTTCCATTGGAAAAACACTTTCCCCCTTTCCCTGAGAATTGGGATTTAAACACATTAAGAGCAATTAGTACCTGAGCCAAGAATTCAGATTTTGAATAAAGCTGACATTTGCTCCTGGACGAGAGAGTGAAAAATGGTCCATAAAGTTTCTATTAACTTCAAAAGCAGCAACATCTGCTCCGATCCACAAAGCTTCAAAGTCTACCATGGAGGAAGAGAGTGCTCTCTGTGAGCTAAGAATCCAGCCAGCAGTCAAGACCACAGTCTTCCTAGTTTGGCATTAAAACACTGAAGGAGGGCATCATTTCCAGCAAAAACTTGGAGCAGTTTTATGAAGCAAGATGTGAATGCAGTGTTATGGTTGAGGCTAGCTGAGAAAACTTGGGAGTGTAGCGACCTGAAAAAAGTTCTGCCCAATGTATTTATTTCAAAAAGGTTATTCCAGTGTCTTCCCCTCTTTCTCTTCCTCATCCTCATTTTTAACTGCTTCCTCCTCCTTATGTTCCTCCTCTTCTTTTTCTTGGTGGATTTTTTTTTTTCCTCCCACCATGAATATTTGCATAACTCAGTGTAGAAGTTTGTATCCTATACCTCTTTAGGGCTGCTTGCTGATGGAATATTTGTGTATTATCTATTAAAAATGACCCAATATTTTCCAAACAATACTGCAGTTTTCTCAGTTACATGAATTTCCCCCCCAAAATTTAGGGGAATTCTGGACCATTTTGCAATTAGTTAAGGATTATATTTCCTTATTTTTATTAATTTTATGTAAAGTGGGATTTATCAGTGGAGCATTCATTGACACTGACTTCAATTTATTCTGATGAAACTGACTGACATCTGTGTGTGCTGTTCATCAGTCATAATTTAAACCATTCTTAATTGCATTAAATGTAAATTAAGACATTCAATTTCAGCCATTATTTTTCATAAAACACTGTGAACTGAGTTTTAGTGGGTCAAGAGATCTTACATTCAAGATAAATAGGGTAAATTCAAAACTTACCATTTATGTTCATATTTCACCCTTTGTCGACGATTTCTTTCGTTGCTTACTAGATTGGAACAATTAATTTGCTCTCTGAAGAGACGGATGGCTAAGGAAGATGTAACTGAAGTTTTTAACAAATGATTTTATCATTTTTAGAGCTTGCCTATGTTTGAAATATATGATTTTAAAACCTTTAATTAACTGTCTATCTAAACCTAATGATAATTTGAATTGAAAGTGCCACACTAAGTTCTCTGATTTGGAACTTGTACCTTTAAATCCTTCGATTTTAAGAATTTAGGATTACATTTTAAAAAATGGCTTAGCTATGCTAATATAAACTTTCAACACTATATCTTAGAATATAAATGTAAAAATTAGCAACATCTGTGATGTAGGACATACTAGATGACCTAATATATATAGTAAAGCATAATCTTCCCCACTTCCCTTCTGGATAAGTATTGCATTTTCCAAATAATGTACCCTAGTTTCATTTGTAAGCAACTGTTTCTAACTCCTGCAATTCTTCCCATTGAATCATGTTTTAATCATATAATTATTAGATGATAATGATAATTTTTAATAGTAAATAATAAATAGGCATTGTATGATATATTTTAATGAGAATATTAAACTACGGTTAATAGTCACCCCTAAAGAAAAATTCAAATAGTATAGCCTATGATGGAGAACCTGAGCAAAATCAGGCTCAGGTGAAAGTCACACTGTTAGCAACAATTAGTTTTCAATGGAATAAAATATCAAATAGCTGTGGTGGAGAGACTGGATTTGACTGGGTACCTGATACTTATTTTTATCTAGGGAGGTATCGGGATACTTTTAGGCATAGAGTTTTTGTTTTATTTGTCTCTAAAAAATAATCGTCTCGATGTACATGACTAAATACCAGATTATTCTTAGAGAGAAAAGAAGTTCCCAGGATCTTCTGGACGTGCTCGTCTGCTGAGGTTATACTGTACTGTGCAGTAGCCACAGGTGATGTAGATGTATTTAAGAAGAACATGCTGTGCCATTCACCCCAGTCAATGGTGAGAGGTTTCCTTTGACAACAAACTAGCTACAACTTTGCCATGCATTAAACCCCTTTGTTTTCCAATGGAAAGTTGGTCAACAAAGAGAAGAAAACTGTCACACTTGCCTTAGTAACTTCTGTAGTAAAATTTTATATGACTGTTATATACGACATTTACATTCTCATGTCAGTTCAACTGATGGAAAATGAAGTGTTGCAATAAGTCTGGAGATGGGTAGTGATGCAATCATTCTACCAGTTTCTTGCTATTAATATATGTCTCTTACTCATTTTTAAAGATAGCATAAATGAGAGTACTGAATATAAATGGCTTTTGTAAGTCATCCAGGTCAGTGAAGCATGTCATTGTTTGCAACCTGAGTTCCATGAGAGCTCCGGGTGGTTGATAGGCATACTGTATATTTTTCTCATAAATGAAAAATACAAACAATACTCACAGCATTTAATGAATATTATAAAAAACACAATATTAGTTTCCACAGGAAAAAATTAGTTGCATGTACTTAATAATATGACCTTAGTGTGTCATCTTTAAACTATGTAAAGCCCATATAGAAAGGCATTGTATAATTTATTTCTCCAGATGTAACATTAACAAACATTTTATTATGATTTATTTTTTGGCTCCTTGAAAGATGAAGTAAGTTCCTTAGTATTAGCATTGCTAATGATTTTAATGAGGCATTAAAATGTTGCAGTATTGTAGGAACATTTTTCTTTTTTTAAAACATTATTTCATTAATATTTCACAGGACTTTTAATGTTAAATTGATGAAAGAACCTGAAAGCATAATCCACAAAGTGTCAAAGTGCTTGAACAGTGGGAAAGAACCAGAGAAAGGCAGGGCACAGTGATGGGTTGAGGTCTGATGAGATGTCCCTGCACTGGGACCACTCTGTGACATTGCAGTCTCTTGTTGCTGAAATGAATACAAAACAATTTTCTCTTCTTGCTCAGGGTTTTCCTGCCTCAGTCTGCAGCAATCTGGCACACATAGCACAGACTGTTTGTACTTCCAGATTAAGGGTGGGAAGCCAGACACACAAAGAGCTTTTCTAGGAGAAGATAGTCTGTTGATTCACTTCTGTGTAACAGTAACCTTCCTTGTTGGATATTTATCATTTGACTCCTATCTACTACATGCTATTTAATAATTCTTGTGTTTCCATGGCATCTTAGAGTATGCAGAATGCTTTCATGGGCATTATATTGTTCAGTCATCACAAAGACCCCTGTGAACGATGTGGCCTTTAGGGGAAATTATTTTCTTCCCCAAATCATAGTACCTGTGTGAGGAGTTGCTATTCAGCAGTTACTGCAAAGTGACTGCTCTTCAAAGTATATGGAGCAGAAGACATAGGGACAAGCAGTTTCATTCCTAGCTAGCAGAGCTCTCATATGGGTTCACAATCCCAGGAAGAATGGGTTATTTTAGACATTTGAGAAAGTTTAAACAACAGATGATCCAAGGACTAAGCAACCTTTACAGCTGCACAGTGAAAATTCTGGCACAAAGGGGAACTGTTCTTGAATAAATTCTCCAATGTCACAGGCAAAAATAGCCCTTGTCATGGTTTGGCCTCAGCAGCTGTTTGTTCTGCCTGGATCAGAGCATGGCAGAATAGTATTCTGGCTGGACAGTATCACTATCTTGTACATTTCATTATCCATAAGCCTGATACTGCCCTTAAGCAGCCCTCAAGGCTACACCTTAAAGCTCTATATACCCTGGAAGCAAACACTTTTATCAGTTCTTGCTTTGGAGGAAGTGTGTTTCAGATCTTTAACACGGTCTCTAAGTCAGTATAGCTGATTTAGACTCACCTCAGCTGGGGGTTGTGGAACCAGAAAAAAAAAAAAAAAAGATCTCTTGCTATGAAACCAAGTGCAGGGATATCCAACTCTTTTTTTTTCATTCCCTAGGCACTGATTTTCAACATGTGGTCCATGGACCCTCCATACTTGAATCGCTGGGGTGGGATGAGGTTGGGTTTGGGATGAGAGGGGAGGAGTAGGAGATGAATAAAGGGAGAAGAGGTACTTATTAAAATGCATATACTTGGACCCAAACCTATTGAGTCAGACTCTCTAGAGAAAGAATTGGGGAATCTTCATTTTAAACAGGATTCTTAGGTGATTCAGAATAGCGCTGGTTCCTTGTTTTAATTTTTTTGGCTAGTTGGTTTAGGGTAATTGTATTGCGTTTACTTCAGTACTTAATTAGTTTGTAAAGATAACATTTATTACTAATTAAAAATAGTTCTGTTGATGCAGCGTTTGTACTACCGCTTGAGAATGAGGGGTTTGCACTAACCCTGTAATGTTGGTATGTACATGGGTCAAGTAACTCTGTGAGGATGGAAGTGGTACTCTTGTTTCAATCTCAGCATCAGAAAGCCTTCTTGCAAATATACAGGCAGTTGTAGTTGATCACAGTGAACAAGCCAAGAGTGCAAATCTCTTTTTTTCTGGTGGCTTAATGACACCTACCCAAGAATGCTAGGAGGTGTACAGAAAAAAACTAAAAGCTAAAATGCAAGCCGGTCACTTATTCTGTGTGTTAGCTAATATAATAAAAGCTCCATTGAGGAGATGGCTTAATACCTTGACTAAAATTAAATTTTTGTGTTATCTGTGGATTTCAATTACTCATGCTATTCCAAAACTCCAAAGCATGAAAAATCTGGAGCTACTTATTACCTGTTCTAGTAGAACCTCCAATAAGTATGTGGAAGCCAATATCAGTATAAATAGAGCAATGGACTCTGTCGCTCTACCTCATTTGTTTTTAGCATTTTAATAGGGCTCAAATTTTCAGTGTGTAGTTCAAGATAAGAAAGTTGGTTCATGTACTACCATATTGGCTCTCCTATGAATGTTGGAACATATTTTTTCCCACTGACATGAACTGATAGAAGTGTCTCATTCCATCACATGGAGTGCCATTTAACTCTAGTGACTTCTGGTGCCCCTCAGATCATGCTGACTGTCAGGAAAACCAGACCCCCAGGCCCAGACACGTGCACAGACTTTGACTGCAGTCAATTCACGCACCCTGAGGCATAGCAGACCTGTGTGTCAGAAGAAGTGGGCAACATAAAAAACAAGTCACTTATTACCCTGACATAAACAAATGCTGATGTCCACTCTACTTTCAAAAGCATATTCTTTTAATCCCTCTGTCCCCCACCACACAAGCGTGCATATGTGTGCACCACACCGTCAAACTCACTGAGTAAATAAATCCCTTTCTTTAAAAAATGGCAGCTAAGGCCCAGAAATATTGGAAAGGAAACTCTCTAATGAAACATGTGTCTTGGCTTGCTTTAATAAGCCTTCAAAATGGACAGTTTGGTTAAGGGGGCATTTTTATTTGCATCTTATTTTGTCCTAGAATGGTTTAGGTACTCATCACTGCAACTAATATGCATAAATTAAGAGTTATCTAAAAGATTATGTAGTATTGATATAAATAGAGACCCAGAGAGATCTAAAGGACATACAGGACAGTGAGTAGAGAACAGGTGCCCTTAACTATACAAACATATAAAGATTAGAAAATAGAAAAATAGTTCAGTTCTAGGCAGATGAGTTAGATAGCCTCTAAAGTCCTTTCTGCCACTCATGTTCTATGATTCCATGGTGTGTTGGCTAAGACAATAAGCTTTGGAAAGACTGCCCAGGTTTGAATTTCAGTGCTTCCTTTTGCGAATGGTGTTAAGCTCACAAGAGGAAGAATTGAAATTCAAACCGGGACAGTCTTGACCATAGAGAGGTAAATTATTTCACCTCTCTATGTTTATTTCCTTGTCTAAATAAAGAGTTTTATGTTAAAATCCTCATAGGGTTGTTGTGAGAATTAAATGAGTCAATACATATATCTGCTATGCAGTAAGAATTCAGTGGGTTTTAACTAATTACAATAATGTGTTGAATACCTATGATATGCCTTCAGATGTTATGAGGAGAAACATGAAAACAAATTTTTGGTGTAGTTCTTCTTTTCATGACATTTACACTCTATCTATGGAGAGAAGATTTACAAAAATGTAATAGGAGAGGAAGTATAAAACAGCATGGTACTGACTTAAATCACAATAGGAGGCAGAGAAGGAAAAAAATATAGAGGGAAGAGTGTATGGCCAGAGGACCCTAGGTAAGAAGGTCAGATGGGGCTCATCTTTAAAGGAAGGAGGAGGTTTATGTTGGTGGGTAGATGGAGAAGGAATCTTTGAGTCTTTTCCCTTTTAAATCCCTGATAGTCAATCTATCACCAATTTCTTTCTCTTTAATATGTCATTCAAATCTAAATAGTCCTTTCTACTCTCATTGCCATGATTGCAGTCCAGGGCCTCATGACCTTAAGGTGGAATGATGCAGGGGGATCCCAGCTCAGGGAAAATGAATGGAGGAATTGACACGAGAATAAGATTAAGAAGACTGTAGTTGTCTGACTAAAAATGAGGTCTGAAAAACTAAGGTGGGGCTAGGTTATGGAGACTTTTAGGAATTGGCAAAGGACATTCAGCTTAATGTGCCTGGCAGTAGGACACTGTTAGAAACGCACCATGATAAAATTGGTATTTAAATGCACTGTACATGTTGAAAGTGGAAAGACTAGAGACATGAAATCAATTGAAATCATGGTTCCAAGTCTAGTTGTGCATGAGAATCAACTGGAGAGCTTTATCCCCCAAGTCTTCTGATTCAGTAAGCCTGGGGCAGCCTGAGAATCTGTGGTTTTGCAAAATTCCCTCAGGTTATTGTGCTCTGCATCCAGGGTATGAGAAGCACTGAGCTGGGAGCCCACTGCCTCATTCCAGGCTTGAGGTCATGTGGCCCTGTAGTACAATCACAGCAATGGGAATAGAAAGGACTATTTAGATTTGAATGACATATTAAAGAGAGAAAAGAAATTGGTGACAATTTGACTATAAGGGATTTAAAAGGGGAAAAGTCTCAAAAATTCCTTCTAAGTTTCTACTCTGATAGAAGAAAAGGTAGTTTGAAATACATTATGGGACTGTTGAGTTTGAGTATATGGTAGTTCACTTAACAGTGCATATTCTGGTTGCTGACAAGTTGATGGCTGCAGCACACCAACATGGCACAAGTATACATATGTAACAAACCTGCACGTTATGCACATGTACCCTAGAACTCAAAGTATAATAAAAAAACAAAACAAAACAAAACAGTGCATATTCTGTAGGCAGGTGGAACCTGAAGACTGCAGCACAAAGCAAAGGTCAGGACTGGAGATAAGGATTTTAGGGTCACTGGCATAGAGTTGGTGGTTGAAGCCATTAGAGTGGCTATGCTTACCAAGGTGAATATGTATAGAGAGATAAAAGATGAGTGTTAAGAGTAGAACCTCATATTATACCTATCTACCATTGGGCAGTAAAAGGATTTCAGCCAGGAAAGGAGACAAAGAAGTTAGGCCATTTAGAACGTAAGATGATTGAACTAGAAGCTTTTGAAAGTTTTACAAGTGGTGACAAAACTATGTAGATCATCTGAACAATGTCCATGAAGTCTTAATGGGATGTTCTACATACAAAATATGAATTTATTGTGAAAAAATGCAATTCGTTAAATATGTATATATATATATATATATAGACAGAGGCTTACTATGTTGCCTAGGCTGGTCTCAAACTCCTGGCCTCAAGCAATTCTCTTGCCTCCACCACTGAAAGCGTTGAGATTACAGGAATGAGCCGCTGTGTCTGGCCAAGAATGCAATTTGATGGTCAACCTTTCTATCAGTTATTCAATGGTTCTGGTGCAAGGAGTTGAAATGGCAGAGATGTGAAATAACAACCTAAGGATCTGATAGGTCTCCTTTAGGGGATAGATGAAGTTCCTACAGAACCACCTACTATATTTGGTGCTGTCTTTATACTTTACATGTATTAACTTAATCTTTACAATTGCCTGAAAAGGTAGGTATTATTATGCATATTTTATAGATGAGAACATTCACACTCATAGTGATTAAATAACTCACCCAAAGATATATAATGAGGAAGAGGAATAATTGAGATTCTAACCAAGACTTATTCCAAAGTATGTGTTCTTTCAGACAACTTATCAAAATTTTTCAACTGACCTACCTAGAATGGCAGAAGAGAATGCATTCACACTCGGGGGGATCAAAAGCAGTCTACTGAAAGTAGGAATTTTTTGAATTCTATGTTTTAAAAATTCATGCACATTTTGCATTCTATTTCTTACTTTATTTTAATATAAAAATAATGTTTTAAATCATTGAAATTCCCCATCCAAGAAGTACCATGTTTCTCCAGTGTCTGCAGTATGTCCTGGCACACTGCCTGGTTCCTTGTGGGAGTACATAGCACTATATCGTAACCACCTTCTAGTGCCTGGTACATAGTAGGCACTCAGTAATGAGTTGGTGAATTAATGTATGAATCAAAGGGCCATAAAAGCGAGCTGCATGTACCTTTTACTGAGAAGGCAACTTTCCATGGAATGACTTCAAATACTTCAAGACATGGATGAAGTTTATATCCTGTGACTTACTCTGTGGTTAGATGAGGCACACTAACGTTATTCTATATTGAGAGATCTGAGTAGTATGTGTAGGGGAGTGCTGTCTTGGTGAGGTTGGCTGTAGAGGGGTCTTAGATGAGAATTAGGTATAGCATGTGGTCTTGCTGGTGGGAGGCAGATACAGAGAGAAATCAGAAACTATAAAGTGAGACTTCTGAATATGAGAGGGACCATCACCACCTGTATGTGGTGATTGAAGTGGAGATTCAGGAAGTCAGCCTGATATTAATGTTAATGATAAAATCACCACAAATACTCATAACTTTCAAATTTCATCAACCTGAAGACTGCTACCATGTTGTAGATAAGCATTTATCATTCATTCATTCAACAAACATGTATCGAGTGTGTATAATGTGTCAGGCATAGGGCCAGGGAAGATGTTTATAAAGATAAAATAGATGTGGCACTTGCTCTTAAGGAACTTACAGTCTATTGCAGGAAATGAGATAAAACGTGTCTCTCATACAAGATAAACAGCAATAACTAAGGAATGCACAAATCAAATATTGTAGAATTTCATGGAAGAGCTTACTTCTTGGGAGAATCAGGAATTGCATCTGGAGGGGACAGCATTTGAGCTCAGTCTTAAAGGATAAATAGGATTTGGTCACTTTATAGATGTACTAATAATATGTTTACTAGCCTCTTGGCATGAATTACTGTCACTGAGGCCCAAATGATTTTAGAAGGCAAAATTTACCTGTATTTGTTTTTGTTTTGCTGCATGTACGGAATACCCGTTAGTAGTCAAGATGCCTAGCCAATATGATGCTTAGGCCAAGATGTCACATTTTGTCTCTAAATTCCTCTCTTTCTATAACAATTATCATGTCATTTTGTGTTAGAAGGAAAAAGTTTGGACATATGCAATTTTCTGTTGAAGACATCATTAAATAACAGAATTTATTAACAACTACAGTTGAAACAAAGGACACATCAACTGATTGTTAGTTCCCTGCCACCAAATGAAGATATATTATCGGTATTTGTGTTAAATATTCCATTTTAACAGTGCAGATACATATTCATTAGCAGGCAGAATAACCTTAGAGTTGGCACTTTGCAAATGCTTGTTATTCTTGCCAAGTCTGTGCAGGTTTTAAAACTTTGTATTACCTTCTGCATGTAATCTCAGAGTCTGTCATTCACATGTAGAAAACTCACCTCTCTATTTAGCCCGTGGTTGGTGAGAGATAGACATTTACAGGGCCCCTCTGCCCTTGAGCTGTTCCATTAGTGCATGGAAAGCACCTTGCAGCCTGTGACAAGCGCAGCAGATCGGCACTAAATCAAAAATCAGTGCCAGCCAGGGATCTAAGCCACCATGAAGGTCACAGCCATCAACTGCATGCCATCTCAATCCAAACAAAACACATTGGATACAGGGGGATTTTCACAACTCACAATAGGTGACAAACATTTCATGTTAGAGTAATCCATAGCAGTGAAACTGGGAACTGACCTTTTAAGTACTTTTGAGTATTTAATCAAACTTTGAAAAAGCTGGAAGTAGTTTTTGGTAATATTTTACATTTATAAACAAAATATAACAAAATAAAACCTCTATAGCATGTTGTTACTGCATTCAGGATTTCGATGAAAAAATCATTTTTTTGTTTCAAGAGAAAACACATGTCTTAAGATATAAAATCATCAGAAACATTATATAAATATAGTTTTTATTTGATTTCTTGCTTTGAAAAGTGTGTCATTGAAACTCACTATGAAGTGAACAATTTGTACTGTAAACTGCCTAGTTTAGCTTATTCTGAGAATTTATAATTAGCATCTATATTAAATAGAAAATATTTGGTCTTAGACTGACTTTATTTCAAGTTCACTTTCAGCAATCCAATTCAAGTTGAAGTTGCTGAATTTGAGCCTATATATTAATAAGATTTCTGTATTGTCCAATGAAGATTTCTAGTAATAGAAACATTATTTAAATGTTGTAGATGCAATTCTCTTTTTACTTCCCACTAAAAAAAAAGAAAAAAAAAAAAAACTCAAGGAAGAAAAATGTATCAGAACTAAATAATGAACTCTCTACTTCATGAATTTTATGAGATTCTGAGAATTAATTATCTAGGTTAATAAGAAGTGTTGGATAGCCAAGCAAAGTAAACTGGATTTTGCTAAATTAACTTGGAAAATTCCTGTGCTTCACAAAATGAAAAACTTATATGCAAAATTATTTTCATAATTGAACTAGCATAGTAGTGATCTAATTGAATTATATCACACTGCTATGGGAGGAGGGGATGAGGCAAAAGCTTAGTTCTGCTTTTGATGAAATAACTGACAAGAGGCTAACATAATACACTTATACATTATTCCTACTAAAAATAGCTTTTGTGAATGATATTCAACAAAACAATGGATACAGAGAACAGAGTAAAAATGAAATACTTGTTACCATCTAATCACATTTGGAGCAACCAAGACTATTTTAAGAATATGCCATTTCAGAAACAAATGCTTCAACCCAGCTCTCTCTACCGTTGAGTGAATTCATGGTTAATTTACACTAGCTGGTGAAGAAGTTTCATGAAACTGTGAAAGCAAGGCAATCTAGCAGGAGTGTATGTAATGGAAGAATGCCATCTGCTGGTGAGCCCTATCAAATCCATAATTAGGAAAACCTGAGAACACATACCCTGTAGACAAGGAAGATTCAAAGTTTGAGGAAGCATTTTTAATTCTGAGAAATCTGCCTTCATTAAGCTGATGCATACCTTTGATATACATTATTCATTTTAAATTAACTTGATTACTAATTTCCTGGAATCACTAGTCAGGAAAACCTTGAAAAGAAATCGGCGCAAAGGGCTTTTTTTTTTCTTTTTGCCAATTTACAAAGTTTTTATATTCATCATTCATCAGTAGTCAGTCAGTGAGTCTGTTCTATTTAAAAACTCTGGCTTTTCACTTAATGCATCCCATCTGTTTCTGAAATAAATTGCAATAATCCGTGTTTAATTTTAATCAATGTATTACTAAATATGCAAATTATATTAAAAGCCGTGGTTTGAAAAAGCTTTCATTTGTAAATATGGTAGCTTAAAACAGGAAGCATATCTAAAAGCCATTTAGCTACAGTAGCCTAACTCTAACACTGTAGCTGATTTATAAAGCAGATCACAAGTTGATCTTTCTCCCACAAGGGGATATGTAAAACTGTTGCATATCAGATTTTGTTAACATCTGATGGGCTAGTGCTTACAGTGTAAGAGAGTCGTACTTCAGCAACCATGTCTTTTACATTTAAATTAAGGTAATCTTATTCCATTCTACATCTTTCTAATTTTTTTATACAATCTAGCATATGAATTTGCGTGATTGGTTTATGAATCACAGTTAAAGCAAATTGAGCAAGCCTTTCAATCAATCTTAAAATTTTAGTGTCTACGTTGCTTGTGATTTGCATAATTAATTGTGGAAGGGATCCTTTGGGAGGCTCCCTTTTCCCCCTTTTTCCTTTCCTACCTTGTGGCTCATACACTGACTAGACAGATTGGGAATGATACTGGAGTTCTTTTAGGCCTGCTAGATGACTTTGTTAGGAATCTAGAAATTATGTGTTGCTTTGTTCTCTCTGATCTGGCTGGACCAAGAGGTAATTCTGAAAATTAGGTCTGTTATCTGCAAAACAATTCAGTAGCATGACTGTGATTGAATTGTGTATACAGTTTACCAAGCAATTACCTTAAAGGAGGATTTCAGAACTCTTTCCTATATAAAAGTCATGAGTATGTAGGAATACACACACACACAAGAACACACACACTCACGTAACAACATTATATATAAAGTCTTATATATAACATTAGATATAATGAAAATATATATAATGCTGACATATAACAAATTATAGATATGTTATGTATATATCAACATTATATATACAACAACATTATATAAAAATCATGTCCATATATTGAATTCTGTCATCTACTAATTGTTGTACTGGATTGGGTAGTACATTACCACAAGTATGGTCTAATTAGTGCCTTGCTAAAGCAGCTTCAAGAATTTTGCCAGCCTGTTGTTAAACACAGTAATTATTAACAATCAAATTATATAAACTTATGATTTAAAATTTGTATTAATGTAATAACTGCTCAAAAACATCACTTTCTAATTATGGTGTACATTTTAACATCTATACTCTTAAGGTTATTTACATCCATCTTTTGTATCCGTGTGGTACATTTCTCCCCAACTCTACATTTAGTGATATCAAATTGGTAGCTTGAAATTGGCCACAGTGGGATTATTTACACAACAGAAATTGGCAAATGCTACAAAGCAAGTCAAGGCTATTTCCGTCTCTATACAGCTGATTGCTAACTATTTACCAGTGCACCACTGTCTTTAACTATAATACACACAGAGCAACTCAATACATGTGTCTGTTATTTATTCTTGAGCTCTCCTAAAATAGTAATAACAGCTTTCATAGACCTCTTTACAAGACGTGAAATGTATATTTGATTCCCTAAGGAATCTTAGCCCACAATTTCTTGTTAGCTTTAAAAATTAAGGCTTTTGGCCGGGCGCGGTGGCTCAAGCCTGTAATCCCAGCACTTTGGGAGGCCGAGACGGGCGGATCACGAGGTCAGGAGATCGAGACCATCCTGGCTAACACGGTGAAACCCCGTCTCTACTAAAAAATACAAAAAAAAAAAACTAGCCAGGTGAGGTGGCGGGCGCCTGTAGTCCCATCTACTTGGGAGGCTGAGGCAGGAGAATGGTGCAAACCCGGGAGGCGGAGCTTGCAGTGAGCTGAGATCCGGCCACTGCACTCCAGCCTGGGCGACAGAGCGAGACTCCGTCTCAAAAAAAAAAAAAAAAATTAAGGCGTTTTCCCTTAGTGTAATAGATAATTTGGAAAATACAGGAAAAATATTTTTTTAATGACTTTATTATTTTGAAAGGCTAAAAGTAATCACAAGTTCATAATTTTCTAAACAATTTGTGTCTTGCATATTGGTTTATCAGACAACTTATTACTGAGTTTAGGAGACTGCCAAGCAATGCGAAGATTAGAAAGTGCTGGAAAATTAGTTTGTGGAATGAACTCACTGCAATAATATAAATAGTAGAAACATGCCAAGGACCATCTTTGTTAGAAATAAACTTATTTCTCTATGCAGAAGACTTATTAATCATACCTCAGGATGTTTAATAGTGTAAACAAATTAAAAACCTCAGCTTGTGATCCAAGGTCATTTTCAAATTGGAAATGACCTCAGCCTGCCCCAAGAGGGCTAATGATGTAAAAATAAGTAGGGCCCAGTCCTCTGGGGAACTCAGCGCAGGTCAGCGAGGCTCTTTTGGTGAATGCACCAATCTGCTCTGCCTCCACAGGCCTTTGTGTAGCCAGACTCCCTGGGAAAGGTGGGCTGTCTGCTGTTGCCTGGCACATATGTAAGAATTTTCTTTTTCAATTTCCTTTTCTATTTTTCTTAGATTTATACTCATGTACAAGAAAAAGCTCATAAGACACTAAAAATATCACAATGGTAAATTTTCCTTTCCTAAACAGAAAGAGAATTCAAGAGTAATGATTTTTCTTTATAAAAGTTATTTTTTAAAGTTAAATATTAATTTAAAATATATTAACATTTGAAGAACAGCATTTTAACGATTACCTACATACCTACTCCTTTAAAAAAAAAAAATCTGAAGTTCCCTGTGTGTTCATCACTTCCCTCCCTACTTAAAGGTAATCATTACACTGACATGGGGTGTTTGCTTGTTCTTACTCGCTGTGTTGCCATATTTTTTCTTCTAAACAATATGTTGTTTAATGTTGTATGCTTTTGGCCTTTATATGAAGAGCATCATACCATATACATTCTTTTGTAACTTCATTGCCTCTACTGTAAGTTATTACTTTTAACTCTCACCTAATAGTCCATTGTATGAATTTGCCACAATTTATTCATTCTCCTGTTGGTGAACATTTGGGCTGTTTTCAATTTTTTTCCTAATATGAATAGTGTCACTATACTATGAACATTACTACACATGTATTTTGGTGTATATGTGCAAGAGTTTCTTTAGGTATGTGCCTAGGAGTGGAATTGCATGCCTTTAAATCTACTAAGTAATGCCAAATTGCTTTTTCAAAGCGATTATAGTGATTTCTACTGCCACTAGCAGTGTACAAGTGTTCTAGTGGCTCATGCTAACACTTAATATTGTCGGAATTTTTAATTTTTGCAAGCTTTGCAGATGTGAAATGTCATCTTACTATGAGCATCTTTTATCTTTTTATACTTTTGGCTACTTCTGCCTCCTCTTTGTGAAATGCTTGCTCAAGTCTTCTGTCCATTCTCTATTGGATTGTGTTTTTCTGGTGATTTATAGTAGGTCTTTGTATATTCTGGGTACAATTTTGGGGGGGTCATGCAAATTACTTCTCCCAGAGTGTGGTTTACTTATTTATTCTCTTAATTTTTTTTTTTTTTGTAAACAGAAGTTTTTAACTTTAATACTCTGGAGTTAAATTTATCACTTTTTCTTTATGGTTAGTACTTTCTGTGCTATGTCAAGTAAATATTTCACTACCTTGAGATCATAAAGATATTCTTCAATTTTGTATTTTAAAAGTTTCATACTTTTGCTTTCAATATAACTCCTAATCCACAAGGAATTTTTTGTTTATGTGTGTAAAAGGGATCTATAATAAAGAATCTAATTCCATTTTTGATGTTTGACTACCAACAGCTTTCAGGCTCCACCCCTCCCCATTTCCCTCTTGCCCAGCGTCTGGCAAAGCTGATTCCCCTCCCTTGGTGCCAAAGAAAAGTTCAAATCATCCCTCATACCAGCCCCATCACTGACCACATTAAAAATCAAAGACCCTTGTCCCTACCTCCCTCAAGCCATTTAGAACTGACTTGGGTGCCTGTCCTGTTCTGACCAGAAAGCCTCATTGTGTGTAATAAACTTTTAAAATACCTTCTTGTTGTATATGTGGTATCAACAATCTTGATATCTGAACCAGTTTTGGATGGGGGCATTGAACTCACCTTTCATGGGGCAACCACAAAAATAAGACCCAGAATGTACAACCACAAAAATGAGACCCAATTTCACCTTTTCCCCGACGTGAATAACCAGCTATCTTAGTGATATTAAATTTAAAACTCCACGAACAATACAAAAATTAGCTGGGTGTGGTGGCGCGCGCCTGTAATTCCAGCTACTCGGGAGCTACAAATAGGAGAATTGCTTGAACCCAGGAGGCAGAGGTTGCCGCAAGCCGAGATCACGCCACTGCACTCGGGCCTGCGTAATAGAGCGAGACTCCACCTCAAAACAAACAAAAAGTCAGTCGGGTGCAGCGGCTCACGTGTGTAATCCCAGCACTTTGGGAGGTCAAGGCGGGTGGATCACTTGAGGTCAGGAGTTCTAGACCAGCCTGGCCAACATGGTGAAACCCCATCTCTACTAAAAATACAAAAATTAGCTGGGCGGGGTGGCACGGGCCTGTAATCCCAGCTATTTCGGCAGGCTGAGGCAGGAGAATTGCTTGAACCCGGAAGGCGGAGGTTGCAGCGAGTCGAGATCGCACCACTGCACTCCAGCCTGGCGACAGAGAGAGACTTCATCTCAAAATGGAAAAAAAAAAAAAAAAAAAGAGTCCATCTTTTCCCCATCACCTTTGTTAAAAATCAGACCTGTTTCTGGGTTCTGGGTTCTCTATTTTCTCCTGTTGGTTATTTTTGCTATTTCTGTGCAAATGCCACTATCTTAATTGCTCCAGCTTTATAAAACACCTGTTATCTGGTAAGGCAAGTCTCTTCCTTCTGTTTTTCTTCTTTAGTAGTGTTTAGTTCTTGGCCCTTTTCTTTCCATATGAATTTTAGAATCAGATTATTAGTTTCCACAAAGAAACCTTGTTAGGATTTTGATTGAAATAGCATTGAATCTTTACATCTTTATGAATTTGTCTTCCAATCCACGATTACAAGATTTATACTCCATTTATTTAGTCTTTTTATCTCTTTCAAAAAAATTTTATAATTTATTCATAAGGATCTTACCCATTGTTTGTTAGATTCATTTCTAGGCACTTTATATTTTTGGATGCTGTTGTAATTAATGTCTTTTTTAAAGATAATTACAGCTAGGCAGGGTGACTCATGCCTGTAATTCCAGCACTTTGGGAGGCTGAGGCAGGAGGATCTTTTGAGCTCAGGAGTTCAGGACCAGCCTAGACAGCATAGTGAGACCTTGCCTCTGCTAAAAACCAAAACAATTAGCTGGGTGTGGTGGTGTGCACCTGTAGTCCCAGCTTCTTGGGAGACTGACGTGGGAGGCTCACTTGAGCCAAGGAAGTTGAGGCTACAGTGACCCATGATCGTACCACTGCCCTTCAGCCTGTGTGACAAAGTGAGACCCTGTCTTAATAAATAAATAAATTAATTAAATAAAAGATAATTGTAGATTAATATGCAGTTGAAGATACAACGCAGAAAGATCCTTTGTATACTTTGCCCAGTTTCCTCCAATGGTAATCTTTTTCAAAATAATAGCATAATATTACAACCAGAAAATTAATACAATTCACTGATTTTATTTAGATTTTTTCAATTTGAATTGTACGAATGTGTGTGTTAAGTTCTATACACTTGTATTTTTTTTTTTTTGAAACAGGGTCTTGTTCTGGCAACCACTAATTGGTCCTCCATTTCTAAAATTTGGCACTCCCAAAATTTTATTTGCATGGAATAATGTAGCGTGTACCTTTTTGGGATTATAAAGTTACATACTATATTATTGTACTCAACAGAATTCCCTAGAGACATCCAAGTCATATGTATCAACAGACATTTATTTTTATTGCTTAGTAGAATTCCATGCTGTGCATATACCACAATTTCTTTAACCATTCATCTGTTGACGTCCAGTTTTTAACAATAACAAATAAAGCTGCTATAACCCTTAATATTAGGGTTTTTATGTTAAAATAACTTTCATTCCTGTGGCATAAATGTCCAGGAGTGCAATTATTGGGCTGTATGGTAGTTGCAAGTTTAACATTTTAAACAACTGTTAAACTCTTTTCCAGAGTGGCTTACCATTTTACATTCCCACCAGTTATGTATGAGTGAGCCAGTTTCTCTGCATCCTTGCCAGCATTTGGTGGTGTTATTTTTTAAAATCTTAGTCATGTTGATATGTGTGTGGGGGTATCTCATTGTAGTTTTAATTTAAAGTTTCCTAATGGCTTATGATATTGAATACCTTTTCATGTGCTTGTTTTTATCCTCTTTGGTAAAATGTCTGTTTATATATTTTGTTCATTTAATAGATTATTTTTTACTGTTGAGTTCTGAGAGTTCTTTACATATTCTAGAATTTAAAATATGTAAGTTCTTTGCTAGATATTTGGTGCTATGATTTGAAAGATGGCATTCCCTCCAAAATTCATGTATTGAAACTTAATCCCCATTATGATGGTATTAAGCGGTGGGGTCTTTTTGGGAAGTGATTAAGTCAGGGGGACTCTCCTCTCATGAATGAATTAGTGCCTAGCTGGAGGGAACTAGCTTAGGCCCTTTTTGCCCTTTCCATCCCTTCAGCTATTTGAGGACATAGCATTTGTCCCCTCAGGAGGATGCAGCAACAGGGCTCCATCTTGGTTGAAAGTGGAGATGGGCGCCTCACCAGATACCAGACGCTGGTGATTAAATCTTGGAATTCCCATCCTCCAGAACTGTGAAAAATAAATGTCTGTTCTTTATAAATTACCCAGTTTGAGGTATTTTGTTATAGCAGTACAAAAGGACTAAGGCGTATGACTTGCAAATATTTTCTCCTGGTGTGTAGTTTTCCTTTTCATCCTCTTTATGTAGCTTTCACAGAACAAACATTTCTAATTTCAGTGAGGTCTAATTCATCAGTTTTTCTTTTTTATGGATCATGCTGCTGTTGGTGTCAAGTCTGACAACTACTGGCTCAGCCCCAGAACCTGACAACTTTCTGTTATGTGTTTTGCTGAAAGTCTTATAGGTTTGTATTTTACATTTAAGTCTGTGATCCAATTTGAGCTCATTTTTAAAATATAAAGCATGCAATTTAGGTCTAGGGCTTTTTTTTTTACCCCCATATGGATATGCAATTGTTCCAGCATCATTTGTTGAAAATGGTTTTGTGCCTTTAAATTTCCTTTAAATTGGTTTTGCGCCTTTGTCAAAAGTCAGTGTAGCAGACTGTGTGAATCTATTTCTGAGTCTCCTGCGCTGCTCCGTTGATTCATGTGTCTACCCCTCTGCCCACACCACACTCTCTTGATTACAGTAATTATAGAGCCAGGTTTCATATGGGTAGAGTAGTTTCTCCCATTTCTTTGTCTTTCTTCTTTGTCAAGATTGCTTTAGCTATTCAGTGCCTGTGCCTTTTCATATATATTTTAGCATAAGCTTGCCTAGGTCTATGAAAAAACTATTGCTAAGATTTTGATAGGAATTACACTAAACTATAGACAAATTTGGGGAGAATTGACAGCTTTACTAAAGTGAATCTTCCAGTTCATAAACATGATATATCTCTTCATTTGTTTAAGTCTTCTTTGACTTTCACAAAATCAGCATTTTGTAATTTGTAGCATATAGATCTAGTGCATGTTAAGTAAATGCATAAGTATTTCATTTTCCTTGGAGTGACTGTAAATTGCCCTGTGTTTTTAATGTCAGCTTCTGCATGTTCACTGTTACTATAATTGATTTTTATGTGTCTTTATATTTATTTGAATTACTAACATATTTAGATTTATTTTGACAATTTTATTTAGTGGTTTGTATTTGCCCTACCTTTTCTATGGTCTTTCTTGTCCTCCCCTGCATCAATTGCATTTTTTTTTCTCATTCAATTTTTTTCCCTGCTAGTTAGGAGATTTTATTTTATTATATTTTTTGAGACAGAGTCTTGCTCCGTTGCCCAGGCTGGAGTGCAGTGGCGTGATCTCAGCTCACTGCAACCTCCGCCTCCCCAGTTCAAGCAATTCTCGTGCCTCCAGCCTCCCAAGTAGCTGGAATTGCAGGCTCATGCCACCACGCCCAGCTAACTTTTGTATTTTTAGTAGAGAAAGGGTTTCACTATGTTGGCCAGGCTGGTCTCAAACTCCTGACCTCAGGTGATTCACCCACCTCGGCCTCACAAAGTGCTGGGACTACAGGCGTGAGCCACCACGCCCGGCCTTTATTTTTTTATTTTTTGAGGCAGAGTCTTACTCTGTCACCCAGGCTGGAGTGCAGTGGTGCGATCTCAGCTTGCTTCAGCCTCTGCCTCCTGGGTTCAAGCGATTCTCATGCCTCAGCCTCCCAAGTAACTGGGATTACAGGTGAGCCAGGCTAATTCTTGTGTTTTTAGTAGCGACAGGGTTTCGCCATGTTGGCTGGCTGGTCTCAAACTCCTGACCTCAGGTATCTTCCTGCCTCAGCCTCCCAAAGTACTGGGATTACAGGCATGAGCCACCACATCCGGCTAGTAAGGAAATTTTCTGCTATATTATTTTCAGTTTGTTAATCATTCTAAAATTAGCTTTCGAATATCATTTATCAAAATCTAACATTAATTAATATGTTTGCCCCCTTCTTAAACATATAAAATCCTTAGGACATTTTATTTTATTTTATTCTTTCTGAAATTTTATTTTATAATTTCAAATTTTATTCTCAATTTACAGGGTACTGTGCAGAATTGTTATGTGAGTACATAGTATGATGCTGAGGCTTGGGGTGCCAATAATCCTGTCACCCAGGTAGTAAGCATAGTACTTAACAGGAAGCTTTTCGGCCCTTGCTCCGCTCTCTCTCTTCTTCCTCTAGGAGGCCCCAGTGTCTATTGTTCCTGTTTTCATGTCATGTGTACCCAGTGCTTAGCTCCCACTTATAAGTGAGAACCTGTGGTGTTTGGTTTTCTTTTCCTACATTAATTTGCTTAGGATAATGGCCCCCAGCTACATCAATGTTTCTGCAAAGCACATGACTTTATTCTTTTTTATGGCTGCATAGTATTCCATGGTATACATGTACTACATTTTCTTTATTCAATCCAACATTGATGGGCATCTAGATTGATTCCATGTCTTTGCTATTGTGAATAGTGCTGTGATGAACATATGAGTACATGTGTCTTTTTGGTAGAATGATTTATTTGTCTTTGGTTATATAATCCAATAATGGGATTTCTGGGTCAAATGGCAGTTCTGTTTTCAGTTTTATGTGAAATCTCCAAACTGCTTTCCACAGTGACTAAACTAATTTACATTCTCACCAACTGTGTATAAGCATTCTGTTTTCTCCACAGCCTTGCCAGCATCTGTTAATTTTTGACTTTTTAATAATAGCCATTTTGACTAGTGTCAGATGGTATCTCATAATGGATTTGATTTGCATTTCTCTGTTGAACATTTTCCCATATGTTTGTTGGCCACTTTTTTATCTTCTCTCGGGAAGTGTCTGTTCATGTCTTTTGCCTATCTTTTAAAGGTAATGTTTGTTTTTTTGCTGGTTGAATTGTTTAAGTTACTTACAAATTCTGGATATTAGACCTTTGTTGGATGAATAGTTTGCAAATATTTTCTCCCATTTTGTAGGTTGTCTGTTAAATCTGTTGATCATTTCTTTTGCTGTGCAGAAACTATTTAGTTTAAGTAGATCACACCTGTCAATTTTTGTTCCTGCTGCAATTACTTTTGAGAATTTAGTCACAAATTCTTTCCCAAGGCCGATGTCCAGAATGGTATTTCTTAGATTTTCTTTGAGGAGTCTTGTAATTAGAGGTCTTAGATTTAAGTCTTTAATCCACCTTGGGGTAATTTTTGGATGTGGTGAAATGTCGAGGTCCTTTTGTTTCCTTCTGGTTATGGATAGCTAGCTGTCTCAGCACCATTTGTTGAATAGAGTCCTTTATCCATTGTTATTTTTGTCAACTTTCTTGAATATCAGATGGTTGCAGGTGTGCAGCTTTTTTTCCTGGGTTTTCTATTCTGTTTCATTGGTCTATGTGTCTGTTTTTGTACCAGTACCATGCTGTTTGGTTACTGTAGCCTTATTAGAATAATTTGAAGTTGGGTAATGTGATGCCTCCTGCTTCGCTCTTTTTGCTTAGGATTGCTATGGCTATTTAATTTCAGAAGTTTTTTCTAATTCTGTGAAAAATGACATTGGTAGCTTGACAGGAATAGTGTTGAATTTGTAGATTGCTTTGGGCTATGTCCATTTTAATAATATTGATTCTTCCAATCCATGAACATAGAATGTTTTTTCATTTGTTTATGTCATCTATGATTTCTTTTAGCAGCATTTTGTAGTTCTCCTCATACAGATCTTTCACCTCCTTAACTGGATGTGTACCTAGGTTTTTTTTTTTCTTTTTTTTGAGACAGAGTCTCGCCCTGTCGCCCAGGCTGGAGTGCAGTGGCACGATCTGGGCTCACTGCAAGCTCCGCTTCCTGGGTTCACGCCATTCTCCTGCCTCAGCCTCCCCAGTAGCTGAGACTACAGGCGCCCGCCACCACGCCCGGCTAATTTTTTGTATTTTTAGTAGAGGCAGGGTTTCACTGTGTTAGTCAGGATGGTCTCGATCTCCGGACCTCATGATCTGCCCGCCTCGGCCTCCCAAAGTGCTGGGATTACAGGCGTGAGCCACTGCGCCCGGCCCCTAGGTTTGTTTGTGGTGTTTGTTTTTTCTTTTTTTTGGAGGGGCTATTGTAAAATGGAATTACATTCTTGATTTGGCTCTCAGCTTGAATGCTATTGTTGTATAGAAATACTATTGATTTTTGTACATTGATTTTGTATCCTGAAACTTTACAGAGGTCATTTACCAGTTTTAGGAGCCTTTTGGTAGAGTCTTTAGGGTTTTCTAGGTATACAATCATATCATCAGTGAAGAAAGATAATCTGACTTATTCTTTTTATTTTTTTTTTAATTTCCATTGGTTATTGGAGAACAGGTAATGTTTGTTACATGAGTAAGTTCCTTAGTGGTGATTTGTGAGATTTTGGTACACCGATCACCCAAGCAGTATACACCGCACTCTATTTGTAGTCTTTTATCCCTCACCTCCTTTCCCCTCTTTCCCCGAGTCCCCAAAGTCCATTGTGTCATTCTTATGCCTTTGCATCCTCATAGCTTAGCTCCTGCTATAAGCGAGAACATACGATGTTTGTTTTTCCATTCCTGAGTTACTTCACTTAGAATAATAGCCTCCAATCTCATCCAGGTCACTGCAAATGCCATTAATTCATTCCTTTTTATGGCTTAGTAGTAGTCCATCATATATATACATATACCACAGTTGTTGTTTTTTTTATCCACTCATTGATTGATGGGCATTTGGGTTGGTTCCACGATTTTGCAATTGTGAATTGTGCTGCTATAAACATGCGTGTGCAAGTATGTTTCCCATATAATGACTTCTTTTCCTCTGGATAGATACCCAGTAGCGGAATTGCTGGATCAAATGGTAGTTCTACTTTTAGTTCGTTAAGGAATTTCCACACTGTTTTCCATAGTGGTTGTACTAGTTTACATTCCCACCAGCAGCATAGAAATGTTCCCTGTTCACTACATCCACACCAACATCTACTATTTTTTGGTTTTTTTATTATGGCCATTCTCACAGGAGTAAGACGGTATCACATTGTGGTTTTGATTTGCATCTCCCTGATCATTAGTGATGTCAAGCATTTTTTCACATGTTTGTTGGCCATTTGTGTATCTTCTTTTGAGGATTGTCTATTCATGTCCTTAGCTCACTTTTTGATGAGATTGTTTTTTCTTATTGATTTGTTGAATTCATTGTAGATTCTGGATATTAGTCCTTTGTCAGATGTATAGATTGTGAAGATTTCTTCCCACTCTGTGGGTTATCTATTTACTCTGCCGACTGTTCCTTTTGCTGTGCAAAAGTGCTTTAGTTTAATTAAGTCCCAGCTATTTATCTTTGTTTTTATTGTATTTGCTTTTGGGTTCTCGTCATGAAATCCTTGGCTAAGCCAATGTCTAGAAGAGTTTTTCCAATGTTATCTTCTAGAATTTTTATAGTTTCAGGTCTTAGATTTAAGTTCTTAATACATCTTGAGTTGATTTTTGTATAAGGTGAGATATGAGGATCCAGTTTCATTCTCCTACATGTAGCTAATCAATTATCCCAGCATCATTTGTTGAAAAGGGTGTCCTTTCCCCACTTTATGTTTTTGTTTGCTTTGTTGAAGATCAGTTGGCTGTAAGTATTTGGGTTTATTTCTGGGTTCTCTATTCTGTTTCATTGGTCTATGTGCCTATTTTTATACCAGTACCATGCTGTTTTGGTGACTATGGCCGTATAGTATAGTTTGAAATCAGGTAATGTGATGCCTCCAGGTTTGTTCTTTTTGCTTAGCCTTGCTTTGGCTATGAGGGCGCTCTTTTGGTTCTATATGAATTTTAGAATTGTTTTTTCTAATTCTGTGAGGAATGATGGTGGTATTTTTATGGGAATTGCACTGAATTTGTAGATTGCTTTTGGCAGTATGGTCATTTTCATAATATTGATTTTACCCATCCATGAGCATGTAATGTGTTTCCATTTGTTTGTGGCATCTATGATTTCTTTCAGCAGTGTTTTGTAGTTTTCCTTGTAGAGATCTTTCACCTCCCTGATTAGGTATATTCCTAAATGGTTTTTTTTTTCTTTCTTTCAGCTATTGTAAAAGGGGTTGAGTTCTTGATTTGATTCTCAGCTTGGTCACCATCGGTGTACAGAAGAGCTACTGATTTGTATACAGTAATTTGTATCTAGAAACTTTGCTGAATTCTTTTATCAGTTCTAGGAGCTTTCTGGAGGAGTCTTTAGGGTTTTCTACATAAATGGTCATATCATCAGCAAACAGCGATAGCTTGACTTCCTCTTTACTGATTTGGATGCCCTTTATTTTTTTCTCTTGTCTGGTTGCTCTGGCTAGGACTTCCAGTACTATGATGAAGAAGAGTAGTGAGAGTAGGCTTCCCTGTCTTGTTCCAGTTCTCAGAGGGAATGCTTTCAACTTTTCCCCATTCAGTATTATGTTGGCTGTGGGTCTGTCATAGATGACTTTTATTATATTGAGATACGACCCTTGTATGCCGATTTTGCTGAGAGTTTTAATCATAAAGAGATGCTGATTTTGTTGAATACTTTTTCTGCATCTATTGAGATGATCATGTGATTTTTGATTTTAATTCTGTTTATGTGGTGTATCACATTTATTGACCTGTGTATGTTAAACCATCCCTGCATCATTGGTATGAAACCCACTTGATCATGGTGGATTATCTTTTTGATATGTTGTTGGATTCGGTTAGCTAGTATTTTAGCATCTATGTGCATCAGGGCTATTGGTCTCTAGTTTTCACTTTTGGTTATGTCCATTCCTGGTTTTGGTATTAGGGTGATACTGGCTTCATAGAATGATTTAGGGAGGGATCCCTCTTTCTCTATCTTGTGGAATAGTGTCAATATGATTGGTATCAAATCTTCTTTGAACGTCTAGTAGAATTTTACTGTGAATCCGTCTGGTCCTGGACTTTTTTTTGTTGGTAATTTTTAAATTACCATTTCAATCTCACTGCTTGTTATTGGTCTGTTCAGTGTATCTAATTCTTCCCGATTTAAATTAAGCTAAGAGGGTTGAATCTTTTCAAGAATTTATCCATCTTTTCTAGGTTTTCTAGTTTATGTGTGTAAAGGTGTTCATAGTAGCCTTGAGTCATCTTTTGCATTTCTGTGGTGTCACCTGTAATATCTCCCATTTCATTTCTTACTGAGCTTATTTGGATTTTCTTTCTTCTTTTCTTGGTTAATCTTGCTAATGGTCTGTCAATTTTATTTATCATCTCAAAGAACCAGCTTTGTGTTTGATTTATCTTTTTTTTTTTTTTTTCAGGCTTCATTCACTTTATTTTTCTTGTATAAAAACCCTATGTTGTAGCCATAGCTGGAGCTTGGGTCCTCTGCACGGAAACTCTAGCGTGGGTCTTGACGAGGTGGTCAGTGAATTCCTTATAGGGAGACTTGGTGAATACAGTCTCCTTCTAGAGGTCAGGGGTCAAGTAGCTTTAGGTCTGAGATGGCATCAAAGGTGGCCTTGCCTAAGTTGCCCAGGGTGGCAATGCAGTCCCTGGCTGAGGTGTAGTAGTCATCAATACCAGGCATCATCAGCAACTTCTTGCGCACAGGGGCTGAGATGATGCCAGTGCCCCTGGGCACAGGGATAAAGTCACCAGCACAGAGCTGCAGCGGCCTGTCACCTTGCAAGGGATGGCATGGGGCTTTCCAATCTTGTTCCCCCAGTAGCCTATGTGCACAGGGACAATGGAGTGCTTGGCCAGGATCATGGCCCCAAGGATGGCAGTGACCACCTTCTTGGAGCACTTAATACACAAACCGTCGTGGCCATTGTAGTCCCCCATGGCAACAAACGCTTTGAACCTGGTGCTGTGGCCAGCATGGGTCTGCTTCTGCACTGGCATAACCTTCAAAACCTCATCCTTGAGAGAGGCCCCCAGGAAAAAGTCAATGATCTCAGACTCCTTGATGGGCAGGGAGAAGACATAGCTCTCCAGGGATTTCATCTTCATGTCCTTGACCAGACGGCTTGGTGACGGGCATCCACTCCTTGTCCTCACCTTGCCTCCGCAAGCTCCGTGGCTGTGACCCTGGCCCTGGATGCTACTGCCAAAGCCTCCCAGGAACCCACCGCGGTTCCCTATCCCAGGGCCCCTGGGGCCTCCAGCCCCGCCTGCCCCTGCATTGCATCGGCGTCATCCGCCATTTGGTGTTTTCTCAAAGAAGCTGATTTATCTTTTGTATTTTTTTTTTAAATTCATTTAGTTCTGTTTTGATCTTGGTTATTTCCTTTCTTCTGCTGGGTTTGGGTTTGATTTGTTCTTGTTTCTCTAGTTCCTTGAGGTGTGACCTTAGATTGTCTGTTTGTGCTCTTTCAGACTTTTTGATGTAGGCATTTAGGGCTATGAACTTTCCTCTTAGCACTGCCTTTGCTGTGTCCCAGAGGTTTTGATAGGTTGTGTCACTATTGTCGTTCAGTTTGAAGAACTCTTTAATTTCCATTTTGATTTCATTTTTCACCCAGTGATCATTCAGGAGCAGGTTATTTAATTTCCATGGATTTGCATGGTTTTGAAGGTTCTTTTTGGAGTTGATTTCCAGTTTTATTCCACTGTGGTCTGAGAGATTGCTTGTTACAATTTTGATTTTCTTAAATCTATCCAATTTCGATTTTCTAAATCATATTTGTGGCCTATCACATGGTCTTTCCTGGAGAAAGTTCCATGCACTGTTGAATAGAATGTATATTCTGCAGTTGTTGGATGGAAAGTTCTGTATATATCTGTCAAGTCAATTTGTTCCAAGGTATAGTTTAAATCCATTGTTTCTTTGTTGACTTTCTGTCTTGATGACCTGTCTAGTGCTGTCAGTGGAGTATCAAAGTCTCCCACTATTATTGTGTTGCTGTCTATCTCATTTCTTAGGTCTATTAGTAATTATTTTATAAGTTTGGGAGCTCCAGTGTTAGGTGCATATATATTTAGAATTGTGATATTTTCCTGTTGGACAAGCCTTTTGTTGTTATATAATGTCTCTCTGTCTTTTTTAACTGCTGTTGCTTTAAAGTTTGTTACGTCTGATATAAGAACAGCTACCCCTATTTGCTTTCATTGTCCCTTTGCCTGAAATGTCTTTTTATACTCCTTTAACTTAAGTTTGTGTGAGTCCTTTTGTGTTAGGTGAGTCTCTTGAAGTCAGCAGATGGTTGGTGACTTCTTATCCATTTTGCCATTCTGTATCTTTTAAGTGGAGCATTTAGGCCATTTACATACAACATTAGTATTGAGATGTGAGGTACCATTCCATTCATTGTGCTATTCCTTGCCTGTATACCTTGATTTTTTGTTTTTGTTTTTTAAATTGTAGTTTTGTTTCATAGGTCCTATGAGATTTATGCTTTAAAGAAGTTCTGTTTTGATGTGTTTCCAGGATTTGTTTCAAGATTTAGAGCTCCTTTTAGCAGTTCTTGTAGTGGTGGCCTGGTAGTGGCAAATTCTCTCAGCATTTGTCTGAAAAAGACTATCTTTCCTTCACTTACAAAGTTTAATTTCACTGGGTACAAAATTCTTGGCTGTTGTTTTGTTTGAGGAGGCTGAAGATAGAGCTCCAGTCCTGTTTAGCTTTTGGTGTTTCTGCTGAGAAATGTGCTGTTAATCTGATATGTTTTTCTGTATGGGTTACCTGGTGCTTTTGTCTCACAGCTCTTAAGATTTTTTTCTTCATCTTAACTTTAGATAATCTGATGTCAGTGTGCCTAGGTGATGATCTTTTTGTGATCAATTTCCCAAGTGTTCTTTGTACTTCTTGTATTTGGATGTCTAGGTCTCTAGCAAAGCAAGGAAAGCTTTCCTCAATTATTCTCCCAAATATGTTTTCCAAACTTTTAGAATTCTCTTCTTCCTCAGGAACACCGATAATTCTTCGGTACGGTCGTTTAACATAATCCCAGACTTCTTGGAGGCATTTTCTTACTCATTTTTCTTTGTCTTTGTTGGATTGGGTTAATTCAAAGAACTTCTCTTCAAGCTTTGAGTTTCCTTCTTTCACTTGTTCAATTCTATTGCTGAGACTTTCCAGAGCATTTTGCAATTCTCTAAGTGTGTCCATTGTTTCCTGAAGTTTTGATTTTTTTAAATTTATGCTATCTATTTCCTTGAATACTTCTTCCTTCACTTGTATCATTTTTCGGATTTCCTTACATTGGACTTTGCCTTTTTCTGGTGCCTCCCTGATTAGCTTGGTAACTAACCTCCTAAATTCTTTTCCGGTTAAATCAGGGATTTCTTCTTAGCTGAATGGATCCATTGCTAGTGAGCTAGTGTGATTTTTTAGAGGTGTTAAAGAACCTTGTTTTGTCATATTACCAGAGTTGGTTTTCTAGTTCCTTCTCATTTGGGTAGGCTCTGTCAGAGGGAAAGTCTAGGGCTGAACACTGTTACTCAGATTCTTTTGTCCCATGGAGTGTTCCCTTGATGTAGTACTCTCCCCCTTTTCCTAAGGATGTGGATTCCTGAGAGCTGAGATATAGTGATTGTTATCTCTCTTCTGGATCTAGCCACCCAGCAAGTCTACCAGGCTTTGGGCTGGTAGTGGGGGTTGTCTGCACAGAGTACTGTGATGTGAACTGTCTGTGGGTCTCTCAGCCATGAATATCAGCACAGTATTTGGGGTGTCTCCTGAGTCCTGCAAATGCAATCCACTTCCTTCAGGGGTCTGTGGGTCCTCTCAGGTTTCCTGATTCATTCCTGCAGTCATTCTGGAGCAAAAATTCATGATGCGAGATTCACATGCTGCTCTTTTCATCCGAGTTGGAGCTGAAATCTAGTCCTGCCTCCCATCTGCCAATGACTTCTTTTTTCCATTTAGATGTCTTTTATTTATTTCTCTTGTCTGATTGTTCTGGCTAGGACTTCCAGTACTATGTTGAATCTTAGAACATTTTAATTCTAATGATACCACTCCTGGCTTACATACTCTGTCTTATATGTTATTATGTTATTGTTATATAATATAATTTTATCATTTTTGTTTATCTCCACAAAACTGTATCATTTTTATTTTATAAGAATCAGTGTTTTGTTTTCATTCTATCACATACCTACATTTTTTTCTTTTTACAGCATTTTTTATCCCTTTTTTCATTTCCAACTTTTAAGTTCAGGGATACATGTGCAGGATGTTCATGTTTGTTACATAGGTAAACATGTGCCATAGTGGTTTGCTGTACAGATCATCCCATCACCTAGGTATTAAGCCCAGCATCCATTAGCTGTTTTTCCTGATGCTCTCCCACCTCCCACCCTCTACCCTCCAATAGGCCTCAGTATGTGTTGTTCTTCTCCCCCTTGTATCCATGTTTTCTTGTCATTCACCTCCCACTTATAAGTGAGAACATGTGGTATTTGGTTTTCTGTTCCTGTGTCAGTTTGCTGAGGATAATGGCTTCCAGCTCCATTCATGTCCCTGAAAAGGACATGATTTTGTTCTTTTTTATGACTGCATAGTATTCCATGGTGTATATGTACCACATTTTCTTTATCCAGCCTATTATTGATGGGGATTTAGGCTGATTCCATGTCTTTGCTATTGTGAATAGTGCTGCAATGAACATATGTGTCCATGTATCTTTATAACAGAATGCTTTATATTCCATTGAGTATACATCCAATAGTGGGATTGTTGAGTTGAATGGTATTTCTGCCTCTAGGCCTTTGAGGAATTGCCATACTGTCTTCCACAATGGTCGAACTAATTTATACTTCTACCAACAGTGTAAAAGTGTTCCTTTTTCTGCCAGGGGTGGTTGCTCATGCTTGTAATCCCAGCACTTTGGGAGGCCAAGGCAGGGAGATCACCTGAGGTCAGGAGTTCGAGATCAGCTTGGCCAACGTGGCAAAACCTTATCTCTACTAAAAATACAAAAATTAGCCTGATGTGGTGGTGGACGCCTGTAATCCCACCTACATGGGAGGCTGAGACAGGAGAATCATTTGAACCCGGGAGGCAGAGGTTGCAGTGAGCCAAGATCATGCCACTACACTCTAGCCTGAGCAACAGAGCAAGACTCCATCTCTCTCTATATATATATATTCCTTTTTCTCCATCCCCTTGGCAGTATCTGTTGTTTTTTGACTTTTTAATAATAGCCATTATGACTGACATGAGATGGTATCTCATCATGGTTTTGATTTGCATTTCTCTAATGATCAGTGATGTTGAGCTTTTTTGCATATGTTTCTTGACTGAATGTATGTCTTCTTTTGAGAAGTGTCTGTCATGTCCTTTGCCCACTTTATAATGGGGTTGTTTTTTTCTTGTAAATTTGTTTAAATTCCTTGTAGACTCTGCCTATTAGACCTTTGTCAGATGGATAGATTGCAAAAATTTTCTACCATTTTGTAGGTTGTCTGTTCACTCTGATGACATATCTACAATTTTCTTTGCATGTCAGACTTTCCACCTGAGATTACTTTCCTTCTGCCTGAAGTGCTCATAGAATTTTCTTTAATGAGAATTTGTTGGTAGTAAACTTTCTCAATTTCCTTTCCCTCTACTGAATTATATTAATTTTCCCCTTGGTCTCTAAAGATATTTTTCTTGAATAATTCTAGATTAATAATTATTTTCTGTTACCAGAGTCAATATATAATGTTCTTTGTCTTCTGGTTTCAGTTGTTGAAAATTTGGCTATCAGTTCATTGTTTTTCCTTTAAAGGTAACATGACTTTTCTCTCTAGTTGCATTTAAAATCATTTTGTCTTTGGTGTTTTGCCATTACTATGATATGTGTAGGTATGAATTTATTTTTATTTTTATTTTTCCCACTGGGGACTTGTTGGGCTTTACAAGTTTGCGGATTGTTGTTTTCATAAATGTTGATGAGTTCTCAGCCATTATTTCTTCAGTTATTGTCTCATCCCATTTTATCTCTTCTGTCCTTCTGTCATCTGATTACATGTGTTTTAGACTTTCTTGCTTAATGCTCTATGTCACTTAACTTTCTTTTATACTTTCTATCTCTTTTTCTCTTTCTGCTTTATTCTGGGTAATTGAGCCCTACCTTCCAGTTCACTAATTCTCTCTTTAGCTGCCTTTAATCTGCTATAGAACTTACTAAGTTTTAAATTTCAATTATTATATATTTAGTTCTTTTTCAAATTTTTACTTAATAGTTTATTTTTTCCTTTTTTAACTCATGTTTTAATTCTCTTGGTTCACTGAAGACATTAACATATTTATTTTATGTTCTATGATTGGTACTTTAGTGTCTGAAGTTTTCATATATTTGATTTTGTTCTTTGTTGTTTCTGCTGGTTCTTACTCATAGTACCTTGTTTTCTTGTGTATTTTGTGAATTTTCATGATGGTGAATTGTTATTTCTTAGAACAGTGAGAATTCTTTAAGGCCTGACTTGAAGGTTATTGCAGAGATTTATATTTGATTCTATTATGTGTCTGAGAACTAAATTCTTGACTTGAGGTTTCTTGTACCACCTATGTAGTGTGAAGTTAGGATGTAGACAGGGAGAAAGCTGTTGTGGTTATTAATACTTAGGTTTTTTCCCACTTTCTATTCAACACTAAGGTCAGACCCGTTTCCCTGAAGTTCTCTTTAGGGGTTTGGGGGAAGAGAGTTGTGATTACTTTTAGTATACTATTACTTAGAAGGTGTAACATTTTGTCATCCCATTTTTATTGGAAGAATCACTTATGATTTCTAACTTGAGAAGACCTGGTCTTTTTCTCCTCCCTCCCAATCCCTGGGAGGCTGTGGAAATCTAAGGTCAAGGTCATTTAGTTAGATATATAACCTCAAGAGAAAAGCAGGTTTCAGTGTGGTATGTACCTTTCTGGGTTTCCATAGTCACTTAGTTTTTGACTTCTGAATATTCCTTAATGTCTTGCTTGGCTCTTGTTGCATTTAAAAAGGAAGTTTTAGCCCTTTTCACGAGATGGTGCCAAAAGCAAAGAAGGAAGCTCCTGACCCTCCTAAAACTGCAGCCAAAGCGATGGCTTTGAAGGCCAAGAAGGCAGTGTTGAAAGGTTTCCACAGCCACAAAAAAAAAGAGAAGATCTGCACGTTACCCACCTTCCAGCAGCCCCAAACACTGTGACTCCAGGGGCAGCCCAGATATCCTCGGAAGAGCACCCCCAGGAGAAACAAGCTTGATCGCTATGCTATCATCAAGTTTCCACTGACCACGGAGTCTGCCATGAAGAAGATAGAAGACAACAACACATTTGTGTTCACTGTAGATGTTAAAGCCAACATGCACCAGATCTAACAGGCTGTTAAGAATCTCTATGACATTGATGTGGCCAAGGTCAACACCCTGATTTGGCCTGATGGAGAGAAGAAGGCATATGTTCAACTGGCTCCTGATTATGATGCTTTGGATGTTGCCAACAAAATTGGGATTGTCTAAACTGAGTCCAGCTGGCTAATTCTAAATATATGTACATATTTTTACCATAAAAAAAGAAGTTTTAGTATTTTATTTAGCATTTTAATGTTTTCAGTTAGTGGTTAGGAAGACATCTAGTCCACCATACTTCTAGAAATGGAAGCTCATTTTTCTTTTGAAGGTAATTAAAGTGAAGGTTATAGTCATCCTCATTAGTAATCACAATGACTTGAAATCATTTCTTGTACCTAAGATAGATACTTTAGCACAAAATGAACAAAGGTCATATAATTAAAGAAAATTATCTTTCTCATATAGATAATGGGAGGGGAGGAAAGTAAAATGTTAAACAAAAAGCAAATGTTAAACCAAATGGTAACATTAATATTATTATTGCTTCTTTACCATTTTTGCACAATTTTCAATCATGATATATGAGATACTCCTTGCAAGAATTCTATGAGTTGCTGTTTCATTGTAAAATCAGAGTACCCTAAGAGTTGAGGCTGAGGGTTGTAATAGTTGCATTATATTCTGTTGCATTGATAAATATTTTTCTTCTTCTTTTAGTTATTAAAGTTAGTTCCGATTTTTTTTTGTTATAAAGACTACTGTTATGAACTTTGTTGACATGACTTTTTGTCACTTTATTCTTTTCTTATAGGAACAATCTTAAAAATGGTACTTCTGGGTAATAGAGTGTAGACAGCTTTAATTATTAAAAGTCTCATTTATGTGTGTTGGCTTGAGATTATGCATCCCTCAAATTTAGCGTAATAACTGTTAGTGAATCACCAAGATCGTTGTAAAGTTTATGGTATAGCAGTAGCCTCAGATTTTGTACTGGTAGGGGTTTTAGAACAATTTCTTTTTCCAGGGCTTTGGCTCCCATTTCGTCTGCCAATTTGAAACCAGACATTCTCCTTTTAGTCATCAAAATACCACCTTTATTAGTTGAAGCCTGTATACCGTAAATGTGAAACAGCTTTTATACAACTTTGTTGGAATATAGCAGTTTGAATTTTCCTTCCTTCCCTCCCTCCCTCCCTCCCTCCCTTCCTTCCTTCCTTCTTCCTTCCTTCCTTCTTCCTTCCTTCCTTCTTCCTTCCTTCCTCCTTCCTTCCTTCCTTCCTTCCTTCATTCCTTCCTTCCTT
>NW_012099654.1:986060-992488 GCF_000951045.1 Mandrillus leucophaeus
TTTTCTTTTTCTTTGACAGCATCTTGCTCTGTCACCCAGGCTGGAGTGCAGTGGTGTGATCATGGCACACAGCAGCCTCAAGCTCCCTGGGCTCAGGTGATCCTCCCACCTCATCCTCCCTAGAAGCTGGGACTACAGGCATGTGTCACCACACCTGACGAATTTTTGTATTTTTTTATAGAGACAGGGTTTCACCATGTTGCCCAGGCTGTTCTCAAACTCCTGGGATCATGTGATCCTCCTAGCAATTTGAATTAACACAAAACTATGTTTGAAATGTAAGAATGTCATTAGCTCTTAGCAGTATGTTTTAAAAGGATCATTAGGTTACTTGGGCCTGGGTAGCATAGCTTAGAAGTGTCTAGTCAGTCTCGAAAAGTTTCAAGAGTTTAGATTTTTTAAACTTGTATTTCTGTGACCATATATCCCCAAGGCAGCTTGAGACAAGACCAGTTGGGGTTCGTGCTTCTGCTGCTATTGCATATGCTGTGATATGTTTGCAGAATTATCAAAGCAAGACTCATCCCATGGGGTCCTGCCACCTGCTAGGGTAACATTTGACACCCTCCTGCTTTACAGTGTATCGGGAATTCTGTCAGGAGTGATGAGATGCCATAGCCCTTCATTTCCCTCTTAGCTGGTTATCTGCCCTTTTTCTCCCTCACTGGATTGAGGAAAGCTAGGTAATATTCTTAGAGATTACTTATGTTTTACTTTGTGTTTTATTTTGTGAACCTTTTCTTTATGTAAAGGCCCAGCTATGCAGCAGGAAAAGAACCTACTCTTGTTTCCATCACTGGGAGGAAAAAATGTTAATCAGACTGTCATGAATGTGTTGGGAGGGTGGTTAGATACCACTTTAGAATCCTGACCCTGACCTGTCAGGAACACTCACTGGATACAATCCCAGTTTATGTGGTTATCCTTCTATCCTAAATATTACCATGGTTACTATTTTTTCCATTCTTGTTACTATTATGGTGTTTTCTTTTAGCTGTTAGTATAAAATACTGTGCTAAGCCTTTTAAAGCAACCATTTGAAGTTGGTACTATTTGTTGTCCTCATTTAACAGGAAACAGAGGCTTAGGGAGATTAAGTAACTTGTCCTCAACCACATGCAGCAGTCAGGGTTCAAATCCAGACTTGCTCTTAACCAGTTTTGTGTACTGTATTGCCTATCTAAGAAAAAATAGTCCACCTTCTGAAACCTTACTATTCCAAGTACACCCTCTAGACCAGCAGGACTGGAATCACGAGAGAACTCATTAGAAAGGCAGAATCAGCCCCACTCCACCCCAGACCTACTGAATCGCAATATACATTTTAACAAGATCTGCCAGGTGACTCTCACGCACATTAAAGCCTAAGAAGCACGACCCAAAACAGAATATAAAAAAGGCAAGGATTAACTTGATTAGGGAAGACATTCCAGAGCACATAGAATATGAACTGGTATTTATAGAAGGCTAATTTCCACTTTTATCTATGGTGCAATGAATTCAATGCTTGTATCTACCCAAAATTCTTATGTTGAAACCCTTATCCTCGGTGTAATAGCATTTGGAGGTGGAGTCTTTGGGAGGTAATGAGGTCATGAGAGTGGAGCCCCTCATGATGAGATGAATGCTTTTATAAAAAGAGATACCAGAAAGATGATCTCTCTCTCTTTCCTCCCATGAAGATACAGCAAGATGGCCACCTGCAAACCAGGAAGAGAGCCCCTACCAGGCTGGTACCTTAATCTTAGACTTCTCAGCCTGCAGAATTGTGAGAAATAAATGCTTGTTGTTAAAGCCACCTAGTCTGTGGTATTTGTTATAGCAGCCCAAACTCACTAAGACAGATGATGTGAAATAATACAGAAAAAGACTTCTGAGAAAAAGTAAACAAAAACTCCTCTAGTTTACCAGTCATTACTTGAGTGGCCAATGTAATTATCCTGATTTGATTACAGGGCACATAGTGGATATTCAGAACTACTTTAAAATTTGTTACAAGACCAGCTTCTTAGCATGGAATGCAAGCCTTCCCAACTGGCTTCAATGTACATTTTTAAAGAATGAAATCCTGTCTTTTTGGAATCTTATGCAGTCATAAAAAAGAATAAAATCGTGTCCTTTGGAGCAACATGGATGTAGCTGGCAGCCATCATCCTAAGTGAATTAATGCAGGAACAGAAAACCAAATACCACATGTTCTCACTTATAAGTAGGATCCAAGCACTGGATACACCTGAACATAAAGATGGGAACAATAGACACTGGGGAATACTAGAGTGGGGAGGGAAGAAGAGAGGCAAGGGGTGAAATGAAATGCTACCTATTTGATTTTATGCTCACTACCTGAGTGACAGGATCATTTGTACGCCAAACCTCAGTGTCACACTACCCATGTAACAAACCTGCACATGCACCTCCTGAATCTAAAATAAAAGTGGAAGTTATTTAGAAAAGAAAATAAATCATGTCTTTTGCAGCAACATGGGTAGAATTGGAGGTCATTATCTTAAATGAAACAGGTCAGACACAAAAGATGAATATTGCATGTTCTCACTCATAAGTGGGAGCTAAATAGTATGTACGGATGGACATAGAGAGTGGAATCATGGACATAGAGAGTGGAGAGATTCAGTAGGGTGAAGGAGTAGGAGGGGATGAATGATGAGAAATTATTTAATGGGTACAATGTATATTATTTGGGTGGTGGATACCCTAAAAGCCCTGACTTGACATCTACACAATCTATGCAGGTAACAAAACTGCACTTGTACCCCATACATTTATACAAAAACCCCCAAAATACCCATACATTTTTAGTCCTAGTCCCATATATATTTTCGTCTATTCTATACTACAGTCACATTTAAATAATCTCTCATTTACTTATTCATCTATATAATACCTACTTGTTGAGCACCTACACTTACCAGGCATGCTGGAAGCAGCATGTATGAAATTTTCTATATTCTTGATGCTCTTGCTGAGGCCTTGATGCTGGAGAGACTGACCCTCCCAGGGCTAGCTGATTCCTAGAGAGATCAAACGACTCCGCTGTGCGCATGTCTTTAACATACAGACCAACCAATCCAGAGCCCACTCCCCGAAACATCTCCTTTATCAAACTCTCGCACACCAAGCCAATGTTTCTCCTGCCCTGAATGACCCGAGGGCCAGGTACTGAACAACTAGGGACCACTGCAACAGCCCAGAGTCCATCAAAATTATTCAAACTGTCTCATCATTAGCTTGCTCATTATACCTACCCTGCTGCACCCACTCCTTCCTGTGAAAACCCCAATAAAGGCTCTGGGCCATGTTTTCTCCTCTTCCTCTTCGGCCTCCTGACGAACCGTGGTCAGATTCCCTATGTGGATCTGCATGGCATGCCAGGCCTCCTATTTCCAGGGATTGGTGAGTAAACACTTGTCCCTTCACATCAGTCAATACTGGGCCTATGTGTCTTACCATACCTGATGAAAATAAATCCCAGTCACATTTTCAGAACGCAATGGTTAACAGTGGTTGGTCTCATGGAACCTAAATTCTAAAGCGGGAAGATATGGGGGAAAAAGATGCAGGCAAGGTTGGTAGGTATTCACTTGAAATGCACCAAAATGTCTGTACTGATTATTACAGCCAGTGTTTGTTTTGATTGGTCAGTGCTCATACCATAATACCACATATGAACTTTTTGAATAGCACCTCTGGATATAGGCAAACCCTAATCCCATTTTTCTTATTAATCAAGTGTCCATAGAGAATAAAAGATGAGGCAGGAATTAAAACCTGTCTTGGAACTCAACGTCCAGTGCCTTTTCTCTTTTAAAATACAGTTTGGAGCTATAGTCATCCATCACTAAATGACAGGAGTATGTTCTGAGAAGTGCATTGGTGGTTTCATCATGGTGCGAACATCATAGAGAGTACTTGAATAAACCTCGATGGTTTAGCCTGCTATACATGTAGGCTACATGGTATAGCCTATTGCTCCTAGGCTGCACACCTGTACAGCAAGTGACTGTACTGAATACTACAGGGAATTGTAACCCAATGGTAAGTATTTGTGTACCTAAACATAGAAAAGGTAGAGTAAAAATATGGTATTATAATCTTATAGGATCACCATCATATATGTGGTTTGTCATCGACTGAAATGTTGTTACATGGCGCATGACTGTACTTAACTCTTAAGCCCCTTTGACTTTGTTTGTGATGCCTTTTTTTCCTCATCTTTGATTTCAGAAATTTTATTTCTAGTTTAACTGCTATATCTTCACTGGAGTCTTCTCTACTCTCCCCAGATAATTTTTATTACTTTTTTTTTTTTTAACACTTTGCTTATGCATCTCTTAGAGTCCTTGTTTCATTTATAGGTAGTTTTTATCTGTCTCTTTTATTGCACTCTAAACTCCTTGATCTCAAGGAGGATATTTATATTACAGGGATATAGGTCCCTAGCACCTAGCACAGCACTGCACACAGTAGGATCTCAGTAAACATTGAAATTAAATGACTAATTAATCATCAGGAGACTTGCAGGAGCTTGCTTTTTGGAATCCAAATTCTGAATATAACTCTCCTCAGATGAGCATAAACTTGGATGTATACATAACAAATGGAGATATTTGCATTCAGCCAACAAAACAGGGTAGCATTCTTTAGTGGCATTCCTAAGGAACGGGAAACTGATTAGACCAATCACCTTCAATTTTCTTTGGCTCAGACTTTGATGACCAAAGTTCATTGTGATAGTAAAATCCTTGGGCAAAAATTTTGACTGCAGAACTATCCATCCTTATAAGGGCAGATGAAAGAAAAACAATATGCACTGTAAATTTCTCAGTAGAGCTAAGATTGTGTTACACCAGCTAGGTAGGCAAATCTTAGCAAATAGGCTTCATTTGTTCTCATTTTCATAATTTAAACTTCTGCTGTTAAGCCTATAACATAATACTCTAATCTAATCCATGGGCAGAGGCAATTTGGTCTTGTCATCTGGCAGCCGTTTATTAATACTGGTGACTGGGAAAGACTAGACAAATGAATAAAGATGGTTTTTGTGAGTCCAGGATAAATGGTTGAAGCTAGGCCAACTGTTCCCTTTCCTGTCATTATGGAGTTGAAGACCCTAGAATTTTTGTGATTCAGGTAACCACTATGAGAACTCCTTAATCGGTAGGATGTGGTAGAAAATAAAGTCATTAGTATTAGCCCTGTGTGCTAGTCATCCCTGCCTCTTAGCTGTGACTACACAGAGATATATGTGCGCACAACACAGTTGTAACTGACATCAAAGCGAACATCATGGAATAGATTTCCAAGAAAGTTTTGTTGTTACCTTAGGGTCTGACCTGACTTTTGATCTTCTAAACCTTGGTGTTTATGAGAAACATCCATACAACCACCCTTTGCATGGATATAGCTCGTTTCTCCCCAGAGTGACATGGAGTGTTCGTGCAGAAGGGGAAGATGGAGTGGGAGGATCTGGCCGCAGACAATTAAGAGCTACAGTTCTTCTCCACAGCAAGCATAGAACATAAGGGCAGCAATTTAGGATAGGAAATGAAGGATGCTCGGTCCAGCTGAGACTGTAAGGGGAATTCAGCAAGATAGAAATGACCTGACTCAGACGTTGTCTAGCTAAAATTAACCACGACTCTTAAAAAAAGAAAAAAACTCAAAAATGACTGGATCCGCGAACGTCTTTGGTATTTACCCAGAACAGTTAATGTGCCAGATAATGTTTAAGCGTAACTATTGGGTTCACAAATATAAAATATAATCTTTAAACTATTGAGTCTTAATTTGTACACATTTTATAAACACAGTCAAAACGTCCCTCTTTGTCTGGGAAATAAAGACACTAAAACCACCGCACATCATTTATTGTTTTTAGACTTTGATCCCTGAGAGCAGGACCTACTTCTTGTTGGTGTCCTCAGCTCCTAGGCTATGCCTTTCTCACATTAAATGCTCAATAAGTGTTTGGTTAAACTGAAATTTTGAGGCCAGGTGGGTGGCTCATACCTGTAATCCCAGCACTTTGGGAGGCCGAGGTGGGAGGATAACCTGAGCTCAGGGCTTCAAGACCAGCCTGGGCAACACAGTGAAACCCTGTCTCCACTAAAAATACAAAAATTAGCCAGGCGTGGTGGTGCATGCCTCTAATCCCAGCTACTTGGGAGGCTGAAGCAGTAGAATTGCTTGAATCCGGGAGATGGAGGTTGCAGTGAGCTGAGATCACACCACTGCACTCCAGCCTGGGTGACAGTGAGACTCTGTCTCAAAAAAAAAAAATTGAAATTTTGTAGGTGCTTTATTCAAAACTGGTTTTCATCATCTCTACTTAGTTACCCTTACTTCTTCTTTTCTTTTTTTTTTTTTTTTTTTTTTGTTTTTTGTTGTTCATATAAGGTCTTTTTTCTCCC
>NW_012099654.1:992538-996834 GCF_000951045.1 Mandrillus leucophaeus
GGTTGCAGTGAGCTGAGATCACACCACTGCACTCCAGCCTGGGTGACAGTGAGACTCTGTCTCAAAAAAAAAAAATTGAAATTTTGTAGGTGCTTGACTCCAAACTGGTTTTCGTTATCGCTACTTAGTTACCTTTACTTCTACTCTTTTTTTTTTTTTTTTTTTTTTTTTTTTTTTTGTTGTTCATATAAGGTCTTTTTTCTCCCCCACATACAGTGGTGTAGTTGCAAATTTGTCCTAGAATATTATCTGAAATTTTATGGTTTGAATGTAATTTTTACATAGGACCTATGTAAATTTGAAGATTCTGATCCATAAAGAATATTCTAGTAGTTTATGGGATTATTTTTAATAAGCCAAGAATGCTACATTTATTTTTAAAGCAAACAATAAGTTTTTAAAGTGTGTATTTAAACTTGTATTCTTGGGGTAGAATCTTTAGATTCAGCTGGAGTGGTGAACATTTTTACCAGAATATTACATTGTATTGTATAGGTTAATATTCATACAATAGCTGTAACAGGAGTATGCCTTTCAAAACCACACACATAGAAGATATTTGTAGAAGCTTATTTCTTTGGTGTACTGTAACAACGCCACAAAATAATTCTGTAGCACTTGCAAAGGAAGATGCAGTTGGGGAGACCAGCTCTTTAATATGTGGAAAAGCACAGGCAGCACATAAAGAAGTAGCCCCTGAAAAGGGAGCCCGGAAAAATAAATCTGATAAGGTTTGCGGATGTGAAGGGGCCCCTACACTAATCTGAGAGTGCTGTAGATTAGCAACAATAACAATATTAGTATATTATTTTGCTCTTTTATTTCTCCTTTGAACCTTAGGAGTGGGGAATTGAATTAATTATATTCTTCTGTTCACAGCACACAACCATCATCATCCATTTCAGGCTCCTATCCCTTCAGTCCCTCCATCTGGAGCCCTGTTTCCACTTTCCTCCCTCCCCAAGCCATCCCCTACTCAAAAGTATTTGGGATCGGTATAGATGTAGGTAGATATACATTGTCTATACTTGGATAAGTATGTGTCTGAAAAATATATCTTCATATATGTGTTTTACATTTACATAAAAGGCATAGATATAATTGTATTACTTTTTCCCAGTCAACACTACTAAAAAACCAATCCATGTTACTCTACTTTTTTTACAGTTCATTGGTTCTGACTACCTATCTTTCCTTAATATGTATGTATCAGATTTTACTTATTAGTTCCTTTTCTAACAAACACAGAGGTTGCCTCCAACTACACACTACCAAAAGTAAATAAATAAACAAATGTTGCAAAGAACAGCCTGTGCAGAGATCTGTGAGGAATTTCTCTGGGTAGATATTTAGAAGGGGGGTTGCCAGGTGGTAGGCAGAATGCTTACTGAATTTCATAGGAAATACTTCACTCTCCCAAGAGAGCTTGCTGGTTTATAGTCCCACCGGCAATGCATGAGTGATCCTATTTCCTGATATGCTTGGCCATATGTATGCAATATATTTTTTACTTTTAAAAATTGTGAAATACAAAATACATGCAAGGAAGTGCATAACATAAACATACAGCCTAATTAGTAAAAAGCAAAAATTTAGGCATCCCAGTAAAGAAATAGAACATTGCTAGCATCCCCCAAATGAAAAGTCCCTTTCCCAATCATAATCCCCTCCTTTCTCCCAAGCGTAACCACTATCCTGATTTTTATGGTAATCACTTCCTTGCTTTTCTTTTTACCTTTACCACCCAATAATTCATATTTACTGTATAATTTTTAAAATATTTACTCTATAATTTAGTTTTGCCTGTTTTTGAGTTATATATGTATTCTTTTGAGTCTGGCTTCTTTCATTTGCTATTATGTTTAGGAGATTCAACCATGTCGTGTACTGCTGTAGTGAGTGCGTTTTTGGCTGTTGTATAATGTTCCGCTGTGTGATTATAAACTACCCTATTGTTTACTTATCCACTCTACTGTCTGTTGATAAACATTTGAGTTTCCAAAAGTTTTTAGATATTATAAATAGAGTTGTTATGGACATTCTTATACAAGACTCTTGGTGCTCATGTACACTCATTTATGTTGGATATATACCTACAAGAAGGATTGCTGGATTGTAAAATATCAAGATATTCAACTTCAGTGAATAATGACTAACAGGTTTCCAAAGTGGTTGTATTAATATCCATCTCCACCAGCAGCATTTGAGAGTTCCTGATATTTTAAGTTGCTCTATACTTGTTATTGTACCTTTTCCCCCTGAACTTTTATTATAAAAAATTTCAAACATACAGCAAAATTGAAAGATTTTATACACACTACCTGAATTCTATCATTAACTTCTTTTAGCATTTAGAACCTTCTAAATCCTCTCCCTTGTTCCATTTTTAAATTTTAAAAATTGAATTGGAATTTACCAATGTAAATTTACCAATGTAAATTTACCAATTTACAATGGAATTGTAAAAGTACTCATTTTAAAGTAAATAATAAAGTGACATTCACAATTAGTCATTCACATTATTGTACAACCACTATCTCTGTCTAGTTCTAAAATGTTTTCATCACCTCAAAATAAAACTCCATAACTATCATGCAGTTAATCCCATTCTTCCCTCCCCCTAGTCCCTGGCAACTACTGATCTCCTTTCTGTTTCTATGGATTAACCTTTTTTGGATATTTCATATGAATGGCGTTATATAATATGCGACCTTTTGTGTCTGGCTTCTTTTACTTAGCATAATGTTTTCAAGATTCATTCACCTTATTGCATGTATCAGTATTTAATTCCTTTTTATGACTGAACAATACATTTGAGCTATTGTGAATAATACTGCTATGAACATGTATAGCCCACATTTAGGCTATTATGAATAATGCTGCTATGTACAAATATTCATATGAGTACCTGTTTTTACTTCTTTTGAGTACAAATGAATTGTGGGGGCATATGGTAATTCTATGTTTAACTTTCTAAGGAACCATCAATTGTTTTCCACAGCAGCTGAACATTCCCACTACCAATGTACAAGGGTTTCTATTTCTTCATATCCTCACCAACACTTGCTATTGTCTGTCTTTCTTGGTTATAGCCATCCTAGTGGGTGCAAAGTGGTATCTTATTGTGGTTTTGATTTGTATTTCACTAATGATGTTGAGCATCTTTTCATGTGCTTGTTAGCCATTTATATATTTTCCTTGGAAAAACATTTAGTCCAGTCCTTTGCCCATTTTAAAATTAGGTTGTTTGTCATTTTGTTGTTGAGTTGTAAGAGTTCTTTCTATATTCTGGATGTGAGACCCTTTTCAGGTTTACAATTTACAAATGTTATTTCCCATTCTGTATGTTGTCTTTTTACTTTCTTCTTAATGCCCTTTGATGCACAAAAGTTTTAAATTTTGATGAAGCCCAATTTACCTATTTGTGTTGCTGTGATTTGTGCTTTTGGTTTTATATCTAGAAATCCATTGCTAAATCTGAGATCAGGAAGATTTACCCGTTTTTATAGTTTTAGTTCTTATATTTAGGTAATTGATGCATTTTGAGTTAATTTTTGTATACTAAGTGAGGTAAGGGTGCAACTTCATTTTTTTAAAGATTAAATCAATGATTTATTTTGTATCTTTTCTTTTTCTTTGTTATAGTGTTTCCATTTTGTTTTTTTGGTTTTTTTTTTGATACTTTAGGTTCTAGGGTACATGCGCATGATGTGCAGGTTGTTGCATATGTATACATATGCCATGTTGGTATGCTTCACCCATTAACTCGTCATTTACATTAGGTATAGCTCCTCCCCAAGCCCCATACCCCATGACAGGCCCCAGTGTGTGATGTTCCCCATCCTGTGTCCAAGTGTTCTCATTGTTCAGTTCCTACCTGTAAGTGAGAATATGCAGTGTTTGGTTTTCTGTCCTTGTTATAGTTTGCTCAGAATGATGGTTTCTAGCTGCATCCATGTCCCTACAAAGGACATGAACTCATCCTTTTTATGACTGCATAGTATTCCATGGTGTATATGTGCCACATTTTCTTAATCCAGTCTATCATTGATGGACATTTGGGTTGGTTCCAAGCCTTTGCTATTGTGAATAGTGCCTCAATAAACATATGTGTGCATGTCTCTTTATAGCAGCATGATTTATAATCTTTTGGGTACATACCCAGTAATGGGATTGCTGGGTCAAATAGTATTTCTTGTTCTAGATCCTTGAGGAATCGCCACACTGTCTTCCACAATGGTTGAACTAGTTTACAGTCCCACCAACAGTGTAAAAGTGTTCCTATTTCTCCACATC
>NW_012099654.1:998944-1000902 GCF_000951045.1 Mandrillus leucophaeus
TTTGGTTCTGTTTATATGATGGATTACGTTTATTGATTTGCCTATGTTGAACCAGCCTTGCATCCCAGGGATGAAGCCCACTTGATCATGGTGGATAAGCTTTTTGATGTGCCGCTGGATTCAGTTTGCTGGTATTTTATTGAGGATTTTTGCATGGATATTCATCAGGGATATTGGTCTAAAATTCTTTTTTGTTGTTGTCGTGTCTCTGCCAGGCTTTGGTATCAGAATGATGCTGGCTTCATAAAATGAGTTAGGGAGGATTCCCTCTTTTTCTATTGATTGGAATAGTTTCAGAACAAATGGTACCAGCACCTCTTTGTACCTCTGTTAGAATTCAGCTGTGGATCCATCTGGTCCTGGACTTTTTTTGGGTGGTATGCTATTAATTATTCCCTCAATTTCAGAGTCTGTTATTTGTTTATTCAGAGATTCAACTTCTTACTAGTTTAGTTTTGGGAGGGTGTATGTGTCCAGGAATTTATCCGTTTCTTCTAGAGTTTCTAGTTTATTTGCATAGAGGTGTTTATAGTATTCTCTGATGGTAGTTTGTATTTCTGTGGGGTCGGTGGTGACAGCCCCTTTATCATTTTTTATTGCATCTATTTGACTCTTCTCTCTTTTCCTCTTTATTAGTCTTGCTAGTGGTCTATCAATTTTGTTGATCTTTTCAAAAACCCAGCTCCTGGATTCATTGATTTTTTGAACGTTTTCTTGTGTGTCTATCTCCTTCAGTTCTGCTCTGATCTTAGTTATTTCTTGCCTTCTGCTAGCTTTTGAATGTGTTTGCTCTTGCTTCGCTAGTTCTTTTAATTGTGATATTAGGATGTCAATTTTAGATCTTTTCTGCTTTCTCTTGTGGGCATTTAGTGCTATAAATTTCCCTCTACACACTGCTTTAAACGTGTCCCAGAGATTCTGATATGTTGTGTCTTTGTTCTCATTGGTTTCAAAGAACATCTTTATTTCTGCCTTCATTTCATTATGTACCCAGTAGTCATTCAAGAGCAGGTTGTTCAGTTTCCATGTAGTTAAGCAGTTTTGAGTGAGTTTCTTAATCCTGAGTTCTAGTTTGATTGCACTGTGGTCTGAGAGACAGTTTGTTATAATTTCTGTTCTTTTACATTTACTGAGGAGCTGTCTCTTATACACATCTAGATGTGTATAAGAGACAGGTTGTTTCCTGACTTTTTAATGATCACCATTCTAACTGGTGTGAGATGGTATCTCATTGTAGTTTTGATTTGCATTTCTCTGATGGCCAGTGATGATGAGTATTTTTTCATGTGTCTGTTGGCTGCATAAATGTCGTATTTTCAGAAGAGTCTGTTCACACCCTTTGCCTAGTTTTTGATGGGGTTGATTGATTTTGTCTTGTAAATTTGTTTAAGTTCTTGGTAGATTCTGGACATTAGCCCTTTGTCAGATGGGTAGGTTGCAAAAATTTTCTCCCATTCTGTAGGTTGCTTGTTCACTCTGATGCTAGTTTCCTTTCCTGTGCAGAAGCTCTTTAGTTTAAATAGATCCCATTTGTCTATTTTGGCTTTTGTTGCCATTGCTTTTGGTGTTTTACACATGAAGTCCTTGCCCATGCCTATGTTCTGAATGGTATTGCCTAGGTTTTCTGGTTTTTATGGTTTTAGGTATAACATTTAAGTCTTTAATCCATCTGGAATTATTTTTGTATAAGGTGTAAGGAAGGGATTCAGTTTCAGCTTTCTACATATTGTTAGCCAGTTTTCCCAGCACCATTTATTAAATAGGGAATCCTTTCCCCATTTATTGTTTTTGTCAGGTATGTCAAAGATCAGATGGTTGTAGATGTCTAGTATTATTTCTGGGGGATCTGTTCTGTTCCATTGTTCTATATCTCTGTTTTGGTACCAGTACCATGCTGTTTTGGTTACTGTAGCCTTGTAGTATAGTTTGAAGTCAGGTAGTGTGATGCCTCCAGCTTT
>NW_012099654.1:1004017-1031977 GCF_000951045.1 Mandrillus leucophaeus
TTAGTTGATGCAGTTTCTTCCTAGCATCGATGGTCTTTATAATTTGGCATGTTTTTGTTGTGGCTAGTATCGTTTGTTCCTTTCCATGTTTAATGTTTCCTTCAGCAGCTTTTGTAAGGCAGGCCTGGTAGAGACAAAAATCTCTCAGCATTTGTTTGTCTGTAAAGGATTTTATTTCTCCTTCACTTATGAAGCTTAGTTTCGCTGGATATGAAATTCTGGATTGAAACTTATTTTCTTTAAGAATGTTGAATATTGGCTCCCACTCACTTCTGGCTTGTAGAGTTTCTGCCAACAGATCCTCTGTTAGTCTGATGGGCTTCCCTTTGTGGGTAACCCGACCTTTCTCTCTGGCTGCCTTTAACATTTTTTTCCTTCATTTCAACTTTGTTTGAATGTTGGCCTGCCTTGCTAGGTTGGAGAAGTTCTCCTGGATAATATCCTGAAGAGTGTTTTCCAACTTGATTCCATTCTCCCCATCACTTTCAGGTACACCAATCCAATGTAGATTTGGTCTTTTCCCATAGTCCCATATATCTTGGAGGATTTGTTCATTTCTTTTTACTTTTTTTCTCTAAACTTCTCTTCTCACTTCATTTCATTCATTTGATCTTCAATCACTGATACCGTTTCTTCCAGTTGAGCAAATTGGCTACTGAAGCTTGTGCATGAATCACATAGTTCTTGTGCCGTGGTTTTCAGCTCCATCAGGTCATTTAAGGTCTTTTCTACACTATTTATTCTAGTTAACCATTCGTCTAATCTTTTTTCAAGGTTTTTAGTTTCTTTGCGATGAGTTTGAACATCCTCCTTTAGCTTGGAGAAGTTTATTACTGATCATCTGAAGCCTTCTTCTCTCAGTTCATCAAAGTCATTCTCCATCCTGCTTTGTTCCATTGCTGGCGAGGAGCTGCGATCCTTTGGAGGAGAAGAGGCGCTCTGGTTTTTAGAATTTTCAGCTTTTCTGCTCTGGTTTCTCTCCATCTTTGTGGTTTTATCTACCTTTGGTCTTTGATGATGGTGATATACAGATGGGGTTTTGGTGTGGATGTCCTTTCTGTTTGTTAGTTTTCCTTCTAACTGTCAGGACCCTCAGCTGCAGGTCTGTTGGAGTTTGCTGGAGGTCCACTCCAGATGCTATTTGCCTGGGTATCACCAGTGGAGGCTGCAGAACAGCAAATTTTGCAGAACGGGCAAATGTTGCTGCCTGATCATTCCTCTGGAAGCTTCGTCTCAGAGGGGCATTCAGCCGTATGAGGTGTCAGTCAGCCCCTACTGGGGGGTGCCTCCCAGTTAGGCTACTCGGGGGTCAGGGACCCACTTCAGGATGCAGTCTGTTCTCAGATCTCAAACTCTGTGCTGGGAGAACTGCTTCTCTCTTCAAAGCTGTCAGACAGGGACGTTTAAGTCTGCAGAAGTTTCTGCTGCCTTTTGTTCAGCTATGCCCTACCCCAGAGGTGGAGTCTACAGAGGCAGGCAGGACTCCTTGTGCTGCGGTGGGCTCCACCCAGTTCAAGCTTCCTGGCCACTTTGTTTACCTACTCAAGCCTCAGCAAAGGCAGGCACCCCTCCCTGCCACCTTGCAGTTCGATCTCAGACTGCTGTGCGAGCAGCAAGCGAGGCTCCGTGGGTGTGGGACACTCCAAGCCAGGTGCGGGATATAATTTCCTGGTGTGATGTTTGCTAAGACTGTTGGAAAAGCTCAGTATTAGTGTGTCCAGAATTGGTGGGTTCTTGGTCTCACTGACTTCAAGAACAAAGCCGCGGACCCTCGTGGCGAGTGTTACAATTTTAAAGATGGTGTGTACGTAGTTTGTTCCTTCTCGTGCTCAGACGTGTCCAGAGTTTCTTCCTTCTGATAGGTTCATGGTCTTGCTGACTTCAGGAGTGAAGCTGCAGACCTTTGCAGTGAGTGTTACAGCTTATAAAGGTGTTGTGGACCCAAAGAGTGAGCAGCAGCAAGATTTATTGTAAAGAATGAAAGAACAAAGCTTCCACAGTGTGGAAGGGGACTGAGCGGGTTACCAGTGCTGGCTCAGGCAGCCTGCTTTTATTCCCTTATCTGATCCCAGCCACATCCTGCTGATTGGTCCATTTTACAGAGAGTTGATTGGTCCATTTTGACAGAGTGCTGATTGGTGCATTTACAATCCCTGAGCTAGATACAGAGCGCTGATTGGTGTATTTGCCATCCTCTAGCTAGACTTAAAATTTCTCCAAGTTCCCCTAGCTTAGCTAGACACAGAGCACTGACTGGTGTGTTTACAAACCTTGAGCTAGACCCAGAGTGCTGATTGGAACATTTACAATCCTCTAGCTATATATAAAAGTTCTCCAAGTCCCCACCTAAGTCAGGAGTCCAGCTGGCTTTGCCTAGTGGATCCCGCACCAGGGCCACGGGTGGAGCTGCCCACCAGTCCCATGCCGTGCACCTGCACTCCTCAGCCCATGAGTGTTCGATGGTACTGGGTGCTACAGGGGTGGCATCTGTTGGGGAGGCTCAGCCCCGTGGGAGCCCACAGTGGGGGAGGGGGGCTTGGGCATGGCAGGCTGCAGGTCCTGAGCCCTGCCCCACAGGGAAGCAGCTGAGGCCCGGTGAAAACTCGAGCATGGCATGGGCGGGCCAGCAGTGCTGGGGGACCCACCACACCCTCCACAGCTGCTGGCCTGGGTGCTAAGCCCCTCACTGCCCAGGGCTAGTGGTGCCAGCCGGCCACTCCAAGTGCAGGGCCTGCCGAGTGCACCCACCTGGAATTTGCGCTGGCCCGAGAGCCCTGCGTGCAACCCCAGCTCCTGCCCCCACCTCTCCCTCCACACCTCCCCGCAAGCAGAGGGAGCTGACTCTGGCCTCGGCCAGTCCAGAGAGGGGCTCCCACAGTGAAGCAGCGGGCTGAAGGGCTCCTTGAGTGTGGCCAGAGCAGACGCCAAGGCTGAGAAAGCCCGAGAGCTAGCAAGGGATGCTGGCATGTTATCACCTCTCATTAGGGTGGGAGTGACCTGATTTTCCAGGTGCAGTCTGTCACGGCTTCCCTTGACTGGGAAAGGGAATTCCCCAACCCCTTGCACTTCCCTGGGGAGGTGATGCCTCGCTCTACTCTGCCTCAGGCTCCGTGGGCTGCACCCACTGTCCTGCACCCACTGTCTGACAAGCCCCAGTGAGATGAACCTGGTACCTCAGTTAGAAATGCAGAAATCACCTGTCTTCTGCATCGCTCATGCTGGGAGCTGTAGACTGGAGCTGTTCCTATTGGGCCATCTTGGAACCTCTCCAGCTTCATTTTTTTGCATGTGAGTATCCAGTTGTCTCAACACTAGTTCTTGTACCATTAACATTTAGCTGTGCTTGTTTTATTATATTTCTACCCATTCATCAATCCATCTTACTTTTTTGATACCTTTCAAAATAGAGTTCTTCAATCACTTTCTTCTAAATTTTTCAGCGTACGTATCATTAAATAGAATTCAATATTTGTTTACAGTTTATTTTTAATGTAAATTTTACATATAATTATATGTATTATAGATACATTATAATTATATGTATTATATACAAAATTATATGTATATAATGCATAAATCTTAATTGTTCTTTTTCTAGGTTTTGACAGCCACATATGACCATATATCCAAAACATTTATCAAGATATAAAACATTATCACCATGCAAGGATATTCCTCCCTGAATTTTCCCAAACTCCCAAGAGCAGAGGAAGTTTTTTTCCACTATAGATTAGTTTTGCCTATTCTAGATCTTCATATAAATAGACTTGTTCAGTATACTCATTTTTGTGTAAGGTTTATTTCACCCAGTATAATTTTTTGAGATCATCCATACAGTTGATTGTATTAGTAGTTTGATTTTTCTTAGTGGTAAGTGGTAATTCATTTTATAAAGATGTTTGTCTATTCTTCTATTGTTGGACACCTGGGTTATTTCCAGTTCAAGGCTCTTATTAATAAAGATACAATTAACCTTCTTGTCCAAGTCTTTTTCTGGATATATGTTTTCATTTCTCTTGGGTAAACACTTAGTAGTAGAATTGTTGGGTAATAGGGTAGGGGTACCATTTTCCCAGCAAAAATGAGTAAGAGTTTTGTTTGTTCTACATTCTTGCCAATATTTGAGGTTGGTAGTCTTTTTAATATTAGCCATTCTGGTGAACATGTCATGGTCTCTTATTGTGGTTTTAATTTTGCATTGATGACTAATGATGTTGAGCATCTTTCCTTCTCTCTCGTTTTGTATGTGACTGTTTTTTTCTTATTGCTTTATTCTTTTCTGTATCTTGATAGAAGCCTTTATGACACATATGTAAGATGTATCAGTCATTTCTATGGTTAGTGTTTTCCAAACTAATATTATCCCGTGCTGCCAACTAAAATATTTATTTGTTTTGTTTTTCATGCTTAGGTGTACAAATAACTTGAAACTAATTTTGGTACATCGTGTAAAGAAGCAGCAAAAATTTATTTTTTCCATGTGAATATACAATTTTTCCACAACCATTTTTCCTTTAAAGATCACTATTTCCCCACCATTCTATGAGCTGCTATTTTTCATAAACCACGTATTCATTTATGCCTGAATTTGCTTCTTGACTCTCCATGTTCTGTCATTGATTTGTCTGTCTGTCTTCACACCAATACCACATTGACTTAATTCTGTAGCTTTATAATAAATCTAGGTATATGATAAAGCAAGTCTTCTCACTTTGTTCTTCTTTTCCAAGATTGTCTTGGCTAATCTTGCCAATTTGCATTTTCATAAAAATATTATAATCAACTTGTAAAGTTTTAACAAAATTTGGGGTTTTGATTGTGGTTTTATTGTTTCTCTGTATCAGTTTGGGGGAAAAGTGACATCTTTATAATTTTGAGCTTCTGAATCCATGAACATGGTGTATTTCTCCATTTATTTAAACCCTTGAAGTTTTTTCTCAGTAATAGTTTAGCGTTTCTCTGTGTAGAGGTTTACAAGTTTTTAGATGTATTCTTGTTTGCTTTTTTTGATGTTTGTTATAAATGGCATCTTAAAGTGTCTATTTGTTTATTTGTTGTTGGTATATAGGAATAAATTGATTTCAGTTTATTGACTTTGTAGTCAGCAACTTTACTAAAATTGCTTTTTGTGTCTATTATTTTTTTCTGTAGATTATTTTGCATTTTATATGTATACCATTATACATGTCAGCTATGGATATGAGTTTTGTCTCTTTCTTTCCAATTCTTATACCCTTTAATTTTTTCTTGCCTTATTGTACTGGTAGAGTACAAGGTTCAGTACAAAGTTGATAGAAGAAATGACAGTGGGCATTCTTATCTCATTCTACATTTCAAGGGAAAGCTATCAATATTTCATTAAGTATAATGCCATAGGTTTTTAAATAAATAATCTTTATTGGATTAAGCAAGTTCACTTCTAATTGTAGTTTGCTGAAAGTTCTTTTTTTAAAAAATGATGAGATACTGAATTTTGTCAGGTAATTTTTCTCTATCAAAATGATAATATGATTTTTCTCTTTTACTGTGTTAATGCTCTGAATTTTACTGATTGGTTTTAGTGTGTTAGTGCAGCCTTGCATTTCTGTAGTAAACATGTCTTGCTCGTGTTGTGTTATTATTTCTATGTGTTGTTGAATTTTACTTGCTAATATTTTATATTTGGCATTTCAAAATTATGTACCTGAATGAGGTTGGCTAGTAATTTTTCATTTTCAAAATGTTCTTGTCAGGCTTTGCTATTAAGCTTATTTTAGCCTCACAGAAGAAGTTGAATGATAGTCTTTATTTTCCTATTTTCTGGAAGAGTTATATAAGATTGACATTATTTCTTCCTTGACTGGTGGAATTAGCCTGTGAAGCCACCCTGGCCTGAAGCGTCCTTGGTGGATTTAATGTTCTTTTAATAGTTAATGAGGTATTTAGATTTTCTACTTCTTGTGTCATTTTGGTAAATTGTATTTTCTAAGAAGTTTGTTTTATCTAAAGTTTTAATTTATTGTCATAAAGTTGTTAGTAGCCACCTCTTAATATTGTTTTAATAGTTGGTATATGTAGTAATTTATTCTTTTCTATATATGTGTTGTAAATCTCTGCCTTCTCTCTCTTCCTGCCTTGGTCATTCTTACTGTAAAATTATCAACTTTAATAGTGTTTTCAATTTACCTAGTTTTTCTTTATTGAAACTATGTTGTAAGTTTTTTAATGTTTTACTAATTTTGATATAATCTTTATTATTTTCTTCTTATTTTGACTTTAATTTGCTATTCTTTTCCTAACTTCTTGTGACTAATACTTACCTCATTAATTTTTAGTTTTACTTCTCTTCTGGTGTGCATTTAATGGTGTACATTTCTCTTAAAGTATTCCTTTAAACTACATCTTACAAGTTGTGATAATTTTGAATTTTCAGTTCAAAATATTTTCTATGACTTTTTCTTTGGCTGTTATATCATTTAGAGGTAGATTTTTTATTTTCCATATAGATGGAAATTTTAAAGTTTTAAAAATATTGACATTTAGCCTAGTTGCATCATAGTCAGAGAACATACTCTGTCTCATATCAGTTCTTTGAAATTTGTGGAGACTTGCTTTGCAACACATGCTCCATTTTTGAAAATGAAATTTTAAAAAACTCAATATGCATTTTAGTTTTGGGGCATAATATTCCATTTGTATCAATCAGGTCAAGTTTCTTCTTCTTTTGTTTAAATTATATAGTCTGTGTATTCTATCAGCTTCTATTCATGATTGTAGTTTTGTCTGTTTCTACCTCTAGTCCTGTAACATTTGCTTTATATATTTGAGTTCACATTATTAGGTGCCTACACATTTATAATTGTTATATCTTCTGTATGAATTGCGTTCTTTACTATTAATGAAGTATTCCTTTCTATCTCTAATATTGCTCTTTTGCCTTAAATATGACTGCTTGATATTACTAGATATATCAGCTTCCTCTGTAGATGTTTGCATGGTATATGTTTTTCTTTCCTTTCACTTTTAATACTGTAAAATCCTTCTTAATGTGTATCCTTTTTGAACAATACAGAATTAGATTTAAAAAAAAAATCTGGTCTGACAGTCTATGTTTTCACTAGAGTATTGAGTCCACTAACATTTCTTTATCACAATTACTGATATTTCTGCTTTGCTAGGAGGACTTGGAATTTGGCTTTTACTGAACTTAGGCTAATAGGATGACCTTTCTGAGATATTTACTATGAGCTCAAATTTTCTAGGTATGTCATAATTATAGAGAAAATTTCCATTTTTGTTTAAAAATATTCCATAGATGTGGAAAGAGAGAGTAGATGTGGTTTCAAGCTGAAATTCAAATAAACTAGATTCCATATGGGATAGCTATTGGAAGCACTGGCTAAGAAAGGAGCCATATCAAATTTTGAATACAGCCAAATCCAATCATCATGTTAGCATTGATGGAGCAAGAAAATATCTAGACTTATTGAATTATAATTACAGCTGTATGAATCACACACCACTATATATATAGCAAGTATGATTTTATCTGTGATATAAAAAGGCCTTTTTAATGGGATTTTACTGTAATTTTAATAGACTAGAGAAAGTAATGAGGGAGTCATAGCTTGTGTGTATTGGGGTGAAAAAGCAGGAAAGATATCTGTAGCAATCATTGAAGTGTTAAAAATATATTATGGCTGGGATCAGGATTAGGGAGGTGTGCCTGAAGTTAATGACTTATATATAAGGCCCTTGTAACTGAGGTACCAGTTCAGAATAGAAGTTTATAAAAAGCAAGAAAAATCGGATTGCTGAATCCAAATATAGAATACTATTTTGCAGTAAAATAGAAATACATATTTTAAATGACTAAAATAAATATAGAAAGATATTTTTGAGACAAATAAGGAAACATTGGTTATTAGATGATATTAAGGAATCATTGTTAATTTTGTAGCTGTGACCACGTTGTAGTAATTAAAAAAAGTCCTTATTTTATTGAGAACACATAGAAGTATTTAAGGTTGAAATGACATAAACATAATGTCAGAAATTTGCTTTAAAATATTTGCAGTAACAAAGAAAAAGAAAGAACAAAAAGAGGGATAAAACAAGTGTGCCAAAATGTTAAAAGCTATTGAATTTAATCAATAGGTAGTATGAGAATGTCTTATACTATTTCCTCTGTTTTAGTGTATGGTTAAAATTTATAATAATTTTTTATAAGGAGTAAAATATTGCTAGAAAAGCACTATATATTCTTAATGTTAACACATTTAAGTATTTTCATGATGGATAAAATTTTATGTATATTTTTCAACTGACTAAAGGCTAGAAAATGAAGCAGGGAATGCTAAGGGTGGTGCTGGCATGTGTGGCAGTGGAATGGGTACAAGCTTGGTTGCAAGCTTCAAGCTGCCACTAATGAGCTTCACTCCTTTGGCAGTATCCTTATACCTCTCTGGGCCTTGGGCTACTCTTTTGTTTCTAAGATGGGGCATTGTTCTAAATGAGCTCAAAAGTCTTTTTCTAGGTCTTATTACCTATGGTTCTGAATGTACTGCACTTGGAATCTTTTGTTTCCTGGAATTGGGAATGTATGCAAGATACTAGGTTTCCGATGGCACCCCTCCAAATTTTGGTGGTCTTAAGGAACCCCTGCAAGGTGAAGGGAGAGAGCTGAGGGATCAAAGGTCTAGATCTTCCCTAAACCCCAGTTTAATAACCCAGCTCAGCGACTATTTAATTTTTTCTCATGGGTCCTGTTTTCTGCCAGCATCCCTAGAAAGAGTTGGTCTCTCTATGCCCACTGTGTATGGTTATGTTTGCAGCTCCTATTCTGTCTTACTGCATGTGCTTTCATACAGACTGTGAGTGCTTCAAGGTAGGAACTTTCTATTTCATTTTTGTGTCCTTAAGTACCTAGGACACAGTCTGGCATGTGAAGGGGCATACAAAATATTTGCTGAGTGAATGAATGGATGAATGAATTAAAACAAACTAAAATACTTTGTGACATTTAATTTAATTTCAGGGAATATAATGAAAAGAATACGAATTCATTTTTACTATGAAGTTTAGGAAGCTTTGGCTTTCCAATGGGGTACATTCTTCTTGGCACACCCACTCACTTTCTCTGTTGTCTTCTTATTCCACCCCCTTCAGTAATCTTCAGCAGGATTCATTTGATCAGAAAGCATTAAGTTATGTCCTCCCCTCATCGTCGAAATTCCTTTAGCTGTAGTTTTAAAACTAGGGCTGAGGGGGCAGGAGGCTGGGGAAGTCATAGGTGAATTATGGTGCATCCTCCAGATGACTGATTTTCTGCAAATATTTAGGGAAATGTCATATAATTGGCAAATGAAGCATTATTTTATATTAAAACAAATTCAGATACATTTTGGAGTAAAATGTTCAATGAACACGAAATCCTAAGCTAGGCCTTGAGACTTCTGGGAATCTTCTAGGCTAAGACTGTCCTCTCCGCTAAGAATGTCAGCGATTTATTTAGGTATTTGTATTTGAGGTAACCTGTGAGGATGCCAACTCGGCAGATATACAGATAGAGTGTGGCTCTGTGGGGTGCAGGAATAAGAGCTATGGAGTTGACGAAAACTAGACTGAAAATGGTACCTTTGAGACAGCTTCACAGAAAAAGCCTTGAGGAAGACAAAAAAATATTGTGTCTTATTTATTTATTTAGAGACAGGATCTAGCTCTGTCACCCAGGCTGAAGTGCAGTAGTGCAATTATAACTCACTGCAGCCTCAAACTCTTGGGCTCAAGTGATTCTCCCATTTCAGCCTCCCAAGTAGGTAAGACTACAGGCACACACCACCACTCTCAGCTAATGTTTCTTTCTTTTTTTTTTTTTTCTGCCAGAATAGGGTCTCACTATGTTGCAGAGGCTGGTCTTGAACTCCTGGCCTCAAGCTATCCTGCTGCCTCAGCCTCCCAAAGTGCTGGGATTACAGGTGTGTGCCACTGCACTTGGCCTGATTTATTATTTCCATGGTGCTTTGGTAAAAAATGCCCAAGTTGTGCTGACCTAAGACACATATAAAATTCCCAATGTAATAATTAAAGAAAACAAGTTACCTATTCTGTTTTTAAACTGTCATATTTTTATTTGCTAACTACACCTCAGTAAAGCTCTGGGGGAAAAGCTGTCATATTTTATTTAGGACTGACTTGATTGTTTTGTCCCTGTGTGTGAACACATGAACACTGTTGTTTTAGACTGAAATATAATTTATAAAAAGTATTAGAAAACACGTTTAGAAAAATCATAGTCAGTGTGTATAAGATTGTTTTCTTATTAAATAGAAGATAATTTGAAACAATTGTCAATTCCCTGGGTAACTAGATGCTCCCTTTCTCTTTAATAAAATAATCAGATAATTCAAATCCTCTTAGTTCATGCAAGTCTGGCTTTTTTTTCTCTCTCATTTTTTTAGATTTCAAGTGAGTGGGCGTTTACTTCAGTCAATGCAGTCAATATTCAAGGTTCAAAACTGTCTTATTGAACTGTCAATTTGATATTTATTCTTTATAGTCACTTTTTTTTTCCTGGCATGGTTATGGGTGTATTCAAATCCATTTCTCATCATTGGCAAGATTGTTAAACTGAAAAAGAGCCTGGTATTCCAGGTGTCTGTGTTGCCTGAAGTGACACTTACTAAACCCAGATATATTTCTAATTCAGCTTACTCGAAAAAAAAGTTAAGCACGGATCAGTGCAAGGCACTATAGGCGTGACACTAGTATAGTTTGCTGAATATAGTAGGTAATCAGTAAGGGCCTTGAGGCACAATATAAAAATATTAAGGAGTGAAAAGTTATATGGATTATTCCAAAAAGTAGAAAATATATCTTTTTTTTTTTTTTTTTTTTTGATAGAGTCTGGCTCTGGCTGGAGTGCAGTGGCACGATCTCAGCTCACTGCAACCTCCGCCTCCCAGGTTCAAGCAATTCTCCCGCCTCAGCCTCCCATGCAGCTGGGATTACAGGTGTGCACCACCATGCCAGGCTAATTTTTATATTTTTAGTAGAGATGGGGTTTCACCATGTTGGCCAGGTTGGTCTCGAACTCCTGATCTCAGGTGATCTGCCTTCCTTGGCCTGCCAAAGTGCTGGGATTACAGACGTGAGCCACCGCGCCCAGCCAACTTGGCCACCTTTTCAAATGCATGTGGTGTTTTCCATTATTTACTTTTTGAATTTTCCTTTTCTTTGGTGACTTTTACAGTTGCTTGTATTCCTTTTCAAAGGAATGCTCTGCACCTGTTACCTTCATTTTCTCACTACACGTTACACATCCCTTCTTTAATCCCTTGTTGTTTTTACCAAAACTACACTTTCAAAATCTTCAGTGGCTCCTTTCTGGTCAAAACATTTGGCCCTTGCTCAAATACCTCATACTCCCTACTCTTTTAATTTTAATTAAATTTTTATAGTTGTCCCCTTTGGAAAACTCTTTACTTATCTTGGCTTTTATGGTAATGTACTTCTTGGCCTTCTTGCTATTTCTTGGATGGTTGTTTCTGTTTCTTTCTTTCTTTTTTTTTTTTTGAGACAGAGTCTCACTCTGTTGCCAGGCTGGAGTGCAGTGGTGCAATCTTGGCTCACTGCAACCTCCGCCTCCCAGGTTCAAGCGATTCTCCCACCTTAGCCTCCCGAGCAGCTGGGATTACAGGTGCTCGCCACCACACCTGGCTAATTTTTGTATTTTTAGTAGAGATGGGGGTTTCACCATGTTGGCCAGGATGGTCTCGATCTCCTGACCTTGTGACCCGCCTGCCTCAGCCTCCCAAAGTACTGGGATTACAGGCGTGAGTCACCACGCCTGGCCTCTTTCTGTTTCTTTTAAAGATTCCTTCTTCCCTGGTGTTCTTTGGGGCTGTCTTCCTCAAGACTTTTTCTGTGGAAATTGCTGCTGTCTCAAAGTTTCCATTTTCAGTCTTGTTTTCCTCAACTCCATTGCTCTTACTTCTGGACCCCACAGAGCCACAGCCTGTCTGTACATCTCCCTGGATGGTGTCCTCACAGGTTCCCTTAAATACAAACAGGTGTGAAATTGAAAGCATATCAAGTCAGCGTCCCTTCCTAACTTCACCTCTGATGTTTTAGTCACCTATTGGTCATGAAGTTCCATTGATTCTTCTAGGAAAACTCCTGCAATTGTTTCAAACTTATGAGGAACCATGTGATTCATCCAGTTACTAAGCTAGTAGGTGCAACCAGGATTCAAGCTGAAGTCTTAGAACCTGAAGACTAAAGATCTATGGCTTAAAAGACTCACAGCATCTTAACAGAAATCCTTGGTACCGGATATATTCCAGAACTCAGAATTTTTTCAAGTTTATAAAGATAGTGATGTATATATGCTATTAATAAGGTAATACCCTTCTGGGGCAGCATGGCGGACATAATCACATAAATTAATATTTCTGCAGTAAAATGTGTGATTATTCTCATGGAATGTGATCAGTCAAGACTATAAAAAGCCTCTAGTCAGTTTAGGTTAGGTTTTGCCACAAAATGTGGTCAGGTCAGGTGAGGCTTTGCTACCAAGTACATTATAGAAAGATGTCCATTTTGAGAGCTTTTTGAACTTTTGGAATTGTGGATAAGAGATTGTGGACCTCAAAAAGTAATTACCTGGAATTAATGTTTGTAGTTTTGATACCATATTTTCACTGGGCAGATAGGCAATTTTCACCATAATCATCTAGGGAAACAAAATATTTTCTTACCTTAAAATAGGGGTCCCCAACCCCAAGGCCACAGACGGTACTGGTACCGGTTAGGAACCAGGCCGCACAGCAGGAGGTGAGTGGCAGGGGAGCTGGCCTTACGGCCTGAGCTCTGCCTCCTGTCAAATCAGCTTGGGCATTAGATTCTCAGAGGAGCTCAGACCCTACTGTGAACTGCGCATGCAAGGTATATAGATTGCATGCTCCTTATGAGAATCTAACTAGTGCCTGATGATCTGAGGTGGAACAGTTTTATCCCCAATCATCCCCCACCCACCCCCAGCATGGAAAAATTGTCTTCCATGAAACCAATCCCTGGTGCCAAAAAGGTTGGGGACTGCTGGCTTAAAAGGAACCTTAGGAGACAAGGAGATACCTGGGACAATACCAACTTGTTTGGGCGAGACTTATTTGGGTTGCCAGTCTCCTGACATATAGACTTCCTGAATGTCAGGGGTTGAGGATGAGAAACTCAGGTGGTATTAATGAGTTCCTGCCAGTAAGATGTCCTGGAGGAATGTTTTCAGATACTTATGAAGTTGCTTAAGTGCAACTTTGTCAGACTCCAAATTCCATTCATTATCAAACCTAGTTTTCTGCCCTGTATAAAATAAAGTTTATTTCTAGGTCTTGATGGGTTCAGTTATACCTAGCATAATCTGCACAAGTATAATCTGAACCTACTTACCTCCAAGTAACTCTTTAACAACTATAATGTACTCTGTAATAATTGGGAACAGGGCAATGTGACCTTCAGCTTTATGGGGTTCAGATCTGAAAGGAAGTTCATTCTCAGGGCAGATGAGCAGCTGAGGAGGAGTTTGCAGGGAGAATGTCAGGAAAGGCTCAATTTTTTTGTAAATTTGGTGATAGAGATGGTCATTCTGCATATAGCAGTGTATAAGGCACCTCCTTGTTCAATGGGGTGTCAGGTCTTTGAGCTCTGTATCATTTGTTGGTATCACTTGTGTGACTTCTAGCAAGTTCATTTCTTGATGATTTGGTTTTCTCATGTGGAAAATCAAACTAACCATGCTTACATCCTACTGCCTCACAGAGAAAGTATGAAAACTAATGGGTTAATGCTGGAAAAGAGCTTAAAGATCTTTAGATACAAGTAGTTATCAATCATAGTATAGAATCATTTGGACTTTAGAATAATGGTTCTAAAGAGATTACAAAAATACTGTTAATGCACGTTTATTAGAGTAGACCCTTTTTCAAGTTACAGCTGTAGTTTCTAATGTAGCAAATTAATTTTATTTAATCAGTCCATTCTAAACGGGCCTGGAACTCTGTCGGAGAGTGATCTTACACCAAAAGGGCAAGATACATGATCTTACACCAAAAGGGCAAGATACAAGGGCATTCTCATTTGACTGTTAGGTCTCTAATTGTGCAATTTTTCCCAGTTAGGCTGTGGGCCCTCTGAAAATAATACAAGGAGAGTAACTTAGAGGCCTAAAAACATTTTTTAAGTGTTTTTTTTGAATTACTAAAAATACAAAAGTTTCACATACTGGAAAAATATATTGAAAGAACATATTTTATTAAGCATAATTAAAAAAATATTTTCAATGAGCAATCCAAGGGCTTAGATTAATTAACCTTCTGGAGCTTTGAATATAATAGCTTTCTCGTATGTGTTTATCGGAAAGTTATAAGGAAAAATTCATGAAAAAATTTAAGTACATGCCTAGAATTGAAATACTTTGAAATGGACTTCACATTTAACATAAACACTTAAACTAATTTTAATAAAGATGAAAAATACATGATTTAAAAAAATATTTTTAATTATTCAACCTAAATGCAAACCAATGTGGTTTTTCTAGAACAAAAATTTAAAACCTGGTACAAGTTTCACAAGAAACTATTTTCAGGTCTAATATTAAGTAATTACTTCACAATAAATATAATTTTGTTTGAACTCTTAGTACATTATGTTAAAGATAATTTGCTAGAGCAGTGGGTAGATTAAATTTGAAAAAAATAAAGACTAAATACTTGGAGATGAATTGCAACATAAACTTACAATTTAATTACCATGTTGATTATTTAGCAAATAAAGTGAGAACAAAAATAATGTCCTTAGAAAGTCATACAGTATAATTGATTATGGTGTCTACTACTCAATTATAGTTTGACAAGTTTGGTCTACATACTTTGAAAATAATTTATAGGAGGTTTAGGTATTAAAACTCATTATATATGCAAGTACATAGGAGAGTAATTTAAACAAGTTTATTTTACTGAATATAAATAACCAGGCAGAATACCCTAATAAATAATTATTTTCCTTTTTGTATTCATTACAGTAATTCATTGTTGAATTATATTGATCAAGTACCTGAAATTATATTTATTGAATACACAAATTTATTATTTGATATTAGCTGAAAAGTTCTCTTTTCATACCTATTCCTAGCATTTCGCTAAAGACCTTAAAAGTGTTTTTCAGTTTAATAAATGTAGTGTTCCTGCTTTAAACATTAGAGAAACTGAGTCTTAGAAAATTAGCAATTTATTGCTAATTAGTAAGAAAATTAGTAACAATTGCAAATAAGTAAGCTGATAAGAAAATCAGTAACAATTGCAAATAAACTGCTTCTCACTGAGATTATTCATTTGGAATTAAATTTATACTGCTCATATATATTTATTTAAACATATATTACTGGATTCTTAAAGTAGTATCCTTGAAACTTCTTTTGGGAAAGTTTGATTTATAAACTATTTAATTTGGAAAGTGGTTTATCTTATTTTAATCCAAACACATTTCAAATTCATAGCCATTCCTGAAAAGAACTTACTCACAATGAATAAATAAACAAATTAAGAAAATAGTATTTTTCATATTCACATTTATCATTGGAGTGAGCGGAATTTCTTGTTAAAGTGGATTCTGATCTGTGCTATATGAAAACAAATGACTTAGGGAAAACAAGGCTATAATGCCACCTGGGGGCTTTTAAGGACATCACAGTTCACTAAAACTAATAATCCTATAGGGTAAATTCCAGTTACCTCCATTTGCCCTTCAGAATAATCACTACCATTTATTTTTTCCCTTTTCGCTGATTTTTATAGTGATTACAGAAAAGGAATAATGGTTCAAAATATTATCCTATTTTCTACAATCTACACTATCAAGATATTTCTTTCCTGTAACCAAGCAACATTCTTCCTCTTAGGAGACAGCATAGGTACACTATAAGATGTCTACAATTGTATGTTACATTATGAGATACAACAGCATTACAGGGTCGAACCAAAAAAGAACAAGCTTAAACAATAAAAAAAATCCCATATACGGATATGTATCTATGGCAGTGAAAATATTCTCTCTTTTTTTTGTTAATCTTAAAAACTCATAGAAGAGTTAGTCACACCAGCCAAGCCACCTCAGGGAGGTAGCATATGAGAAGTGGTTACAGAGCAACATTTTTTTTGAGGGAGCTCCTTTGCATTCATAATTTGGTAGTCTTTACTGAATGCCTAATGTTTGCTGAAAATTGTTAAGAAAAAAGAAACGCCCTCTGTGCTGTCAAATGATAGTATACACAGTACACATGAGATGAAAATATATAAGAGCTGCTGATGTCCTTATCTACAGTATTTTTGTTTGTTTTATAACAAAATGTTTGTTTATTATTATTATTATTTTTTTACCATTTTGGCTACCTTATGCTTTAACTGTATCTTTCCCATTTGGGTGTTTTTCAAATTTCTGTTGCTGTAAGCAATATCATGTTTAATTAAAAGCTCATCATTCTATTTGTGAGTTTATTCACATCCTTTTTTTCTTTCCATGAATTACCTGTTAGCTTGATAGATATATATATAGATATAGATAGATATAGATATATATTAGATGTTCAATAAATATGAATAAATGTCAATATTTTAGAATTTTCTGATTGTCCCAACAGAAAAAGATATATCATAAAGGAAAAGGAAAAAAAGCTGAAATAGACAGTGACATCTCATCTGTGAGATGAAGAATTTGGTTCATGTGCACATGTTCAGAGAACTAAGCATGGTCTAGCTGCAGCAGGGGTATTTAAACAAGAAGAATAAGTTTGCAAGTGAGTCTGATCTGTTATTTTTTGTTTTTGTTTTTGTTTTTCCATCAGCTGGTCACTATAGCATCTGCTATAAGCTCTGGTTAGAAGTTGATGAGATTTGTGATGTTTAAAGATGAAGATTTATAAATTACATCTGTAGGTTATTTGAACCGTATTACATTACTATGGCAGAAAGTAGTAGCAGTTCCCCCAGATCCATTTTTATTGTTACCAATAAAATTTTTATCTGAGCATTTCACTGCTCAGAATAGAGGTTACATCCCCCAGCTTCCCTTGCAGCTGTCTGTGTCCATATAACTAAGTTCTGGCCAATGGGTTGTAAATAGAAATATCCTGTGGCAACTTCTGGAAAACATTCTTTTCTTTTTTTTTCTTTTTTTTTTTTTTTTGGAGATGGAGTCGCGCTCTGTCACCCAGGTTGGAATGCAGTGGCACAATCTCGGCTCACTGCAACCTCCAATTCCTAGGTTCCAGTGATTCTCCTGCCTCAGCCTCCCGAGTAGCTGGGACTACAGGCGCATGCTACCACACCCAGCTAATTTGTGTGTTTTTAGTAGAGACGGGGTTTCACTGTGTTAGCCAGGATGGTCTCAATCTCCTAACCTTGTGATCCGCCCGCCTCAGCCTCCTAAAGTGCTGGGATTACAGGTGTGAGCCACCGCACCCGGCTGGAAAACATTGTTAAGAGACAAGTGGCACACACTATTTGCCTCTTCTTTTCATTCCTTCATCAATTCTGCTGTCTGAACAAAGCTGCTGTTGTCTTAGGTCATAATACAGAGGCCACACAGAGTAAAGCTATAGAGAAGAAGCCAAAGTGTCTTGCACCATGGAGTGCTAAAACAGCCCCGGACTATTACCTAGGAACGATCTCCCTAGAAGGGAGAAATTAACTTCTATTATGGCACTCTTATTTTGGATTTTCTACAACTTGCAGCTAAATCTCTTCTCCTCAGATATAATTGCTATGGGAAATGCAGATTCATTTATTGATTAGTTACTGAAAAAGTATATGTTTTAAAATTAATTTTTATATAATATATTCATGCATTATTTACCACATTCATTTTGTCCATCCTCTCAGCTTAGAAGCATCATGACAGTATTAGAAAGGGTACCGTTACACATAGTTTATAGAAATGCAAATAATAAACATAAGAAAAATATCCAGCCTATAACTAAAAATGCAAATCAAAACAATAAATTATTCTTTATCTAGTAGTAACTTAACAAAAACATTTTTAAGTTCCCAAAACAGATAGAAAAAGGAAACTGGCCTACCATTTCACTGCTTGTCACAACATAACTTGAAGAGCAATTTGAAACTATGTATCAAGAGCCATAAGAAGATATTTGCCTTTTGATCCAGAAATTCTGTTTCTGGTAAACAGTTCTAAAAAAAATTGTGAATACTAAAATGTTACACGCACAAAGATACTCACTGAGGCATTATTAATAATGTTGACAAATTAGAAACAATCTAAATGTCCAATATAGGGACTGGCTAAGTAAGGTATAACCATATATATTAAATAGATTATCAAATGACCATTGAAAATGAGGGTTATTTATTTACTCATATAAAAAATTTATGTGTTGGTATACAATGGCATCTCAATAAATATAATCATATACTGCTTAATGATTTTTTTTGGTCAGTGACAGACTGCATATATGACGGTGGTTCCACAAGATTATAGTGGAGATGAAAATTCCCATTGCCTAGTGATGTCAAAGTGCAATGCATGACTCACGTGTTTGTGGGCATGCTGGTGTAAACAAAGCAGTCATATAAAAGTAGAGCATATATAATATGTACCCTATATAATACTTGATAAGAATAATGATGTTACTGCTTTATACATTTACTATGCTCTTCTTTTTATTGTTATTTTAGAGGGTATTCCTTCTACTTATAAAAAAAAAATGTTAACTGTAAAACAGCCTTAGGCTGATCCTTCAGGAAATTTTCCAGAAAAAGGCATTGTTGTCATAGTGGATGACAGTTTGCCCCGACAGCCTCCTGATGGGACAAGATATGGAGGTGAAAGATAGTGATATTGATGATCCTGACTCTGTGGAGGCCTAGGCTAGTGTGTATGTTCGTGTCTTAATTTTTAACAAAAACATTTAAAAAGTAAAACAATAAAAATAGAAAACTCTAAAAATAGAAAAAAGCTTACAGTTTACAATGCATGTTTTAAGATGTGTTATTAAAAGTCAAAAAATTTTTTAAAATTAGAAACTTGATAAAGTAAAAAAATTATAATAAGCTAAGGTTAATTTATGATTGAAGAAAAAAATTTAAAATAAATTGAGTGTAACCTAAGTATACAGTGTCTGTAAAGTCTACTGGAGTGGACAGTAATGTCCTAGGCCTTCACATTCACTCACCTCTCACTCACTGACTCACCCAGAGCAACTTCTACTCCTTGAGGCTACATTCATGGTAAGTGCTCTATACAAGTAGACCCTTTTGGCTGGGCGCGGTGGCTCAAGCTTGTAATCCTAGCACTTTGGGAGGCCGAGGTGGGCGGATCACGAGGTCAGGAGATCAAGACCATCCTGGCTAACATGGTGAAACCCCGTCTCTACTAAAAATACAAAAATTAGCTGGGCGAGGTGGCGGGCGCCTGTAGTCCCAGCTACTCGGGAGGCTGAGGCAGGAGAATGGCGTGAACCTGGGAGGCGGAGCTTGCAGTGAACTGAGATCTCGACACTGCACTCCAGCCTGGGTGACACAGCGAGACTCCATCTCAAAACAAACAAACAAACAAACAAACAAAACAAGTAGACCCTTTTAAAAATCTTTCATACTGCATCTTTACTGTACCTTTTTTATGTTTAGATACACAAATACTTAACACTGTGTTACAGTTGCCTACAGTATGCAGTACAGTAACATGCTGAATGGATTTGTAGACTAGGAGCAATGGGCTAGACCATATAGTCTAGGTGTGTAGTAGACTATACCATCTAGGTTGTGTAAGTACTCTCTACAATAGCACAATGACAAAATCACCTGATGACACATTTCTCAGAACGTATCCCTATCATTAAGTGACCATTACTCTGTTTATCAAATGTGAGTGTCTACTATGTTCCAGGGTTTGTTCAGGTTACGTAACGACAAGCAAAAGTAGGTAGACATGGTCTTGGTTCTCATACAGCTTATACCTTATGGGAGAGACAGATGGTTTAGAGACACTTATGGTTATTGCTATATGGGAAAAGGAACATGATTCTATAAAAGCAAATAACAAGGGAACCTGACCTAGTCTGAGATGTTAAGACAGGCATTGCTAATTAAAGATGTGACCTTTGCACTAAGACTTAAAGAATGGAAAGAAGTTAATGAGAAAATGGATATGAACGCTATACATTAACATGGAAAATGTCTAGGCTATAGTAACTGGAAAACACATAGTAGAAAAATGAATCTGCAATATGATTATGTGTGGATATAGGTGTACAGAAAGAAAAAAGACTGGTGGGAATACATCAAAATGTTAAGGATGATTTAAAAGGTGGTAAAATTTTAGGTGATTTCCCGCCCATATATTTCCCTAATTCTGTATAATGTGCTACAATTACTTGTATGAAAAATGTTTTAAAGAAATGCTGTTTTTTTCTGTTTGAGTAACAAAATGATCAGCATAACACGTGTAGGGAAGCTTTGACTCTTAGAGTACAAAGCAGGAAAAAAGTTATAGTTTTTTGTAAAGCAAAAGAAGAAAAAGAAATGTTCGATTATGCAGTCATTGACTAAGCTAAGCCCTCTGTGGACATATGCATAGGGTATTAGAATTTGGCTACTCCAAGTTGAAAAGTGGAGCAGAAAAGTGTTTTTTCTTTTTCTTTTTACCATTCAGAGGGTCTTCTGTAGTCAAACGACCTAGAAAAATAAGTTGGGCTCACGAACATTTAAAAAGCAGGTTTAAAAGCTGGCAAATACCATGTGGAAATGATTCACTGTTTTTGGAAATTATTCTGTTAAAACATGTTTAAATTTTAATGAAGAATAAAAGGTATACTAGCCCTTTTAAAGGGCTGGTTTAGAAAACTCTTGGCAACTTCATGTCATGTCTAGTATTGTGTGCAAAGTAACTTTTATACTTTCCCTGAATGCAAGGAGGAAGGAAGCAGATGGATGAATGAGGAATAGTAATTTAGTTCCCAGGGAAACCCTTTGCTAATTGGAAAAAAAGACAGGATCTGTGGCTATGGCAATGCATCTAGACTGTTGTGAATTCTTCTGCTGTTATTTTCTACCCTAGGAAGAAGACGCATTATAGATTTTTCTTTTTCAGTTTAAGAGCTAATTTAGTTATCTAGTGAATGCTGACCACTAGAAACAATAAGAAAGGCCACGCCACTGAAGAATTCAAGTTTCATTGGCAGGTGCACAGACCTACAGAGTGCCAAGCAGTAACAAGACACTAAAATCTATTAATTAGGCTCAGGAATCTTTACAAAAGTTAATTAAACAGAGGTTAACACAAGAAACTATGTACAGAAGTACAAGAATTAGAAAGTACATGTGCCATATAGTTTACCCCAAGAATATGAAGGTGAAACAAAACCATATATGTTCAAAATATGTCAATTACTTAAGTGTATTTTAGCATCTGTGGAACAAAATCATAATAATTTAAATTAACATTCTAGATTTCAGTCAGGTAGGGAAAATGATAAGCCTTTTCATTCTGTCTTAATCAGAATATTTCCATTGCTGCTTAAGACTCCCTAAGAGAAAAGGCATCTTTGAAACCTTAGCACTTGAAACATGTTTAACTTGTAAGAATAAAATATGTGAGTACCAAATAAAATAATGCATTTATATATTAATTTGATTTCAGTGCTCAGAATTTTAAACATTATTTTCCTATCAGGAAAGTTGAGGTCCCACCTGACCAATTTTTTGAGACGGAATCTTGGTCTGTGGCCAGGCTGCAGTGCAGTGGCACAATCTCTGCTCACTGGAACCTCCGCCTCCCAGGTTCAAGCGATTCTCCTGCCTCAGCCTCCCGAGTAGCTGGGACTATAAGTGTGCGCCACCACACCTGGCTAAATTTTTGTATTTTTAGTAGAGACAGGGTTTCACCATGTTGGCCAGGATGGTCTTGATCTCTTGACCTTGTGATCTGCCTGCCTTGTCCTCCCAAAGTGCCGGGATTACAGGTGTGAGCCACCTCCCTCGGCCCTGCCTGACCAATTTTATGTCCAAAGACTTAATTTCTCACCCTGTCTTCCTGACTGCCCCATCATACACACACACACCCACACACTCTCTCTCTCTCTTTCTCTCTCTCTTTCTCTCTCTCTCTTTCTCACCCCATATAATTACAGACCAGGGCTTTTCTTAACTTTGTGGGGCACATTACAATCATCTCGGAAACTTTAAAAAATCTGTGTCCAGGCGGCTCCCTATGCCAATTATATTAACTTCTGGGTGGAACCCAGGCATGAATATTTTATAATGTTCTCCAGGTGATTCCAGTGTGCAGCAAGGTTGAAAATCCTTGCTCTCCATACACAAGTAAACTAACAAAATTATACATTTATTTTAGCATTTTCATACTTTATCTAGATAAAGGCATAATATTGTTGTTCTGTATCTATAGATACTGGCTATGAATGCCCAATGGGATATTATATTCATTGATAAACTGCTTAAATCCTAAGGATGGTAGAAGTAGAATAGGTGGTAAAGTAATTATAATATACATTACCGATTACTGATTTAGGAAGTGTCTTACATGTGCTCATCTGTAGTATTAATAACTAGGGTGGCTCTCAGTAAGAATCCAAACTTAACTAATGCTTCTTGGTAACCTAAATGGAGATTTAGTATCTTGGAAGTCTTACCAGCATTCTAAATAGTCATAGTGATAGTAACAATACAGCAATTAAGCTCATCTATTCTTGCACCTTTCTGGCTGCTGACAGTGAACTAACCTAGGCCGACCTTTACTAATAGAACTGCAGATGTAATAGAACTGTGGATGGATATTTGAACAGATTCATATTGTTAAACATTGCTCCACGGTTACATACAGAGAAAAGAAAAATTCTTTGCCTGTGTTGTTCACAGATTTAATGTGATACACTGTTGGCTGACTGTGGTTGATTAATAAGTCATTAAATAAGGGTCTGAAGCTAATTCAGACAATGGAATATGTTATGGTGGATTTCTGTCATCATGAATGCACTCATTACAAATACTATAATTATGAATGAAAAGTCATTAGAGATAAAGACAGATAAATTAATTTAAAATTCTACTGCATTCTGCTTAATTCCACAAAATCTACAACAAACTCATTAGTAGGAATGCGCAATCCTTAGCAGAACAATTATTTGAATAAGAGCACAGGATAGTCTATTGGTGTAGCGGCCTATATTGAAAAGATGTCAACTGGAGAGAATGCACTGGTTGTATTTGTTAGAGGGGAAAGTAAGAGAAAGCTTTAAATAAGAATTGTGAGCTGGAGGATCTTTCAGTGCAGAGTCCTAAAAATTATGATAAGTAACACTTTGTTAATAGAAATTATATTTGTAGGGACATAGTTTTTTCTTTAATTCTAATTTTAAAAATTGAATTTGGGCTGGGTGTGGTGGCTCACTCCTGTAACCCCAGCACTTTGGGAGGCCAAGACGGGTGGATCACCTGAGGTTAGGAGTTTGAGACCAGCTGACCAACATGGTGAAACTGTGTCTACTAAATTAAAAAAAAAAAAAAAAAGCTGGGTGTGGTGGTGTGTGCCTGTAATCCCAGCTGCTTGGGAGGCTGAAGCAGGAGAATTGCTTGAACCTGGGAGGCGGAGGTTGCAGTGAGCCGAGATTGCACCACTGCACTCCAGCCTGGGAGACAGAGCGAGACTCCATCTCAAAAAAAAAAAAAAAAAAATTGAATTTGGAGTCAGAAAAACCTAGATTCAAGTCCTGGCTTCATTACTTAACAGGCAATATAACAGTATAACCATTGCTAAGATACTTTACATTTTTCAGATTCAGTTTCATCATCTCAAAAACGTAGCTGTTTCTCCTGCTAACTTCATAGGGTGGTTGTGAGGAAAAATTAAGACAATGGAAAGGGATGGAAACCGGAAAACACTAAACAAGTGTGCAGCAGACATTATTGCTAATCCACCCAATAGCCAATCCTCCCTTCATTCTTGTTGGGCAGAACCATAATTTTATTTGTGTATTCACTCATTTCCTAGTTGCTTAAGTCATGATTAATCTAATGTAATCCTGGTGATACGGTTTGGCTCTGCGTCCCCACCTGAATCTCATCTTGTAGCTCCCATAATTCCCATGTGTTGTGGGAGGGACCTGGTGGGAGATGACTGAATCGTAGGGGCGGGTCTTTCCCATGCTGTTCTTGTGAGAGTGAATGGGTCTCACGAGATCTGATGGTTTTAAAAACGGGAGTTTCTCTGCACAAGCTCTCTCTTTGCCTGCTGCCATCTACGTAAGATGTGACTTGTTCCTCCTTGCCTTCCGCCATGATTGGGAGGCCTCCCCAGTCATATGGAACAGTAAGTCCAATAAACCTCTTTCTTTTGTAAATTGCCCAGTCTCGGGTATGTCTTTATCAGCAGTGTGGAAATGGGCTAATACACCTGGTGATCTCAGTTCAATGCTAGCAGTTAGTTTAGGAAAGGGGAAGGGAATCCAAACCTGGCCAATGGACATGAGGGGAAGTTTCTCAAAAGGTTCTGTTAAAGAGTTACTCTCATATACTGGTAGAGTTGCAAGATTCAATGACAACTTCAGGTTGCCAATAAATATCTTAATGGCCTGAATTTTAAAATCAGCTTTGTTGAAATATAAATCACATATCATATAATCTACCCATTTAAAGTATACAATTTCATGGTTTTTAACATATTTACAGATATGTGAAACTATTACCATAGTCAATTTTAGGTTTTCATCACCTCAAGAAGAAACCTTACATCTTTTAGCTGCCATTGCCCTGTTACCTCTTTACCCACCCCTAAGCAACCACTAATCCACTTTCTGTCTCTATAGATTTCTCTATTCTGGACTTTCATATGAATGAAATCACAGCATGTGGTCTCTTGTGACTGCCTTCTCTCACTTCGCATAATGTTTTCAATGGTCATCAATGTTGCAGCATGTGTCAGTACTGTATTCCTTTTTATGGCATAATATTCTATTGTATGGTTATACAACATTTTGCTTATAAATTTGAGTTCTTTCCCCTTTTGAGTATTACAAATTATGCTGCTATAAACATACATGTACAAGTTTCTGTGTAAATATATGTTTTTGTTTCTCTTGGTTATATACCTAGGAATGTAATTGCTGGGACTCCTTCATTTCAGGGAATTCAAAGGGGAAGTCCAGGGAATTCTCAGGAAGATGGCAAAGGAAACCCCAGGGTGACAGCTGTGTATCAGTCCTAGAAAACAACCAGTTCAGATAGAAGCAGCAAGTCAGAAGTCTTGATGAAGGAGGTCTCCAGCAATAAAATTAAACTGGTATTTTCTATTATTGGTGCAGTTGATTGAAAGATTATATTGAGAGCAATAAGCTAAATCATAGGCCAGCTAGTTCACCCAGAGAAAGGGACAGTTAAGAAGAGTTCTCCTGGGGACAGAACAAACCTCAAACACTAGCCTCAAAAATGATCCCTGCCTGAATTTAATTGGCTCAGACCACAGAACCATTTATACCACAGGACATTGTCTAAAACAATCAGCCAGCAATTAGTGGAGAACAAAAAAAGGGGCAGAAGGTTTTAAAGAGAAATCAGATAAACAAAGAGAGCCCTGCTAAGATCAGTCATTCCAGGGTGACCGTCCCATGCTCAAGGCTGCACTGTGTGATGAGTACAGAAGCTTCACACTGTGGCGGGAGAGAAACAGACCACTACAATAGTTTAGCCAAGCTACTAAGTGCACAAGCAAACAACAACATAAACAAGCTCCAGACAAGCGAGGAAATAAGTATCTAGTGTCAAACAATATATTACCAAAAATGTTCAGTTTTCAATAGCAACAAATAATCGTGACACAAGCAATGAAACAGGAAGGTGTGACACACACACAAGAAGAAAAAGCAGGCAACAGAACTGCCAGTGACAGCGTCCAGATACTGGGTTTAATAGATGAAGACTTCAAAACAGCCTTTATAAATATGTTCAAAAAACTAAAACCATGTGTGCAGAAGTAAAAGATGCTATGATGACAATGTCTAATCAAATAAAGAATACCAATAAAAACATAGACATTTTTATAAAAGGGCCAGGTGAGGTGGCTCATGCCCTGCCATCCCAGCACTTTGGGAGACCCAGACAGGTCAATCACTTGAGCCCAGGAGTTCCAGATCAGTCTGGGCAACATGGAGAAACCCTGTCTCTACAAAAAATTAGCTGGGCTTGGTGCTGTGTGCCTGTAGTCCCAGCTACCTGGGAGGCTGAGGTGGAGAATCACTTGAGCCTGGGTGGTCGAGGTTGCAGTGAGCTGACTGCATTACTGCACACTCCAGCCTGGGTGACAGAGTAAGACCCTGTCTCCAAAAGAAAAGCAAAGAAAAGAAAAGAAAAGACATTTTTGTAAAAGAACCAATGGAAATTTGAAGTAAAAAAGTGAAATAACCAAAATAAAAAATTTACTGGAGAGGCTCAGTAGATTTGAACTGGCTGAAAGAATCAGTATACTTGAGAACAGATTGATAGAGGTTATGTAAGCCAATGAACAAAGAGAAAGAAGAATGAAGAAAACTGGACAGAACCTCAGAGAAATGTGAGACACCATTAAGCACACCAGCATACATGCAGTAGGAATTCCAAATGCAGAACAGAGGAAGGAGCAAGAAAAATATTTGAAGAAATAATGGCTGAAACTTCCTAAATTTCATTAAAAATTATGCAATAAAGATACATAATAAACTCTAAGTAGAATTAACAAAGAGATCCATACCTAGTCACACCATGAAGAAGAAATGGAATTCTATTACTATATTTGACTCAATAGTGAATAACATTTTCCACCTAATATCACAGCCGTAACACTGTAAACACTGAATATTGACTGACAAAAAAATCTGTTATATCTATATTGAGAGTATAATGAAAAGGAACATTGGCAATATAGGTAGGCGATGAGGTGAGGAAGGTTTCATGTGAAGGCTTGGTGGGGAAGGCTTTTAGTGTTAGTGCTCATCTAACATAAGAAATCAAAGATGGCAAAATGATGACACGAGACAACAAGTATAAGATTTAGTAGTATTGCATTTTGTCAGAAAAATAAAGGCAAATTACAAAGAAGCAGCTACAGCTTTGAAAGTGGTTGCCTCTGGAAGCAGTATTGGTGCTGGAAATGGATGGGGCAGTGTATTTATGTTTTATTTTTAATTTTGGTAAAATGTATACTATATTATATTTGACATCTTTTCAATTTTTAAGTGTACAGGTCAGTTTTTTAAAATATGCCCACATTCTCGTGCAACCAGTCTCCAGAACTCTGATGATTATTTTTAAGCTAGGTCTCCTTAGAACTTACTCCTTCAGTTTACTCATTACTAATTTGCATGTGCTCATCTGCTACCCTTCAGTTGTTCTTCTTAAAATGCAAGAATTTACTCAATGTTATCCTAAAGCCTAAAACATATTTCTTTTTTTAAATTATACTTTAAGTTCTAGGGTATATGTGCACAATATGCAGATTTGATACATAAGTATACATGTGCCATGTTGGTTTCCTGCACCCATCAACTCGTCATTTACATTAGGTATTTCTCCTAATGCTATCCCTTCCCCAGCTCCCCACCCCCCGACAGGCCCCAGTGTGTGATGTTCCCCATCCTGTGTCCAAGTGTTCTTATTGTTCAGTTCCCACCTATGACTGAGAACATACGGTGTTTGGTTTTCTGTCTTTGTGATAGTTTGCTGATGGTTTCCAGCTTCATCCATGTCCCTACAAAGGACATGAACTCATCCTTTTTTATGGCAGCATAGTATTCCATGGTGTACATGTGCCACATTTTCTTAATCCTGTCTGTCATTGATGGACATTTGGGTTGGTTCCAAGTCTTTGCTATTGTGAATAGTGCCACAATAAACATACCTGTGCAAATGTCTTTATAGTCGCATGACTTAT
>NW_012099654.1:1033437-1034670 GCF_000951045.1 Mandrillus leucophaeus
TTTGATTTCCTTATTTCCTCATTGAATACCCTTTATTTCTTTCTCTTGCCTGATTGCCCTGGTCAGAACTTCCAACACCATGTTGAATAGCAGTGGAGAGGGCATCCCCATCTTGTGCTGGTTTTCAAAGGGAATGCTTCCAGTTTTTGCCCATTCAGTATGATATTGGCTGTGGGTTTGTCATAAATAGCTATTATTATTTTGAGATACGTTCCATCGATACCCAGTTTATTGAGAGTTTTTAGCATGAAGGGCTGTTGAATTTTGTTGAAGGCTTTTTCTGCATCTATTGAGATAATCATGTGGTTTTTGTCTTTGGTTCTGTTTATATGATGGATTACATTTTTTGATTTGCATATGTCGAACCAGCCTTGCATCCCAGGGATGAAGCCCACTTGATTGTGGTGGATAAGCTTTTTGATGTGCTGCTGGATTCGGTTTGCCAGTATTTTACTGAGGATTTTTGCATCGATGCTCATCAGGGATATTGGTCTAAAATTCTCTTTTTTGTTGTGTCTCTGCCAGGTTTTGGTATCGGGATGATGCTTGCCTCATAAAATGAGTTAAGGAGGATTCCCTCTTTTTCTATTGATTGGAATAGTTTCAGAAGGAATGGTACCAGCTCCTCTTTGTACCTCTGTTAGAATTCGGCTGTGAATCTGTCTGGTCCTGCACTTTCTTTGGTTGGTAGGCTATTAATTATTGCCTCAATTTCAGAGCCTGTTATTGATCTCTTAGAGATTCAACTTCTTCCTGGTTTAGTCTTGGGAGTGTGTATGTGTCCAGGAATTTATCCATTTTTCTAGGTTTTCTAGTTTATTTGCATAGAGGTGTTTATAGTATTCTCTGATGGTAGTTTGTATTTCCGTGGGATCAGTGGTGAAACCTCCTTTATCATTTTTTATTGCATCTATTTGATTCTTTTCTCTTTTATTCTTTATTAGTCTTGCTAGTGGTCTATCAATTTTGTTGATCTTCTCAAAAAATCAGCTCCTGGATTCATTGATCTTTTGAAGGGTTTTTTGTGTCTCTGTCTCCTTCAGTTCTGCTCTTAGTTATTTCTTGCCTTCGGCTAGCTTTTGAATTTGTTTGTTCTTGCTTCTCTAGTTCTTTTAATTGTGATGTTAGGGTGTCTATTTTAGATCTTTCCTGCTTCCTCTTGTGGGCATTTAGTGCTATAAATTTCCCTCTACACACTGCTTTAAATGTGTCCCAGAGATTCTGGTATGTTGT
>NW_012099654.1:1034720-1035483 GCF_000951045.1 Mandrillus leucophaeus
TAGTATAGTTTGAAGTCAGGTAGCATGATGCCTCCAGCTTTGTTCTTTTTGCTTAGGATTGTCTTGGCAATGTGGGCTCTTTTTTGGTTCCATATTAACTTTACAGTAGTTTTTTCCGATTCTGTCAAAGAAGTCATTGGTAGCTTGATGGGGATGGCATTGAATCTATAAATTACCTTGGGCAGTATGGCCGTTTTCACGATATTGATTCCTGCCATCCATGAGGATGGAATGTTCTTCCATTTGTTTGTGTCCTCTTTTATTTTGTTGAACAGTGGTTTGTAGTTCTCCTTGAAGAGGTCCTTCACATTCCTTGTAAGTTGGATTCCTATGTATTTTATTCTCTTCGTAGCAATTGTAAATGGGAATTCACTCATGATTTGGCTCTCTGTTTGTCTGTTATTGGTGTATAGGAATGCTTGTGATTTTTGCACATTGATTTTGTATCCTGAGACACTTTGCTGAAGTTGCTTTTCAGCTTAAAGAGATTTTGGGCTGAGACAATGGGGTTTTCTAAACATACAATCATGTCATCTGCAAACAGGGACAATTTGACTTCCTCTTTTCCTAATTGAATTTCTTTTATTTCTTTATCCTGCCTGATTGCCCTGGCCAGAACTTCCAACCCTATGTTGAATAGGAGTGGTGAGAGAGAGCATCCTTGTCTTGTGCTGCTTTTCAAAGGGAATGCTTCCAGTTTTTGCCCATTCAGTATGATATTGGCTGTGGGTTTGTCATAAATAGCTATTATTATTTTGAGATA
>NW_012099654.1:1036778-1069552 GCF_000951045.1 Mandrillus leucophaeus
TGATCTGTCTAATATTGACAGTGGGGTGTTAAAGTCTCCCATTATTATTGTGTGGGAGTCTAAGTCTCTTTGTAGGTCTCTAAGAACTTGCTTTATGAATCTGGTTGCTGCTGTATTGGGTGCATATATATTTAGGATAGTTAGCTCTTCTTGTTGAATCGATTCCTTTACCATTATGTAATGGCCTTCTTTGTCTCTTCTGATCTTTGTTAGTTTAAAGTCTGTATTGTCAGAGACTAGGGTTGCAACCCCTGCTTTTTTTTTTTTTTCTTTCCATTTGCTTGGTAGATCTTCCTCCATCCCTTTATTTTGAGCGTATGTGTGTCTCTGCATGTGATATGGATCTCCTGAATATAGCACACTGATGGGTCTTGACTCGTTATCCAATTTGCCGGTCTGTGTCTTTTGATTCGGGCATTTGGCCTGTTTACATTTAAGGTTAATATTGTTTTGTGTGAATACGATCCTGTTATTATGATGTTAGCTGGTTACTTTTCTTGTTAATTGATGCAGTTTCTTCATAGAATCGATGGTCTTTACAATTTGGCATGTTTTTGCAGTGGTTGGTACCGGTTGTTTCTTTCCATGTTTACTGCTTCCTTCAGGAACTCTTGTAAGGTAGGCCTGGTGGTGACAAAATCTCTCAGCATTTGCCTGTCTGTAAAGGATTTTATTTCTCCTTCACTTAGAAATTCTGGGTATGAAATTCTGGGTTGGAAATTATTTTCTTTAAGAATGTTGAATATTGGCCCCTGCTCTCTTCTGGCTTGTAGAGTTTCTGCCAAGAGATCTGCTGTTAATCTGATGGGCTTCCCTTTGTGGGTAACTGGACCTTTCTGTCTGGCTGCCCTTAACATTTTTTCCTTCATTTCAACCTTGGTGAATCTGACAGTTATGTGTGTTTGGGTTGCTCTTCTTGAGGAGTATCTTTGTGGTGTCCTCTGTTTTTCTGAATTTGAATGTTGGCCTTCCTTGCTAAGTTGGGGAAGTTCTCCTGGATAATATCCTGAAGAGTGTTTTCCAGTTTGGTTCCATTCTCCCCATCACCTTCAGGTACACCTATCTAATGTAGATTTGGTCTTTTCACATAGTCCCATATTTCTTGGAGGCTGTGGTCATTTCTTTTTACTCTTTTTTCTCTAACCTTTTCTTCTCACTTTATTTCATTAATTTGATCTTCAATCACTGATACCCTTTCTTCCACTTGATCGAATCAGCTATTGAAGCTTGTGCATGCATCATGAAGTTCTTGTGCTATGGTTTTCAGCTCCACCAGGTCATTTAAGGTCTTCTCCACACTGCTTATTCTAGTTAGCCATTCATCTAACCTTTCTTCAAGGTGTTTAGCTTCCTTGCCATGGGTTTGAACATGCTCCTTTAGATTGGAGGAGTTTATTACTGACCTTCTGAAGACTACTTCTGTCAACTCGTCAAAGTCATTCTCCATCCAGTTTTGTTCAATTGGTGGCGAGGAGCTGTGATCCTTTGGAGGAGAAGAGGTGCTCTGGTTTTTAGAATTTTCAGTTTTTCTGTTCTGGTTTCTCCCCATCTTTGTGGTTTTATCTACCTTTAGTCTTTGATGTTGATGACCTACCGATGGGGTTTTGGTGTAGATGTCCTTTTTGATGTTGATGCTATTCCTTTCTGTTTGTTAGTTTTCCTTCTAACAGTCAGGTCCCTCAGCTGCAGGTCTGTTGGAGTTTGCTGGAGGTCCACTTCAGACCTTGTTTGCCTAGGTATCACCAGCAGAGGCTGCAGAGCAGCAAATATTGCAGAACAGCAAATATTGCTGCCTGATCCTTCCTCTGGAAGCTTCATCCCAAAGGGGCATCCATCTATATGAGGTGTCTGTTGGCCCCTACTGGGAGATGTCTCCCAGTTAGGCCACACAGGGGTCAGGGACCTGCTTGAGGAGGCAGTCTGTCCATTCTCAGAGCTCAAACGCTGTGCTGGGAGAACCACTGCTCTCTTCAGAGCTACCAGACAGGGACATTTAAGTCTGCAGAAGTTGTCTGCTGCCTTTTGTTCAGCTACGCCCTGCCCATAGAGGTGAAGTCTATAAAGGCAGTAGGCCTTGCTGAGCTGTGGTGGGCTCTGCCTAGTTTGAGCTTCCTGGCTGCTTTGTTTACCTACTCAAGCCTCAGCAATGGTGGATGCCCTTATCCCAGCCAGGTTGCTGCCTTGCAGTTCAATCTCACACTGCTGTGCTAGCAGTGAGCAAGGCTCTGTGGGCGTGGGGCGCACTGAGCCAGGAATGGGAGAGAATCTCCTTGTCTGCCAGTTGCTAAGACCTTGGGAAAAGTGCAGTATTTGGGCAGCAGTGTCCCGTTTTTCCAGGTACAGTCTATCATGACTTCCCTCGGCTAGGAAAGGGAAATCCCTCGACCCCTTGCACTTCCTGGGTGAGGCGATGCCTTGCCCTGCTTTGGCTTGCCCTATGTAGGCTGCACACGCTGTCCAAGCAATCCCAATGAGATGAACCAGGTACCTCATTTGGAAATGCAGAAATCACCTGTCTTCTGTGTCGATCACGCTGGGAGCTGCAGACCAGAGCTGTTCCTATTCGGCCATCTTGCCACCTCCTGAAATATGTTTCTTGAGAGCAGGGACTACAAGGTTCAAATTTTAAAGATTTTAGTGTCTTCTTTGGTTTTTAATGTAATGTCTCACAGCACATTCTAGTTTGTCTGCCCTTCCTTATACATATTAGAAGCAGCTTGTCTATCTACAAGAAATCCTGCTGGGATGTTCATTATGATTTGCTATCTGAACCTTAAGATTGCTTTTTAAGAACATTTTATACTATGAATTCAATTTGTAAATGGTTATGGGACTACTTAGGTTACCTATTTGAGCTTGAACAGATTTTGATAATTTGTGATATTTGAGAAATTGCTCCATTTCATCAGTTGTTAAATTTTTGTGTGTAGGGTTGTTTATAATACTCTCTTAAAATCCTTTTAATGTCTGTGGGGCCTAAGTAATATCCCTGCTTTCATGCCTTATACTGCTAATATTTATCTTTTATTTTTTTTCTTTGTCAGTCTTGCTAGAGGCTTATTAATTTCATTGATCTTTTTAAACACCAGCTTTTGGTTTTATTGATTTTCTCCATTTAAGTTCACTGACTCTTGCCTTGTCATCTCCATTCTGCTACTAGTTCATCCACTGAGTTTTACATTTTGGTTATTCTATGTTAAATTTAAAATTTTCCATTTGGTTCTATTTTATATGTTCTATTTCTTTGCTGATACATTGTGTTTTAATGTTTGTTTCAAGAATGTTTATAATTGCCATGCAAGCATTTTTATAATATGTTTTAAAGTCTTCGTGAGGTAATTCCAACATCTGTAGTTTTGTCATTGGCTACTGTTGATTGTATTTTTCCATGTGAGCTGAGACTTTTGTGTTTCTCCATATGCCAAGTAATTTGGGCTTATACTCCTAGACCTTTGGAATATGACACTATGAATCTTGGTTTTAAGTCCTATGGAGACTGTTGGTATTTTTCTTTTAACAAGCAATTAACCTGACTAGGTTAGGCACAAGTTTTAATTCATCTTCTGTGAGCTGTGGCTCCAATGTTTGTTCAGTTTTAATGCCTTTACAGTGTTATCTGTATTTGTCCCACCTAGTAATTAGTCTTGGACCTTGGCAGAATTCTATTAGCTCAGTTTTCAAAGTCTTTGGCACACTAATTAGGTTAAGAGCCTTGCATATGAAGATAAGGAAGGTGAGCCTAGATGTTCATATAACACTAATTGGGGTTGCTTTCCTGAACTCTTCTATTTCCACTCTCTCTCTGGTACTTTCTGTTTCTTTGGGGTTTCCCTTTTTGGAAACCACCCACTTTCATAATTGCTCCACCTCTGGTGCTAGTTAGTGGAAGGGTAGAAAGATGGGAAAAAGCAGGTCTGGGTTTGGATGCACTCTTTTGCAGCATGAGCTCCACTGAATGGAGAGGAAGTCTCCCTTCCCTTAGAGTTTTGGCTCCTGCAGTCTCCTGTTGGTAGCCACTATAACAGCTGCCACCATTGCTGTGGGATATCTTGGAGTCTGAGGCATGAGAGAATGGACAAAAGGGACAGGAAAAGACCCAGAGGATTCCTGCATTCTCTCTAAGCTTTGGGAGTTCCTCTTCCTGCAGTTCCAGCCACAACTAGAAGCCACAACTAGAAGGTACACCTTTCTCTTTCTGTACCACAGTGCTCCTTTCCAGATTTGAGGTTGCATTGGATTCAGGCTGGGGAAGTTGCTGAAGAGAAAAAGAAATGCTGACTTGCTGGTAGTTTGAATTCTGGTATTCTTCCCCAATCCACCTTTTCCAGAGTCCTCAAAGAGTCACATCATCTATTTTGTTCAAAGTTTATAGTTTTGTTCAATTGGAGAGAAAGGGTGATGTGTGTTTATCCTATCTCACTCAGAACTGGACTTTTATTAAGTTTTCAGGGTTCTTTATATATTCTGGGGACAAGTCCTTTATCACCTACATAATTTGGAAATATTTTCCCTAGTCTATGGCTTATTTTTTATTCTTTTAACAGTGTCTTTTAAAGAACAGAAGTGTTAATTTTGATGTGGTACAATTTATCAATTTTTAATTTCATGGATTGTGCTTTTGAGATCAAATCTTTAAAAAGTCACAAGGATTTTTCCTTTTTTCCTTTTTTTTTTGACAGGGTCTCACTCTGTTACCCAGGCTGAAGTACAGTGGTATGAACATGGCTTACTGCAGACTCTAGCTCCTGAGCTTAAGTGATTCTCTTGCCTCAGCCTCCAAAGTAACTGGAACCACAGGCACCTGCTGCCACTCAGTTAATTTTAAAACTTTTTGTAGATATGAGGTCTCGCTATGTTGCCCAGTCTGGTCTTGAACTGCTGGGCTCAAGCAATCCTCCCACCTCAGACTCCCAAAGTGCTGGGATTATAGGCTTGAGCCACCGTGATTGGCCTTTCCATGTTTTATTCTAGAAGTTTTATAGATTTAGGTTTTACATTTATGCCTATGATTAATCCTGTATTTTGCATATGGAATGAGATATAAATTGAAGTATATTTATTTGGATATGGATACCAAATTGTCTAGCACCATTAACAAAAAGCCTTTTTCAAAAGTCTTTCTATACTGACTGCCTTTACACTTTTGTAAAAAAAAAATCAGTTGTCCATATATATGCAGTTTTATTTTGGTACTCTATTCTGTCCCATTGGTCTATTTATCTCTTTTATTGTGGTAAAACATACTAATATGTCATTTTAACCATTTGTAATTGTACAATTCAGTGGCATTAAATACATTCACAATATTGTATAATCATCACCACTATCTATACACAAATTTCTTTCATCGGTCTCGACATAAACTCTGTACTCATTCAATAATAACTCCCTATTTCCCCCTCTCTCATCCCTGGTAACCTCTATTCTATTTTCTGTCTCTATGAATTTACCTATTCTAAGTATTTCATATTAGTGGAATCATACAATATCTATTCTTCTGTATTTGGTTTATTTCACTTAAAATGATGTTTTCAAGGTCCATCTATGCTGTAGAATATATTAAAAAATTAATTCCTTTATGCCTAAGTAATATTTCACTTTATGCGTATGTTACATTTTATTTATCCATTCCTCTGTGGATGGACATTTGGGTTGTCTCCACCTTTTGGCTATTGTGAATAGTGCTGATGTCAACATTGGCCCAAATATCTGTTGAGTCCTTTCTTTCATTTCTTGTAGATATATGCCTAGAGGTGGACTTGCTGGGTCATATGGTAGTTGTATGTTTAACTTTCGAGGGTCTGCTAAACGATTTTTCACAGTGGCTGCTCCATTTTACATTTCTATTAGCAATGCACAAGGACTCCAATTTCTCCATATCCCTATCAATACTTATTTTCCATCTGAAAACAATTATAAGCATCCTAGTATGTGTGAAATGGCATGCCACTGTGGTTTTGATTTGCATTTTTCTAATGACTAATGATGTTGAGCTTCTTCTCAGGTGCATAAGGGAATGGCCATTCAATATCTTCCTTGGAGAAATGTCTACTCAAGTCCTTTGCCCAGTTTTATTAGGGTTGTTTTTTTTGTTGTTGTTGAGTTGTAGGAGATATTTATATATTATAGGTATCACTTCCTTATCAGATGTATGATTTGCAAATATTTTCTCCCATTCTCTAGGTTTTCATTTTCTTGAGAGTATCCTTTGATGCATGAAAGTTCTTAATTTTGATGAAGTCAAATTGGTTTATTTTTTCTTTTGTTGCCTGTGCATTTGGTGTCACAGCCACTAAATTTTGCCAAATTTAATGTCATGAAGATTTTCCCCTCCAATTTTTTTTCTTCTAAGATTTTTACAACTTAGCTTTTAAGTTTAGGTATTTGACTATCGTAATACTTGTGTGTGGTAAAAGATAAGGATCCAAGTTCATTCTTTTATGTGTAGAGATCCAATTTTCCTAGTACCATTTGTTGAAAAGATTGTCCTTTCCCCATTGGGTGGTCTTAGTACACTTGTCAAAAAAATTGACCATATATGTGAGAGTTTTTCTCTAGGCTCTCTGTTCTATTCCATTGGTCTACATGTCTGTCCTTGTGTCAGTACTATTACCTTAACTTCGTAGTAAGTTCCACAGTTGGGAAGTGTGAGTCCTCCAACTTTATCTTTTTTGTCAAGATTATTTTGGCTATTTGGGACCCCTTGCAATTCCATATAAATTTGAGGATTATTTTTCCATTTTTAGGAAGAAGATTATTGAAATTTTGATGGAGATTGCATTGAATTTGGAGATTGTTTTGGGAAATACTGATATCTTAACCATGTTAAGTCTTTCTATCCAAGAGCTTGGATGTCTTTTTATTTATTTAGGTACTCTTTAATTTCTTTCAGCAATGTTTTGTAGTTTTCAGTATAGAAGTCTTTTGCCTCCAGGGTTAGATTTATTCCTATGTATTTAATTATTTTAGATGCTATTGTAAATGGAATTGTTTTATTAGTTTCCTTTTGGATTGTTCATTGTTGGCAAGTAGGAACAACACTAATTTTTTTTGTATTAATCTAGTACCACTTAGCTGAATTTATTTACTATCTCTATACCTTTTATGTAGATTCTTCAGGATTTTCTATATATAGGGTCATATCATCTGCAAATAGAGCTTTACCTCTTCCTTTCCAATTTGGATGCTTTTTACTTCTTTTTGTGTACTAGCTCTGGCAAGAACTTCCAATACAGTATTGAAGAGTGTGGTCAAAGAGGACATCTTTATTTTGTTTCTGATCTTAGGGGAGAAGATTTCAGTCTTTCACCATTGAATGTGATGTTAACCATGGGTTTTTCATAATTACTTTTTATCATATTGAGGAATTTCCCCTCTATTTCTGGTTTTCTGAGAGTTTTATTATAAAAGGGTGTTGGATGTTGTAAAATGCCTTTCTGCATCAATTGAGATGATCCTGTGGTTATCTTCATTTGTTTTATTAATGTGATGTATTACATTGGTTGATTTTCTTATGTTGAATCACTCTTCCATTCCTGGAATAAATCTTATTTGGTCATAGTAAATAATACTTGTTAATATGCTGTTGGATTTAATGTGATAATATTATATCAAATATTTATTCATTTATAGTCGTAAGGGACATTGGCCTGTAATTTTCTCTTCTTGTGATGTTTTTATCTGGCTTTGGTGTCAGGGTAATGCTGGCTTTGTATAAGGAGTTAAAAAGTGTTTCCTCCTCTTCACTTTTTGGAAGAATTTGAGAAAGATTAATGTGAATTCTTCTTTAAATGTTTGGTAAATTCATCAGTAAAGCCATCTGGTCCAGGACTCCACTTTTTGGGGAGGTTTTTGAATACTGTTCCAATCTCTTTACTTATTATACGTCTGTTAATATTTTCCATTTATTTTTGAGTCAATTTAAATAACTTGTGTATTTCAAGGAATTTATTCATATCTTCTAGGTTATATAATTTGTTTGCGTACAATTGTTCATAGTAGTCACATAGTTCCTTTTCTCTCTGTAAAGTCGGTAGTAATGTCGCCACTGTCATTTTCAACTTCAGTTATTTGCATTTTCTCTTTTTTCCTTTGTCAGTCCAGCTAAAGGTTTTTAAATTTTGGTAATTTTTGCAAAATACCAACTTTTGGTTTCATTGATTTGCTCTACTTTTTCTATTTTCTATCTTGTTTATCTCTGCTCTAATTCTTATTATTTCCTTCCTCCTACTAGTTTTGGGTTTCATTTGCTCTTCTACTTCAAGTTCCTTATGGTATAAAGTCAGGTTATTGATTTTAGATTTTCTTTCTGAATGTAGACATATATACCTATAAATTTCCCTTTACTGCTTTTACTGCATCCTATAAGTTTTGTCGTGTTATGTTTTTGTCTCTAGGTATTTTATAATTTATTTTGTGCTGCTTTTGCGTGTGACTCATTGGTTGTTTGAGTGTTTTAATTTCAACATATTTGTGAATATTCCAGTTTTACTTCTGTCACTGATTCCTGTTGTGGTTAGAGAAGGTAATTCGTGTGATATCTATCTTTTAAAATTGATTGAGACTTATTTTGTCGCCTAACATATGATGTGGTCTAAGAGAATGTCCTACATGTACTTGAGATGAACGTTTATGCTGATATTGTTGGGTAGCGTGTTCTTTACATGTGTTAGATGTAATTAGTTTATTGTGTTTGTTTATGTCCTCTATTTCTTCATCTTCTGTCTGGTTATTCTATCTATTATTGAAAGTGGGTAAATGAAGTCTGCTACCATTGTTGTAGAACTATATCTCTCTTCAATTCTGTCAAGTTTTGCTTCATAAATTTTGAGGGTCTATTATTAGGTGTGTAAATATTTATAATTATTATATCTTTTTGCTATATTGACTATTTTATTAATATATAATATAATGTTTCTGTTTGTCTTTGGAAACTTTTTTGATTTAAAGTCTATTTTGTCAGATATTAGTACAGCCGCTCCAGTTCTCTTTTGGTTACTATTTGCATAGAATATCTTTTTCTGTTCTTTCCCTTTTGATCTATTTGTGTCTGATCTAAAGTCAGTCTTTCATAGATAGCATATAGTTGAATTCTAGAGTTTGGGTTTTTTGTCAATCTGCCTTTTCTTTGGACAGTTTAGTCTATTTATATTTAAAGTATTACTGATAAAGAGGAATTTCTATTTTGCTATTTGTTTTCTATATGCTTTATAGTTTTTTGTACCTCATTTCCTCTATTACTGCCATCTTTTGCGTTTAGCTTATTTTTTGTAGTAAATGTTTTGATTCCCTGATCATTTCCATTTACGTATATTTTACAGGTATTTTTGTGTTTACCATGAGAATTACATTTAACATCCTAACGTTATAACAATCTCATTTTAATTTATACCAATGTAACTTCAATTGCATACAAAAACTCTGCTCCTATATTGCTCCACCCCCACCCTTTCTATTGATGCCACAAATTACATCTTTATACATTGTGTGCCCAATAATATACTAATCTTGTAAAAAGTTCTTTCTTAGCTGTCCTAAGAGGAACCAAGGGAGGAAGTGTTCACCCCTGGACCTGTGCTTTAAAGGATCAGCAGAATGTTCCTTACATCAGAGTAATGTGGCAGTGGGCAAACCCTAAAGAGCATGAAGCAAACCCTAAAGAATGTGGATAATCAGAAGGATAAAATTTAGGCTATTTGCACAACCACATTGTCTCATTTGAAGATATTCCTTCCAGAACTGAATTCCTGATGTCTCTGGGCTTTGTTTTACTAAAGATAAGTCCCTCTTTCCCAGGGGATAGTCTCTGTTTTGGTCTGTCTTCAACTGTATGCAGACTGCAATTTGGGGCTAGCACACAGAAGGCAACATGCTCCCGATCCTTGGGAGTGTGTTCTTGCTGAGTGCACTCAAAGGAATACAAAGATGAATTATAGGAGAGTCCAATTCCAGAGGGACTGTAAGTTTGTGCAGCTGCTCACGACTAACTTACCTTAAAGTGGAATATATGGCTCTCTCTTATTGGTGACTGGGATATTCTGCCTTGTCCCTCCAGAGCAGCATTTTATGTGATTCCTTTCTGCTTCTCTAGTGCATCTGTGTCCAACACATGTTTGCTGAATTAATGCATTGGTTGGGACATCTGTAGGTTCCCTACAACAATTTACTGCTAGGAGGATTATTTGAACCTAACAAATACATATGCAAATATATATATTTACACTTTTGCAAACATGATATGTATAAGTAGTTCCTAGACCAGCGATTTTCAGACCTTGCTACTCATCAGAATCACCCAAGGAACGTTCCCAAAACCCTGATTCCTACGTTCCAACCACAAAGATTATTTTAATGAGTCTGAGGTGGAAACCAGGAATCTACATTTTCAAAATCTACCCAGGTAATTCTGATATGCAGTCAGCATAGAGAACCACAGCCCTTTGACTACCTAAGAAAATTTAGTAGTCAAAAAAGGTATAAGAACTGCCTTCTATTCTTGAGGGAGATTCTGTTAGTATAGCATACAGTCAAGAACACTACCAATGCAGTCACTTCCTAGCTGTTATTTTTAGACAAATTACCTAATCGTTCACAGCTTCAGTTTCTTGATGTGTAAAATAGAGGATATAGGTTTACCATGAGGATTTATGTAAAGCTTCAGCGCAGAAGCTGTACTATACAGCACACGGTAAATGTTGGCCAGATTTATTCGGCTGTACACATAAGCCACTGGATTTGTCTGGATGCAGAAGTCTACTGCGGTACACCTTCTTCAGCCAGCTCTTGGAAAAGCGGGGGAGGTTTCCTGGTAACCCAGGAAGTGGAGGATACTAAAGCCATGTCACAGGGAGGGGGACTATTCTTGGTGCGCGCTTGCTCGCCGGCGTCTAGTTGCTGCTCCGCGCGCGTCCACCAGGGGCCGCTCGAGCTACCTAAGCTCTGTGGGCTACCCGGCGGCGCCCCCGCGCGTGCTCACTCGGAGCAGCGCGCGCCCCGCAATCGCCGCAGCCGTCCCCGCCTCCGGCCGCCGCTCCGAAGTGATTGCCCAAACCAAGCCTCTGTGGCTGGGTACGGAAGCGCTTTCGGGACAAAAATTCTCCCTCAACTGTGGTCTGCATTCCTTCGGCCGGTGGGCTGATCTGGGGCGGGAAGTATTAAGCGCCTCAGTTGCGCTGCAGCCGGGGAGGAAGGAGGAGGCCGAGCGCGGGGTGGAGTTCTGGCAGACGGGCTAGACCGGGCGAGACGCCGCCGCTGCCCGGATGTTGCGATGGCTGATCGGGGGAGGCCGAGAACCGCAGGGACTGGCCGAGGTAAACCCCGGGCGGGCCTGCCCTGCGCCCTCCGAGCTTGCTGGAGGGGCGGCTTCGTTCCGGTTCGGCCTCCCTGGGTTCCGACCGCGGGGACCCGGGCGGAGGCGTGGCTGGGTGCTGAGTTAGTTCAGTTCGCAGTCCTCACGCCGGTGGGGGCGGAGGGCGCGCGAGCCGGGGCTCCTTGGACCGGACCCGGCGGGCCCCCAAACGCACCCTGGAGTTGCAGACCCCCGGCTCCGTTCCACGGCTAGCCGAATCGTGAGACCCTGGCTCAGGGTCTGCAGTCCTACTGGGACCTGTGACAACTTAGGGCTTCTGGCTACCGAAACTATCTTCATTTCCACTTAAAAAGTATCCAATTTAGCTAGAAACGAACGAGTTGTGACCGCAGCTTTCCACTTTTGGTTTGAATTGGTGCCTCTTCCTGGTGTCAGCTGATCCTAGCTCAGGGAATATAAAATTAATTTACTTATCCAAGAACCAAAAAAGGATATAATTATTTTTAAAAAGTAATAATTTGCTTCAAGGTCAAGAACATGATTTTCTAATTAACTGCTGTTTTTGGTTTCGTAGTCACACACTCTTCATGGGCCCTTATTTGAACAGACCGTGTGTAATGAGATTTACATTTGAAATGTGAATACAATGATTTTTGCAGTCTTGAAAATTTTGAGGTCCGGAATTTATTTCCTATGCCACACAAGAACAGAATTTGTGAATTCCATTTTATTTCTCATAGGAAGTATTTGTTTAGATTGTTAAAAGTAAGAAATTGGATTGTTGAGAGTAGGCAGTCTACTGTTTTAGCTTCCTCATGTCTTTGCAGTTGACGGTATTGTCTGTTTTTAAAATTTTCTTGTTTCATATTAATCCTAAATCCTTGAGATTGTGGAAGAATTGTGGATTACTAAATAGCCACATATTGTATATACGACATTTTGGATAATTCTGTTTTAACCTGGTTCTTTGGTGAATCGTGTAATTTGATTAACCAGTTCTCCCATTCCTGGCAAGTTTTCACTGGAGGGGAAGCAGTTTATACAGTTTTCAAATTTCTCACCACAACCTCTGCTAGAAGGAAAACAGAATAAATACAAAATTAATGCTTTGTGGTGATTTTTTTTTTTTTGGAAGACATTTATGCATGTTTTAAATTTATATATTTCTTCATATGAAGGTAAATTCACTTGTATAACTGCCGTGAATTTGTACATTATCAGAACCTATGATTTTCCCTAATTTATGCAAGAACTTTGTATCCAGGCTTCTCGTTTAAGCAGTGGTTCTCAACTGGGGTGATTTTTGCCCCGCAGGAGGCATTTGGCAATGTCTGGAGACATTTTTGATTGTCATGCCTTGCAGAGCGGCAGTTCTACTGGCGTCTAATGTGTATAGACCAGGAATGTTGCTAAATATCCTACAATGCACAGGACAGCGCTCAACAACAAAGAATTATCTGGGCCAGGAGCGGTGGCTCACTCCTGTATTCCCAGCACTTTGGAAGGCCGAGGGGAGCGGATCACTTGAGGTCAGGAGTTCAAGACCAGCCTGGCCGACATGGCGAAACCCTGTCTCTACTAAAAATACAAAAATTAGCTGGGCGTGGTGGTGCGGGGAAAAAAAAAAAAAAATTATCTGGCCCAAAAATATCAGCATCAAGTTTGAGAAATCCAGAGTCGATTTCATGCCTTCCTTTATTCATTTAGCAAACACGCATTGGATGAGGCACTGTTTCACTATTTTATGTCTTTGATGTGCAGTTTAGTTTCTGCCGCATTTTAACTGAGAAACATGCTTTCTGAAATGCTGAGTTGGATTGGCCCATTAATTTTTTTAAAGTGAGGTTTAATAGGATACAATTTACATAAAATAAAATTCACCCTTTTGTAAATTTATTGTGATTTGAAAATACTGAAATTCATGATTCGAATTTGTGGTAGGAGAAGTGTTTTTTGTGGAATTGGTAGTTATTTAGTTGATATTAGGAGAAATAATATTTAGTATTAGAACATGATATCTTAAAGCTTTTAAAAATCTTGTGTTCTCAGATGTATACCATGCAGTTGTATTCCAATATGGTCTTACAAATCATTTTATCTCTTTTTTTTGTCTTTTGTTTTTTTTTTTTTCAATACAAGAAATCTCCTTTACAGACAATAGGTGAAGAACAAACCCAGAATCCCTACACTGAACTGCTTGTACTAAAAGCTCATCATGATATTGTACGATTTCTGGTACAGTTAGATGACTACAGGTAAGAAACTATAGTGATCTAATTGACTATTGTGTGGGAAGAGGTTTTAGGGAATTTTATGTTAAACACCTTTAAAATTAATACATCTTTTCTAAAAATTTTAAAACTGATCATTAGTAACATTTAGTAGATATTAAAATTGGCCTCTGATGAAATACGTATCTGGAGTCTTTTTTTGCCCAAAGTCATGGTGTCATGTCTGGTGATTTGAGAGTTTGTTTGTTTGCATTCTCAGAAATATTCTTAATAGTTTAAAAAAAGTGTATGACTTTAAAATTTGGGTGGGAGTTATAACAGTATATCAAGGAGAACCTGTATTTGAGAAACAAATATGATAAATGTTTAAGTATCAGGTACCTACCAGGAATGTTTTATTTTTAGTGGAAGGTAAGGATTTAATCCAAAGTTTTTGTTATTGGTGAAACCACTTGAAAATGTACATTATTCTGTACTTCCTTGCTAACATGTATAATAGTTGTGTTTAATATATTTGCAAATAAAGGTGAAGGTATATAGGTTTTAGGACTGTATACTATTATTGATCTGTATATATGTATATTAAACCCATATTCAATTATATATTTCTCCTTTATAGCATGTCTCACCATAACAATTACATAATTAGTGGTGTAACTCAGTATTTTCATCCTCTCTAAAATGTAAGCTTCATGAGAATGAGGCTGTTTTTCTTATTCACCATGTTTTCTTAGTACCTAGTACAGTGCCTTACAGGTAACAGATAATTCATAGATGGTGGCTGAGTGAATGATTCCCTAGACTACTAAGCATCTACATTGTGTGCCATCCTTATCCCCCAACTTCATTTCTGTTGTCTCTACAAGGTTTTCCGCTTTTATCTCTAATTTTCTCTTTTGCCTTTGCTGTTTTTTTCTTTCATTTTTCAGTCCATGGATGAGTGTTACTGTGATTATTCCTAACTCTGACCACCACTTCTGCTATTAACCTTGTCTTTTCTCTTCTTTCTTTTTTTTTAAATTTAATTTTTTAAAATAGAGACAGGGTCTCACTATGTTGCCCAGGCTGGTCTCGAACTTCTGGGCTCAAGCTGTCTTCCCACCTCGGCCTCCCAAAATGTTGGGATTACAGGCGTGAGCCACCGTGCTCAGCCTTCTCTCTGCTTTTTAAATGTTACTGGTATTTAGTTGCTTTTACCATGTGCAGTGCAGTTCTGACATTACCTGGAGTTAGGTCAAATTCCACAGGTGAAGGGCATAGTCTGTACAACACCCCTTGCCAGAGACACTAGCTGCAAGGCATGTGTGGGTTTGTAGGCCACCTGCATGTCCACCTGCTGGCTACAAGTTCCCACTGTTCCCTCAGGTCTGATAATTCACTAGAAGGACTCACAGAACTGAGAAAAGCACTATACACAGGATTACAGTTTTATTATAAAAGGTACAAATCAGGACCTGTCAAATGAAAGGATGGATATAGGGCAAGGCCTAGGGGGTCCCACATGCAAAGCTTCCGTGTCTCAAGACTCCTCGTCCTCTTGGCACATCAGTGTGTATCACCAATGAATGAGCACACTTGAACTTTGGGTGTCCAGAGCTTTCATTCGTAGGCATGATTGTTTGAATCACTGGTCACATAACCGAACTCAATCTTCAGTCCCCACCCTCCCCACCATGGCTGGTAGCACAAAGCCCATACCTTTAAATCACGTGGCTCATTTTTCCAGCTTGGCCAGCCTCTTTCCTGATGTTATCTCAGGGCCCACTGTGAGTTGTTCCGTTAGCATAAACTTAGGTGTGGTCCAAGGGACCCACCATGAATATGAAGACATTCTTACCACTTGGAAAATTCCAAGGGTTTAGAGACTCCCTTCTAGGAACCAGAGACAAAGTCCAGCAAAGTTATTAAACAGTACTGTGTTTCTTAACTTTTGCTTGAAAAGATTTGTCTCATGTATATTACTGGCCTGTCAGCACTGTTTTCCTATTGTGGTGCAAGTCAACCAAATCATGACATGTTAATCATCTGGAGCCTTTTTTTTTGGCAGTATTACTTGTTGCTGTGTCCTGAGAGACACTCCATTTATTTAAGTGGTCATTTTTGTGGGGAACTGATTATTTCTGGAAAGGTAAGATTTTGGACAGCTAAAGTTTTCTTGTGCTATATTTTACCCAAGTAAGTTGCTAGATTAAAGAAAATCTGGGGCTGGGCGCAGCGGCTCACGCCTGTAATCCCAGCACTTTGGGAGGCCGAGGTGGGCAGATCACGAGGTCAGGAGATCGAGACCATCCTGGCTAACACAGTGAAACCCCGTCTCTACTAAAAATGCAAAAAATTAGCCGGGCGTGGTGGCGGGCGCCTGTAGTCCCAGCTACTTGGGAGGCTGAAGCAGGAGAATGGCGGGAACCCGGGAGGCGGAGCTTGCAGTGAGCTGAGATTGTGCCACTGCACTCTAGCCTGGGCGACTGAGCAAGACTCTGTCTCAAAAAAAAAAAAAAAAAAAAAAGAAAATCTGATAATTTCTTATAATCACGAATACTTGGATGTTAAGGAATCCTAAAGTTATTTTGTCTAGGAAAGTTAAATAATAAATACACAGAATGTGATCAGGTTGTGGACTTTAAATGTTTATATAAATTGTTAAGAGTCCATGTTCGTTGTTGTCTTTCCTCTGTGAAATATCCTCTTGGCTATTCCTATCCCATAGTGAGAAGATGACTCTGTAGAAGAAGCCAGCCTATAGAATAATGGTTAGTGTACAAACGCTGACATATATTTGGTTCTGTTTTCCCCACGGTGGTGCTCACATATACTTTAGCTGTTTAATGATAGAGTAAATATTCTGTAAAGAGTAAAAAGCCATATGTGAGTATGTTAGTTATCTATTGCTCTATCAGCTATCATGCCAAACTTACTGGCTTAACACATCCCCATCTATTTAGCTCATTATTTTGCAGGATGGCAATTCGGGCTAGGCTCAGCTGGGTGAGTCTGTCTTTGCACCAGGAACAGCTGATCTGGGCTAGGTTCACTTATGCCTCTGTCAGCTGGTAGATTGGCGGGAGCTGGCTGGTTCATTTCAGCTGAAGGTCTTAGCTGAAATGACTGTAGTCTCCCTCCATGTGATTTCTCAGGTGCTTGTTCACATAATGATCATGGAGTTCTAATAGCAGCAGAAGGGCAAGCCCCAAGCTAAGACGCTTTTCAAGTCTCAGCTTGCATCATGTTTGCTGCTGTTTCATCAGCCAAAGCAAGTTAGGAGCTGGCACAAATTCAGTGAGTGGGTAAATAAACTTGACCTCTCACGGTAGAAGTAACTAAGTCCTATTGCTAATGGTGGTGGGAATATTGGGCGGGGGAATAATTTGTGGTCAATTTCTGATCTACCACAGTGAATCTGAGATAGACGAAGAAGCCTGCTTTTTGTCTTTTGTAATGCAATGATGATACGACTTCATGATTCACATTTAATTCTTTGAAAAGTCATTATCAAATTTACATATCAAGTATGAAGTTTTTCAGTCATTTGCTGACCTGTAGAACTTTCAGTCTGTATGTTGTTTTTAAAAATTTAATTCTGTAGTGTACTTAAAAAAAAAAAAATGAAAGTCATTCTTGGTAAGGACACAGGAAAATCTACGAAGTATAAACATATTATGAACAGAATTAAGAACTGAATGTTTTTACTCTTAATAGTTTAGAACTATCTTTACCACTGCATATGTACATTATGCATTGTCAAATTAGAGAAATACCTTTCCAGTTTTTAAGTTTTATATCGTTACACTTTTTTTGTTTCTTAGTTTTTGAAGACATTACACTGTTTTTTTTTTGGTCAGCTGTTATAATCCAGGTTTCACGCTTCAAGTCTTTAGATAATATCATCTTATTGAAAATTTTGCAGAAGGATTTTCTTGTTTTCTCGGTGGCTCAGCTAAAATCAGTGAGTGGAAAATTTTCTCAGATTGGTTTTTGAAGATACCCAATAAATCCTGTATAACCTAACAGACAGCTGCCTTTTCTTTTTTTCTTTAGTATTTTTTGAACATGAAGTGAGGGTCATATTGATTGGGAGATCACTAAAGAAGGCTAAGCTTCAGCAACAGTCTTCCAAAAAATGGACTGTGCTAAAATTGCATGTAATACTCTAGCATTTGACACATTAAACTAAACTGAGTTCATAACACATTTTAAGAAGAGTTTTCTCTGTTGCTCATTTGACCATTCCTTGCTCCTTCAGGAAACAGACAAGGTTATGTAGGATGGTGATCATGACTGGAAAAGAATCAGATGACCCATGAAGTGCCAGACTGGAGAACAAAATGTGCCTCTAGGATGGTTGGTGAAGCTGTACATTCACAAGAAAGTAAATAAACTCAGTATAGCTTGATCCACTAAAAGTGAACAATATGCTCATTTTTAAGGAAATATTCTCAAGCTAAACATATTCTTTCTTATACACTAACCTTCAGAGAATAGAAATCAGTATAGTTCAGATCCTAAGATCTGGGTCCCCTGGGAAACAGTCAGTATAGTTTAGATCCTTCTAGTACCTGGGTTCCCTGGGAAGGAGACACTAAAACGGGGTTAAGCATGCAATAGGTTTGTTAGAGAGAAAGCCAATGAAAGGAGAAGGGAGGAAGCAGAATTGGACAAGAGGAGCTGTCTCAGACTCTGATGCAGATGTGACAAAGTCTCTGCCAGCCCAATGGAGACCGCTGGAGGAAAGGTTGCTCTTTAGAGTTCTCTGCTGGATGTAAATAACTACGGCTTTGTACTTCTGCCTTACTTGGTTATTTGCCGAGGGTCCTTCATGAAGAACATGCACGTGGCTTCTATCTTGCTTAAATCCCACTGACTAGGAGCCAACTGAGCTAGTATAACTGGCTTGAAAGCAGAAATGGATCCTGAAGTCAACAGCTGGAGGCAGTCAGATAACTAGATTCCTCACAGCTGGGCAGTGAGTCCTCTCTTGAAAGGGGATCTGGGAGGCAGGTGTTGGTGTTTGCTACGCTTCCATAGTTGCAAGGTGGTCTATTTTATTTTTAACTTGCATGAACATACTCATTGGCTATGTCTTTGGGCAGCTTTTTCAGAAACCGTAATTATGCCATTGGTTAATATTTGATGGCTTGAAAAAGTTAATACTATTTTTAGAGCTATTAACGTACTTATGCCTGGAAAAAAGGGTATAAGCAGAATCCTTTTTATCACAAATTCTGACAGCTACAATATTAATAACAGACTCCATATCTGGCAGTTTTTTTTAAAGCACTTATATCCAGTGTGACATTGACTTTAGACAACTTTATTATAGTAAATTTTACTGAAATCTGTTAACCAAATAACTTTTCTATTTCTAAAACCCCTAATCCGCCATGTGTGGTGAACGTGTTGACTGAATTTCTGTTGTTTTGGATCGTGCCCTGAATCAAGTTAGGGAATTATGGCAGTGTCATCACACAGATGCATGTGCCACCCTTGCTACTTTTCTCCTTGTTTCTAGTAATTTTGTCCTTTTGGCTTGTGTTTTGGAGCTGTAGCTGAATTTTGTTTAGTTGGATAAGATGTTGCAGGGTTTGGGAGGATGACAGGAGTGAGTGAAAAGGTAATTGCTGCTTCATGCAGTAGCATAGAATCAAATGTTGGGATAAGGACAGCAAGTGTCTAACAGTATTTCAGTTTCAAATTCGTCACCTTAGCAGTAAAACTCTATAATTTCTAGAAAAAATCAGTCTCTCTCAACTACAAAATACCCTTACTAGGCATTTGAAAATTATTTTCTTGATCTAAAGATCTACATCTTTAGAATGTAGCTTAAAAAATCCATCTGGCAACTTGAGCATGGATACGGGAAATAACTGCAATGAATTGCAACATATCACATATGTTTAAATCCATGTGTTCATAATGATACTTCTGAAAGAGAACTCACCTTTGGAGAATGCTGGGGAACTAACTCATTATTTTGAAAACTGGTAAATAAAGGGGCAGAGTCAAGATCTATACTGCCTTTCTTATATAAACTGTGTCTTGGGATCAGTAATAATTGAGAAGAAATTTCTCTTTATAGAAGAATTCAGGCTAGAAGAATGATAGAATATTGTAATTTTGCAACCTCTAATGTGTAGGGGAGGAAAACACTTTTCTTTTACCTATCTTAGATTCATTGACCAGGACTCTACAACATAGACATACAAAAGACAGGTTAATGAGAGAAAAAGAAGTATATCGATGCGTACATTGTATACACACACACACAAACGCACGAGTACTCAAGTTTAACTCATAGGGGTGGTTAAAACTTGGGCTTAGGCTGGGCATGATGACTCAGCCCTGTAATCCCAACACTTTGAGAGGCCGAGGTGGAAGGATTCCTTGAGCTCAGGAGTTTGAGGCTAGCCTAGGCAACATGGCAAAACTGTATTTCTATTAAGAAATACAAAAATTAGCTGGGTGTGTTGGTGCACACCTGTGGTCCCAGCTACTTGGGAGGCGGAGGTAGGAGGATCACTTTAGCTCAGGAGGTTGAGGCTGCATTGAGCTGTGATTGGGGCCACTGACTGTAGCCTGAATGACCGAGTAAGACCCTGTCTCAAAAAAGAAAAATAAAACTTCGGCTTATGTAGTATCTTAGCAGAACAAGAAATTTGTTGAGTGACAAGACAAAGGAAATGGACTTTGAGTTTCTTGGGGTGGCAAATTGTGAGAAGGCAAATATATGATGGAAACTGATGGTAGAGAAGGGCTCATTAATGAGGTTGGTTTGTGTAAACTCTTGGTGTCATCTAATCTGTGATAAAGGTTTTTATCCCCCTCCTGGTATGGGAAGTGGGGTAGAGGTTTTAGGGGGGCACTTTCACAAGGGTGATTTGTGGTTTTTTTCCCAGGTAGATGTGGGGAGGACAGAGCTCATTCTGTGCCTGCATTTTCTCAGTTGCCTTAAGCCAAAGATGATAATGTCAGAGTGGCATAGTTTGGGGTTACATGCTCTGAACCCCTTCAAATGAAGTAATGAATTTAGGCAATGATTATTGATGGCCTAAATCATAACATATACACATATACACACAAGACAGCCAGAAATTATATTTCCTGATGGAGTATACAATCTGCCTCTGGGGTAGTCTTACCAAAAGTCAGATTTGGATCTATTTAGTCTCTAGATTTAACTATCAATTAACAAAAAATACAGAGGACAGAGGTGCATGTTGGATAACAACACAGGAAAGGTAGCCAGCAAAATCCAGACTGTGAGAACTCCACAAGACAGGTGACCTTTTTTTCAACAAATAAATTGCAAGGAAAAATAGATGGAGAAAAAAATCATTAGAATAAAAGAGATATTAGAGATATATCAACCAAGTATACTATATAAGCCTATTTGGATCCTGCTTCTAAGTGTTTAAAAAAATGTGATCAGGTAAATTTGATCCTTGACTGGGTATTTGATGACATTAAGGAAGTAAATGTCAAGTAAGGAAGTAAATGTTAACTTAGGTATGATGTAAAAGAGTCCTTAGAGATGCATTCTGAAATACGAAATGAAATACAGTGACTAGGATTTGCTTCAAAATAATTTACAGAGGGATTGGATTGGGTACAGATAAGACACTATTGGCCATAAGTTGATAATTACTAGAGACAGGCAGTGAGTACATGTGGCTTTTTATTATGCTCTTCTCTCCACTTTTGTATATATTTAAATTCTCCATAATGAAAAGTTAAAGATCTATATTTGAAATAGAGGAAATAAAAATGTCAATTTAAAAGGTATTTATGCTTCTGTATGAAATAAAATGTTTTCTTAGATATTACTAGTGTTTTGAGTGTTCAATGGAGAACCACCCTTGTTTCTCTTTGAGAACAGAATTTATTGAGAATAGATGCAGGAATCATACAGATGAACATGAACATATCAGCTTCATAAAGTAATAACCGATACAAAGCTGGATTACAGGATATGGCTCTTTGTTGTTGTTTTTTTTTTTTTGAGACGGAGTCTCGTCCTGTCGCCCAGGCTGGAGTGCAGTAGTGTGATCTCCGCTCACTGCAACCACTACTTCCTGGGTTCAAGCGATTCTTCTGCCTCAGCCTCCCTAGTAGCTGGGACTGCTGGTGTGTGCCACCACACTGAGCTAATTTTTGTATATTTAATAGAGATGGGGTTTCACCATATTGGCCAGGCTGGTCTCGAACTCCTGACCTCATGGTTTGCCTGCCTCGGCCTCCCAAAGTGCTGGGATTACAGGTGTGAGCCACCGTGCCTGGCCAGGATGTAGCTTTAATATGCACCCACAGTGGGTTTCCTTACACTTCAACCTGAGTCACGTAGACTTTTTTAATGAATCCCTGGGGCAACTGAACAGTTGCTGGCCTCCCATTCAGATACGGGCTTACCTCAAAAATAAGAGCAGACTAGTATGTTCTCTGTGAACAGATGAATCTTCAGAAAACCCACAAAGGGCCGGGCGCGATGGCTCGTGCCTGAACTTTGGGGGGCCAAGGCGGGCGGATCATAAGGTAAGGAGTTTGAGACCAGCCTGCCCAACATTGTGAAACTCCATCTCTACTAAAAATACAAAAATTAGCCATGTGTGGTGGCAGGTGCCGGTAATCCCAGCTACTCGGGAGGCTGAGGCAGGAGAATCGTTAGAACCTGAGAGGTAGAAGTTGCAGTGAGCTGAGATCGTGCCATTGCACTCCAGCCTGGGCAACAGGTCAAGACTTCATCTCCAAAAAAAAGGGCAACAGGGCAAGACTTCGTCTCCAAAAAAAAAAAAAAAAAAACAAAAACAAAAACAAAAAACCAGAAAACCCACAAGGGTCTGAACTGAGCATGCCTAATTCATTGTCTCAAGCAAGTGGGGCAGAGAGAGACCAAGAATGTTTCTCTAATAATAGGAGTCCTCCATGGAAACTTGAGTGCAGGGGAATGGAGGTTCACCTAACAGAAGTCACAGAGATTTTTTTGGTATTCTAATACTGTAATCTTGATGTGCAGTTTAGCTTTCTATTTGTGATTTGGGGAGGGAAGAACTTACCAAATGTTTTACCTTTGCAAATAACCATGGGAACTATGAAATCTTTATTTGTGAGCTAAAAGACTTTAGACTTTTAGATGTTAGAGTTGTGTTAATATGATACATTCTTTTTTAAGGAAAAGAAATTAATGTTGAAGTAGATCTAATTAAGGAATTAGTTGTGTCAGCATCTATGGCTCCTGAAAATGCTTTGAAATTTCCTTCAGCTGCTTTACAAGTCTCTCTGGATGCTTCTCTAATTTTCTTCAAGTAGTTCTAGCATACAAACATATACTTTAAATGAAAATTGTGCTATTTTTTAGTTTTGTCTCATTTCTAGCATTGTAGCAGCATTTTTTCAGTGTTATTTTATTGTAAATAAATGTAATAATGACTTCAGGCAATGATTATTGATGGGTGTTAACATCACACCCACAAAAATGACTGCCAGAAATTATGTTTCCTAATGGAGTATACAAACTTTATTTTTTACAAATCTTTATTAAGCTTTGCTGTCGTCTCAGCCACTGTTGGAAGGAACGAGAGAACACTTTCTCAGAGATGTTCAAAGAGAAGGTGTTTAGAGGGAATTATTTTTATACATTAAGATGGTTGTAAGTGAGAGTTCTCTAAGGACTCGTGATCTAGACCCTATAGCATCACTTAGTAATGTTGGACTGTGAGTTCTTGAAGGGCAAGAACAATCTCTTGATCTTTATTCTCAGGGTTAAGCATCTATATAGTTAGTGCTTAGTAAGATTTCTTGAATGACCGAGTAACTTATGGGCTATCATAATAAATTTAGTTCTCATAATTAGGGGATGAGAGGATGGAACATTCTAGAAGGTCTGCCATAGGTCTTTGTTAAACCATGTGTCACCTTGTTGAACTTGTTTTTCATGAATATAATTTTTGCTTAGTCATTTAATTTTGTAGCCTCAAGGAGTATTTTTAAAGACTTGGGTTTTTTTTTTTTTTTTTTGAGATGGAATCTTGCTCTGTTGCCCAGGCTAGAGTGCAGTGGCGTGATCTTGGACTTGGTTTTAAGTTAAAAAAAAAAAAAAAAATGACGTATATGGATAAGAATTGGACAGGAATATGAAAAAATACAGAAATGTACTTTTGTGTGGCAGGTTTCTGGGTTTTAAATTTTTTAAATTTCTATTTTTTGTGGTAGTGTATTTACATTAATTATAATGAAAGGAAAATATGGGGTTACATTACTGTCATTAACGAATCTATTTCACAGAGCCCTTGAACACTTAAATGTTTGCTTATGCATTCATTTATTCATTCAACAAGCATTTCTTTAGCACTTAAAACCTGCCAGAGGTAATCAGTGATTTATTAGACTGGCAAGTGCCATGTTATAAAGATAAAGATCAATAAATATGGTAATTCTTGTAGTTCATGATTCTAACAAGCATATTTTTTTCTATTTTAACATCTCTAAAATTTGGACACATCATATAATTGTGTCTTTCAATTGTAATTGGCAGTATGTTTTCCTTAATGATAAGTAAGAGTGTCTTACAATTGATGTCTTAGATTTGATGAAATACGGTGTATTTCTAAACATTCATTAAGTTTTAAGATCTCAAAGCAAGAACCACATGTCAGGTGTCTTGACATTTCCCTAACTCCTAGCACGGAATCACACTAAATACATTTTTTGCTGATCGGTAAAGAAACGTTTCTGTCAAAATCTTATTTTTAGGCTTAAGTTTTTGCCCTCTATTAGAGTGTTTTTAAAAATTAGTATGTAAAATGTTTTCTGGCAATATTATTATTCTTCCATTGGCTAGAATAGCTTAAAACTTATTGACATTTTAATCCTTTTTTATTTTATAGTTCATTACTTCTTTTCAGCAGTTACAATTAGGAATTCGTGGGTTGTATTTCCATTTCTGATTTGCAGATGGTTGAAGTGTGTGCTTGACTGACTAGGATTTAGTTTAAGATAAACTGATATAGTATAGCTTGTTTTTCATTATCCATCATAGTAGGATGGATAATTGTAATTTGTGAATGATATCTCAACCCTTTATTCGTTTTTTTATGACAGGTACTAATATGTATCAAAGTTATACTGGTTTGTATTTTAAAGCTTAAAGTTTCCTCTTTAGGGGAGGTAGTAATAAATATTGAAATGGCAAAAAAAAAAAAAAATGGTAGCAATAGAATATATATAAGAATAGAAGGCCTGAATAATCTACCAACCAGGTAATTGACCTTGGAGCAATAAAAAATTGGCTGTGATTTCATGCATTACTGTTGATCCTTATTTAGATTTAACTTTTGTTCTCTACTGATTGAATTAAAGTTTGAGGTGAAATGCTCTGTATCCCATTTCTAAACTCTCAGCTGTTCTCAGTCATCTCTCATTGTGAACTCATGAAAGTCAAACATGATAAAACAATCATAAGAAGTTAAAAATTAGGGTTAGAAAAAAAGTATGTATTTTAAACTTGCAATCTTCTAAATGGCAGAAAAGCAATTATAAGAGTTTAAAGAATCAATAGAAATTGATGTTTTATACCAAAGAACACTTAAGGACCTTGAGTCCTGCCCTCCCCACTGTCACTATATGAATAAAAAGAAATCAATAGGCCCAGAAACATAAGCTGCTAAAGATTTATTTCCAGTAACTATTTTTGATATTCAGGGTACTATTTACTAATCTGATTGAGAAAATGTAGATAATTAAGCATAGGAAATCTATTTTTATTTTTAAAATGATAATTTTCTTTTTAATCTCTAGATCTTTTATATCTCACATTTTAAAATAAGAATAAATGATAGGCGTGAATTTAAAAATAACTATGTGATTTTTAGCCAGTTACCTAAATTTAAAAGGTCCTTTCCATTAAAAAGATAGGTAGTTCTGTATTTAAAAATTATTAAAAGACTTTGTCAGACTGTATTTGATCAATCTCATATCTCCTGAATAATCTTAGTTCTACCAGTAGTAGATGTACTCAAAGGGTTTTGAAATAAGAACTGAGTATGGGAATTGTCTGAGCCAGTGAAGGCACTGAACTTTGAAACTGAAGTTAAGAAATTTGAACATGAAACTCAGTTTGGAGTGTTAAGGAAAGTATTTCATGACTGAAGTAGTGGGATTTTGTTATAAAGGGATAAAATTCATTAGAACAGATGCTCACATAGCATCTGTTAATTATCGGGGGACAGTTATATGTCATTCATAGCTGGCTCTCTTTAATACCACTTCTTTCTCTTTTACTAAAAAAAAGAAAAAACCTCGATTTGAGTGAAAGCGATATTATGGGGATAGCTTTAAATTGATCTGAATCATTAAAAATTATTTACAAACTTGTGTACAACATTAACAATAAATTATTTGACATGCTTACAATGTGATTATTGTACCCTATTTTGTTGGGTTAGTATAATATGATGATGGTGAATTTTAGTATAATATGATGATGAATAATCCTGTATGACAGGTTATTCCTCTTGATAGTGTTTGTGTTAAGGGTATCTTCTACTCTACAGAATTTGGTTGTTGTCCCTGTGTATATGGTGAATGGGATGTAAAAAGGAGAGAGAAGCTATAGTAGAGTGTCACAGCTCATTTTTCATGCCATGAGACAAACTTTACCTGTGCATTTCAAGCATCTTCACTAAAAAACAACAAAAAACCCTAAAAAAGTCCTCAAACCTTCCAAACCAAGAACAAAGCATTTATGTGGAAAGACTAAGGAGTTGAACTGAGCAAAGGATAGATCTTGACTTTAAATACAATTATTTACAGACAGAATAATAAAGTAATGAATTTATCTAACGTTGTGATCAGTTCCACCCCTGGAATATCACTTCCTATCACTGAAGCCACTTCTCAGCTTGGTTTCATTTCACTTAAGTCAAGGGTTTCTTAAAATCATAGAATTTGAAAGCAAAGAAGGACTTTAAAGATTATTTTTACATTTCTAGCAGGTTATTCTTTGTAAACCTATAAATGTCTTATTTATCTTTTGATCTTTCATACCTGGCACAGTACCTGGAATGTGTTTCATAAATATTTTTAAAATTAGCTCAAAGAACTTGATCTTCGTTAATATTAGTAAGTCAAAGTACCACTAATAAGGTTTGATAGTTCTTAATCTTAGTAATTAAATGTCAACAGTGATTTTTTTTTTCTTGACCCTTTTTCCCTAACCAGATTTGCATCTGCTGGTGATGATGGAATTGTAGTTGTGTGGAATGCTCAGGTGTGTATTGATTGTGTGTGCATTGTGTAATAAAGATATGATTATATAGTTGAGTATGTATTCATATAAATACTATCTGGGGATACATTTGCATATCATTATCATTAATTGACACATTAATATTTGAAAAGAGCTACTTAGGATAAATCCATATACAGTGGGGACCAGTATTTCATAATGAAGGGGGAATGTTTTTTAAATTAAGATTTTTTTTCCAGCTGGGTGTAGTGGCTCGTGCCTGTAATCCCAGCACGTTGGGAGGCCAAGGCGAACAGGTAACTTGGGGCCAGGAGTTTGAGAACAGCTTGGCCAACATAGCAAGACCCTGTCTCTACCAAAAATACTAGAAATCAGCTGGGCATAGTGGCACACACCTGTAATCCCAGTTACTCAGGCGACTGAGGTTGCAGTGAGAGGAGATCATGCCGCTGCACTCCAGCCTGGGTGACACAGCAAGACCATCTCGGGGAAAAAAAAAAAAAGTTTTTTCCTAAGAAATGCCAAAGTATGAAAATTCAGAAAATACAAAATTTTAATCTTATTTAACAAAATTTAGGTTATCAGTAGCTATGCCCAGACTTCCAAAATGAATAAATGAATTGTGTTGATTTTTGTGAGACACACAAGTTTTCTTTCAACATTGCTTAATAGCATAATGTGACATTTTTCTCATGTTTGACTTAATATTAAAAAAGACTTTTTAAAAAATAAATACTTAAGGCTTCATCAGTTTCTTCAGAGCCTCCCTTCCTGATCATTTGTTACTCAAATTGTTCTTTTTCGAAGTGTTTATCTTCCTCTCACCTTTATTTTGGATTGTTACCTAGTCTGACTGTGTTAGATCTTTATTTTTCAATGGCTTTGCCTGTGATAAAAGCAGTTCTTTAACATTGTTTTCACCACATTCATGAAGTCCTGCAATCTTGGAAAGATTTGCCATTTACATTGTATTTCTGCATGTATACTACTTGGTAAATTAGTGAGAGACTGATAGATGAAGACATTGGATGGATAGGAATAGATGTCAGTGTTAAATAGCGATGGAGTGGAGACTAACTTTCTAAGTGGTTAATAAAGGAGTGGATATATATACTTATGTGTATGTAGATACATATACAGTTGTTATGCTGACTTTTATCTTCTTCTATGACCTTATAACTGTGGAGACTTCAATAACAAATACTTGGACAATAGGGACTCCATATTTTTTTTCTGCAAACTAAGTTACTGATGTTTTTATGCTTTATTTACACAATTACATTTTTAAATTTATAGAAAAGAATACTCCTTAGAATTTTCTACAAAAATATACTAAAAATTAGCATTTTGTATTAGAAAATCATCAAAATTATTTATGGCTATACTTTCAGCAGTTGTTTAGATTCTGTGTGATTGCTTAAGTTAAATTCTAAGTAATTTTAAATGGAATGTATATGTATATTCTATATGGCAGTTCTACTTAATGTTGTCATTTGTGATTATCTAAATTGTAAAAGCTAGGCCTATTAACATTCTTATTGGTATTTCAGACAGGGGAAAAACTTTTAGAACTGAATGGACACACTCAAAAGATAACAGCTATTATTACATTTCCTTCCTTGGAATCTTGTGAAGAAAAAAATCAACTCATCTTGACAGCCTCTGCTGATAGAACAGTTATTGTATCCTTTAATCTGGAAGAAATGAACAAGCTATAGTGGCCCAACGAGCCACTACATACATTATTAGTCTTTAGCTGATAGGGTCTTGTCTGTATATTCTTGTTACAGCAAAAATGATTTTTGTTCTATTATGAGATACCATTTATTAGGTATCTGATAAGTATTAGACTGGAAATAGGAGGTTAAGGCTTGTTATTGATGGAAGCTCCACGACTCTTGCTGTTCTTTCCAGAGTTACTCTCTCACATTGTATAAAATTGATAAAATGGAAGAATGTGGACTTAAAAATAATTCATTTTATTATCTCAATTTACTTTTCAATTTAGGGAAACAACGATGAGTTGGACTGGAGAATAATTTACTTTTTTTTCCTCACTACAGAGCAGAAGAAACCAAATAGTCCCAACCCATAAAAATCTTTTGAGCATCTGAGTCTGACAGAAAAGTGAATTACCATTTGTTGAGTGTTTAATATTTAATAATTAACAATTTTATAAAAGGAAAATTACTTTTTCTTTACCCACACTTTTAGGTAAAAAGTTAAGATGGAATAGCAGTAGTAAAGTGCTTATGTGTAACAGCCATTGTTCTAATTGTTTTACATATGTGAACTCATTTAATCTTTAAAATTAGCCCTTTGACATAGGTATTTTTAATTATTCCTTTTTTTTTTGAGACAGAGTTTTGCTGTTATTGCCCAGGCTGGAGTGCAATGGCGCGATCTTCACTCACAGCAGCCTGTGCCTCCCGGGTTCAAGTGATTCTCCTGCTTCAGCCTACCGAGTAGCTGGGATTACAGGCCTGTGCCACCATGTCCAGCTAATTTTGTATTTTTAGTAGAGATGGGGTTTCACTATGTTGGTCAGGCTGGTCTCAAACTCCTGACCTCTGGTGATTCACTCACCTTGGCCTCCCAAAATGCTGGGATTATAGGCGTGAGCCACCACGCCTGGCCTTATTTTTAATTATCCTTATTTACAGATGAAAAAATAGAGTCACATAGAGGCTAAGTAACTTCCCCATGGCACACAGCCAGTGTAGGGCAGAACTGGCAAGTCTGACTGCAGAGTCAGAGCCCCAAACCACTGTACTTCATAAAATGTTTTCTGTAAACAAACTCAGCCCTTTAATATCTGTATGTGGAACTGGCTTTGTGAAGTCCAGAGTCAAGTGCTTATGGATTACTGTTGTCTGTCATTACTTTTATTTTTTAAAAAAAAGGTGTCAGATTTTTTTTTTTTTTTGAGATGGAATCTCTCTCTGTTGCCCAGGCTGGAGTGGAGTGGCACAGTCTCAGCTCACTGCAGCCTCTACTTCCTGGGTTCAAGTGATTCTTCTGCCTCAGCCTCCCAAGTAGCTGGGACTACAGGCGTGCGCCACCGCACTTGGCAAATTTTTTTGTATTTTTAGTAGTAGAGATGGGGTTTCACCATATTGGCAAGGCTGGCCTCAAACTCCTGACTTTGTGATCTGCCCACCTTGGCATCCCAAAGTGCTGGGATTACAGGCATGAGCCACTGTACCCGGTCAGATTAATTTTTAAAAGTATATGCTTATCTGAAAGTTCTGTTTAAACAGTTTCAAGCATTGATGAAGTTTTGGAGTAAGCCCAAAGGTATAGGTATTTCTTAGGCTCTTATAGAACCAAGATACAGACTTTAACGTGCTTTAAATGAATTCATCAGCTGAAGTGCTTTCTAGACAGATTGTTTAGCTGAAAAAAAGGTCAAGAAAAGGTTTAAATGGGGGATAAACTCTCTACATACATACATATATACACACACGTATGTTTGTGATTACGATACAACATAAACAAGGGCATAAAATTCACTCAGATGGTTAGGTCAGAGTTGCTTGATTGCTACTCTGTAGAGGCAAATATTATGAAATCTCTCTTTTTTTGATATCAGTGTAATCTTTGCAGAAATAGAATTTAAAATACTTTATTAGACCACTCCTAAGACACTATAACAATATTTTAAGGCAGTGATTAAAATTACGTACGGAAGTTAGTAGCTGGGACAGTGTCACTATGAATTTTACCTGTAAATGATAGTATGAACTCATTTCCTTTGCTGAATGATTTTTGTTGTTAGAAAAAAATTCTAGGCCACTTATTTGGCAATCTCTCTTACCCAGATGAATTCTAAATTTACTCTGCTTGCGTTTTTACTACAGGTTGAGCATCCCTAATCTGAAAATCCAAAATCTGAAATGCTCCAAAATCCAAAACTTTTTAAGCACTGACGTGATGCCACAAGTGGAAAATTTTATACCTGACATCATGTGACAGGTTGCAGTCAAAATTTTATTTAATGCACAAAATTGCCAAAAATATTGTATAAAACTACCTTAGGCTATATGTATAAGGTGTATATGAAAAATAAATGAATTTTGTGTTTAGACCTGGGTGCCATCCCCAAGATAGCTCATTAGATATATGCACATATTCCAAAATCCAAAAAAAATCAGAAACACTTCTGGTCTTCAGCATTTTGGATAAGGGATACCCAACCTGTAAAAACTAACTTCCTTAATTAAATACTGAAGGTAGATAATTTTTTAAAGCAATAGCCTTAAGAGCTCAAGTTACTGAATATTAAACATTTTGCTTGCAAAAAGTGAAATAAGTGAAAAGGCTGTGAGACACTATTAGAATTGTGGTAAATACAAGGCCAGAAAACATTTCCTAATTACTGGGAGCACTTTTTGTATGCTAGCAGTTTGTTTCATGTGTTATATACATAAAACATAATTCTCATGATAATCCAGCTCCATCTAAAACATGACACAGAATGTAGATGGTCCCCGACCTAGGGTGGTCTGACTTAGAGTTTTTCAACTTTATGATGGTGTGAAAGGGAGGTGCATTAAGTAGAAGCTGTACTTTGAATTTTGAAGTTTGATATTTTCTCACACTAGTGATACATTGGACGATAAGTCTTTACCAGTGCTGGGCAGCAGCTGCCTGGAGCTGCAGCTCCTGGTCAGCTGTGAGATCACAAGGGTAAACAGCCTTACTCTACAGTGTACTGTGTTGCCAGATGCCTTTTTTTTTTTTGCCCAACTATAAGTTTATGTATGTGTTCTAAGCACATATAAGTTAGGACAGGCTAAGCTATGATGTTTGATAGGTGTGTTAAATGCATTTTGACTTGGGATATTTTCCACTTAGAATGGGTTTATTGTGGGAGAAAACTGTACTTTAAGTCAAGGCACATCTGTATAATAAAAATATAACAAAAGACATTGGCCATGATAAGGTTAACTAGTTGTGAAAATAGTTTCAATTTTTAATATGTGCATATACATTTGTATCCATAGTACATACATGTATGTAAATGTGTTTTCAGACATGGTGTGAAATGTATTTCTTACTATAGGAAATGGTATAAAAGTTTGAAAATCACTGTGCTTCTTAAGTCAAACTAAACTCAGATGTTTTGTGAGAGGCCCTCTGATTATGTTAAATGCATATACAGGTAATGGTAATACACTGTTAGTGTCTTCTCGAATCAAGGTAACAGTAGTAAATCATGCTATCCACATTATAGGGAGCTTTCAGTAAATACTAATGGACATGATAGTTTTGGTATATTCAGTAAATACTAATGGACATGATAGTTTATGCTTATTAGATTACGGTAGGCTATTCTGGAGAATAAACTTTAAACAGTTGCAATATTTAGTGCTTGTAAAGATTCAGTACTTCAGACCATTCATTATGTTGGCATTTTCAAATAATTTGATAGTAAAATTTACCTCAAACTTATTTTAGATCATAAGCCTGCTTTGCTAAGTTGATGACTCACTATATGAATTCATTTTTGTGGTGGTATAAACACTAAGTATTTTATGTTTTATTTAAAGAATTTCTAACTGCTTAACATTTGTGGTTTAATTGTTAATTAGAAAAGTTATAATTGAGATTTTAAAATTCTGTCTAGAAATTATTTCTTAACATAAATTTAGGTGTGGGATAGTGATACTGGCAGACAAGTTCAGAGAATATCATGCTTCCAGTCTACTGTAAAGGTAAAATCTTAAGTAAATATGAGTTTTTATGGCAATCTATTTTTGTCTGAGAAGACATGGTTTAAAAAGTTAGACGAAATTACTTTAGTGGGTCTTATGAATTATTTCTTTCCACACACTTGTAGTCATTTCATTCGTGTGACACCAGATTTTTGAGAGCATATGTATTAAGTGTTAGAATGTTTCCATTTGAAATTAGAGCAAGGGATAATCCCAATAGCAAGATAAGGAAAAAGGTAGTACCCAGTATGTTTTTTTGTAGGTAGTTCTAGGAAGAGATATTA
>NW_012099654.1:1071487-1073878 GCF_000951045.1 Mandrillus leucophaeus
AGACCAAAGTGGGTGGATTACTTGAGCTCAGGAGTTCGAGACCAGCCTGAGCAACATGGTGAAACTTCTCTACCAAAAAAAAAAAAAAAAAAAAAAAAAAGAAAAATTAGCCAGCCTGGTGGCACATGTCTGTAATCCCAGTTATTACAGGAGGAAGTTATTACTGGAGGCTAAGGTGGAAGGATCGCTTGAGTCCAGGAGTTTGAGGCTGCAGCGAGTTGTAATTGTGCCACTGCACTGTAGCCTGGACGATAGAGCAAGACCCTGTCTCCAAAAAAAAAAAAAAAAAAAAAAAATTAATTAAAAAAATGGTGAAAGACAAATAATTTCCCCCAAAGATCAGGCACAAGATAAGGATGTCTGCTCTCAGCACATCTGTTTAACATTGTACTGGAGGTTTTAGCCAGGGCAGTTGAGCAATTAAAAAAAGAAATAAATGACATCCATATTGGAAAGGAAGAGCTAAAAGTATCTCTATTCCCAAATGACATGATCTTGTGTATATAGAAAATCCTAAGTCCACAACCAAACTATTGAGGCTAGTAAATGGATTTAGCAAGGTTTCAGGATATATAATATCAACACACAGAAATCAATTGTATTTCTGTTCATTATCAATGAACATTTCAAAAATTAAGAAACAATTCCATTTACAGTAGCATCCAAAAGAATAAAATACTCAGAAATGGATGTAGGCTGGGTGGGGTGGCATATGCCTATAATCCTAGCACTTTGGGAGGCTGAGGTGGGAGGATTGCTGGAGACCAGGAGTTAAAGACTAACCTGGCCAACATAGCAATACCCCATCACTATTAAAAGAAATTTGAAGAAGTATGAGACTTACATACCAAAAACTATAAAACATTGTTGAAAGATATTAAAGATCTAAATAAATGGAAAGACATCCTGAGTGCATGGGTCAAATTTTACTACTGTTATGATTACACCACCACCCACATTGATCTACAGATTGAACCCAATTTTTATCAGAATTGTAGCTGGCTTTTTTTTTTTTTTTTGAGAAATTTACAAGCTGATCCTAAAATTCATATGGGAGTGCAAGGGACCTAGAATAGCCAAAACAGTCTTAAAATGGAAAAACAAAGTTCCAAGACACACTTCCCAATTTCAAAATTTAATATGAAGCTACAGTAGTCAAGACAGTGTGGTTTTGGCATAGTGATAGACATGCAGATCAATGGAATAGAATTAAAGGCCCAGAAGTAAAGCCTCACATAGCCAATTGATTTTTTGACAACAGTGCCAAGAACCTTTAATGGAAGAAAGAATAGTCTCTTCAAAAAATGATGCTGTGTCAATTGGACATCCACATACAAAATAATGAAATTTTAATCCCCACTGCATGTCATATCCAAAAGTTAACTCAAATGGGTCAAAGACCCAAATGTAAGAGTTAAAACTACAAAAATCTTGGAAGAAATAAAGGAGTACGTCTTTGTGACCTTGGGCACATCTTAAATATGGGCATATCTTAAATATGACATCAAAAGCATATCAACAACAACCACCAAAAAAATAAATTGGACCTCATCAAAATGAAGAGTTTTTGTGCTTCAAAGTGGAAAGACAACACACAGAATTGGAGAAAATATTTTCAAATCGTATATCTGATAAGGGACTTGTGTATACAATCTATGAAGAATTCAGTAAAAAAGCAAATACTCCAATTAAAAATAGACAAGATTTGAAAGAAAGAAATTTCTCCAAAGAAGATAAACAAATGTCAAATAAGCACATGAAAAAGAGGGTTCAACATCATTAGTCACTAGAGAAATGCAAGTCAAAACCACAGTGAAATACTATTTCCTATATACTAAAGTGGCTAATATGTAAAAGACAAGTGTTGGTAAGAATGTGGAGCAATTATAACCTTCATACATTTCTGGTGGGATCTAGAATGATACAATACAGCCACCTTGGAAAACAGTTAAACAGAATTATCATTTGACCCAGCAGTCTCACTCCTTGCTATATCCCCAAGAGATATGAAAATGTAAGTTCATATAAAAATGTATACATAATTGTTCATAGCAATATTATAATTGTCAAAATGGAAATAACCTATATGTCCATCAACTGATGAATAAACACAATGTATGTCCACACAGTGGAATACTATTTGGCAGTAAAAAGAAATGAAACACTAGCATTAAAAATCCAGAGATTAGGCCGGGCGCGGTGGCTGAAGCCTGTAATCCCAGCACTTTGGGAGGCCAAGACGGGCGGATCACGAGGTCAGGAGATCGAGACCATCCTGGTTAACACGGTGAAACGTCGTCTCTACTAAAAAAATACAAAAAAACTAGCCGGGCGAGGTGGCGGGTGCCTGTAGTCCCAGCTACTTGGGAGGCTGAGGCAGGAGAATGGCGT
>NW_012099654.1:1075513-1077558 GCF_000951045.1 Mandrillus leucophaeus
TCCCAATAGCAAGATAAGGAAAAAGGTAGTACCCAGTATGTTTTTTTGTAGGTAGTTCTAGGAAGAGATATTACTTGCAGAATGACCATAATAGTAGCTGGTCTGTTTTCTTTATACTTTGAATTTAAAATATAGAATTATTTGTCCCGTGACCTCTGCCTTCACTAAGGTCACAAAGGCAAGACATGTCAGTTACTTAGTTTCAAAACTAAAAACTGACATGGCTAATTTGCTGCTACTGTTTTATTCATTTTACAAACAGTGATTGGGGCTGATTATATGACAGAAGTTCTGCTACATTTTAGAGAAACAAACAGATAAGACTAGGTTGCTTGTAATACCTACAGAAATTAAGTGTTCAGAGAAAGTGCCACTGTTTTTTAGTAACGTAAGCAAGTTTTGGTAAAAGATAGTAGTAGTATTAGATGTTCTCTCATTTACTTTAAGGATAACTGATCTCCATATTGGAGCTCTTTTGTTTCTTTTTTTTCTTAATGTAAAAAGAATTGCTGTGTGCCACTAGTTAGGATAGTTCATTTTTTCCCAAAAAGGCAGGATCTCTGGTAGCCATCTCATGGCACTGTGCTGTTCAAAATATCAACTTAGTCAAGTTTCAGGGGAAGAAAGTGCCATGTACTATATATGCTTTTATCTAACTTAACAGTGGATTTTTAAAGAAGTCGTTAAAGTATTGATTTGATTAAAATCTCTATGTGGCCTGAAATGATGCGCCATTTACATTCGTTTAAAAATATTCTTGCTATCTGAAAAACTAAGGTCGTTAAGTTTCCAATGAAAATACATGGCTTGAAGGAACAAAGAAAGAAAAAAAATTTAATGTATTTGGGGGAAATTCCTTTGGTAAACTGTGTTATGAACTGGTTATAGGAACTGGTCACTAAAAAAGTATCTTATTCCAATAAAGTGAAAGTAGTTTTAAAAGGGGTTTTACCGTGATGTGAATCAGCTAGATATTTGTGTTTGTTTTCTCCTGCTGTGATACTGTTTCACATAAAAATTGTTAAAAAATAGCATTGCACTCATTTAATTCAGTGGTCCAGTTGTTCTTGAATAGATAGCTTATCTAAGAAATTTATATCCCCAATATGAGAAATACTATCATTTATTTTTTGAACTAGCAACGTTTTTTATAAGGGTTGATGTTAGCAAGGAGATAGTGAAATTGGCATTTTATTGCATATTGAGACTATAAATTGATGTCTTCCTGGAAGGTAGTTTGGCATTATGAATGAATCTAAATAAATTATTATAGGTATTAATCCAGTGATCATTCTAGAAAACTCTTTAAAGGAAATAATCAGAAAATAGGGCAGAGATTTATGAACAGAAATGTGTACTACAAATACATTTTTATAAATGGATGTTTGGAAGTGCCCTAAATGTCTTATAAGAAAATAAATTATGGTAGATATATATACTAAAATTTATATTTCAGAAGAATATTAAAAGAGGAAAATGCTAGTGGTAAAATGTTAAGTAACAAAAGCGTATATTATCCTCAATAAAATATTATCAAACCAAATTCAGCAACATCTAAAAAGGATTATACACCATGACCAAGTGAGATTTATCCCTGGAATATGAGCTTAGTTTAACATCTGAAAATTAATCAATGAAATACACCCTAGTAAGAATAAAGGACCAAAACCACAGGATCATCTCAACAGAAAACAGAGAAGGCATTTGACAAACTCCAACACCTTTCATGATAAAAATACCCCACAGACTAGGAATAGATGAGAATTTCTTTAACCTAATAAAGGGCTTCTGTGAAAATCTCAAGGCTAATTTTGTATTAATGGTGAAAGGCTAGGCTGGGTGTGGTGGCTCATGCCTGCAATCCTAGCACTTTGGGAGACCAAAGTGGGTGGATTACTTGAGCTCAGGAGTTCGAGACCAGCCTGAGCAACATGGTGAAACTTCTCTACCAAAAAAAAAAAAAAAAAAAAAGAAAGAAAAATTAGCCAGCCTGGTGGCACATGTCTGTAATCCCAGTTATTACAGGAGGAAGTTATTACTGGAGG
>NW_012099654.1:1079993-1129875 GCF_000951045.1 Mandrillus leucophaeus
CCCGGCTAGTTTTTTTTTTGGTATTTTTGTAGAGACGGGGTTTCACTGTGTTAGCCAGGCTGGTCTCGATCTCCTGACAGTTTTAAAAGCAGCCCTGCTCAGCCTAGGCAAGATTACCAGAACGTCTGCCTTTTATTTTCTGTTCTTCTCCCTTGCTCTTGGCCTTGTCTGACTCAGAGTCAGTGGACAAGGAGAGTACTATTAAAGGCTTATATGGTACTTGAAACACTCACTTTCCTGAGTCTACCAAATATATAGAATTGAGAAGACTTAGGCGTTATTTATTCTAAAGATACAGAGAAACTAAGGTCATAGTTTCAGTTTGATTTAAAAAGGAGTTGAGGCAGTTGTGTATTAGTAATTTATTACTGAGTAACAAATTACCTCAAAACGTAGTGTCTTAAAACAATAAACATTTGTCATCTCACAGTGTTTGTGATTAGGACTAGAGAGCATCTTCTCTGGGTGGTTCTGGCTCAGGGCCTCTCCTGAGGCTCCTGCTATCTGAAGGGCTGACTGTGGTGGAGGAGCTACCTCCCAGGAGGCTCACCTATGTGGTTGGCAAGTTAGTGCTGGTTTTTGCCCAGAGGCCTCAGCTCTTTGCTACATGAACCTTTCTCCATGTGACCGCTTTAGTGTCTTCATCTTAGAGCATGTGATCCAAGAGGGAACAAGGAGGAGGCCACAGTGTATTTTATGACTTAGTCTTGTAAGTCACACATCATCCCTCTTGCCAGATTCTGTTTGGTAGAAGCTAGTCACTTAGTAGTGCCCACATGCTCTGCTAAGGAGAAATAAGCTCCACCTATTGAAGGAAGGGGTTAAAGAACTTGGGGATATATTTTAAAACCACTGAACAATGACTGCTTGAGTTTCTAACCTGATATACATTTCAAATACATTTTGCAGTGTTTAACTGTTCTTCAGAGACTAGATGTTTGGCTTTCTGGTGGGAATGACCTGTGTGTGTGGAACCGAAAATTAGATCTCCTGTGTAAGACTAGCCACCTTTCTGATACAGGTAAAAAAACAAATCAAGGTAATTTTGAACTGTGATTGACAGACTCTAGAAGACACAGCAGATCTTCAGAGAGACTTCCCATAAGTAGAAAGGTCAATATAGGGGATTTTTCTTTTCAGTTCTGAAGATAACAGCCATATTCAATTCAGATCAGGGGTTGTGTAAAATACATTTTTATCCTGAATCAGAAGGAGAAGACTCCAATCCTTTTGACTTCCCCTTCCCTTCTAACAGAATTTCTCAAGAACAACCTTTTCCAATGCTCTTAGGCTGTTTTCTTGAACTGTGTTTGATGAGCACGCTGATACCTAGAAGCAGACCCTTACACCTTTATAGTAGCATTTGTGGGGTCATTAACTTTGAATAAATGCCTAAGGATGACCTCTTTTTACAATTGTCCTTACCAAAAAGTTCATACATGTGCAAGCTTACTGATAAAGTTTCATTTTCTCAGAATTCTGTGTGCATGTGCTTTTGGTTTCAACAGAAAAAAAATAATCAAATCAGTTTTGACTTTTTGATACCAAGGATCTTAAAAAATAAAATCTATTTTTAGAGTAAAATATTTAAATATAAATGGGTAGATTTTAATAACAACCTTGAAGTCACAGTATTAACTATCATTATTTCTAAAAATAATCAAATGAGCCTGGTTATCCTAAAAGGAACATTATCGTGCACGTTGTTGACATTTCAATGATAGCAGGAGCCCTGTGAATTGAATTTGGTTACTAATAGGAGCTAGCTTAGCTCCACATAGATATTTTAAAGTATCAGAAAAATAATGACTTAGGAAAACTAAATCCATACATTGCTAGGGTTTACAATTTAACCACTCAGTTCAACATTTGATTACTAATAATCTTGCTCAAATCTAGAATATATTTCCCTGTGTACTATTACCATGAATTATACATCTTTATGTTCATTTTCCTCTCTCTTTCACTAGCCTGTGGTTTTCATGAATTTTGTTTTGGTAAAGTTAGATTGTAAAATGTTGAAATCGGGGCTGAAAAGAATCTTCTGTGTTCCTGAAAATAGCCACCTCTTATTGCAGTCTCCCTTTGTTTTGCAAGTTATCTTTAAGTACTATATATTAAGTCATCACAATACTGCCGTTCATCAGTGTCTCAAGAGTTAACAGAGGCTCTGAAGGTATCTGTGGGAAAGCCTTGAGAAGGCCGTGGGTTACCACTGGTGAGCTGTTCGTCATTTGGGTTTTCCGCATTACCGGAGGCCAGATTGTTAACAGTGTTATTAGACCCTTATGCCATGATGTCCTTTCATAAGCCCTGCTTGATTTATGGACTGGTGATGGAGCTTTTACAAGCAGTTATTCTGTGTTTGGAAATAAGCAAAGATAATCTTAGTCAATGTGATACAATGGAAGGAGCCCTGGACTAAAACACAGGGCATCCGTGTCCTTTCCAGCAATATGTTCTGTGATTCTGAGTATTAGGTTGCTACTTCTGGATTGTTGGGCTTCTAGAATTTTCACATACAAGTTAGTGAAATATTTTTAAACAAGCTGTTTTCTGCATTTAGTATTCTTCTCTTGCTACTCACCCTGCTGCTCTCCCATGTCCTCTGCCTTCTCTGTACCACTCCTTTGCCTTCCTTGCAGCACCATTTCCTCCTCTTTGTACATGGGAAAATACAAATCCTACTGTTAAAACACGCCTATGTGGAGAAAAATCTTGGCCAGAAATACTGTCCAAATCACAACAGTTAGTCCTTTGATGGATGGAAGGATAAGCAAATGAGTAGACCATTTTCCACACTTGCATATATATATTGTAAATTACATATATATCATAATGGAAAAATTAAACAGGTTTTTTTTTCTTTTGCCAACATGTAGTGGTTCTAATATATCAACTTTTTTATTCATGCCCACAGAAGTAAAATTGTAACATGCCTTGTAGAAGTTATAGTTACCCTAAAATCATGATTTGGCTATGAAAAGATACTCAGACTTCTTTACTTAAATAAGTGAAGTGTGTTAGAATGTTGAATCTGATTCTTTCAATAATAGAAGAAAATTTGTACGTGTATTAATGGATCCACAGACATGCTATTTGAAGGCCGCTTTCTTAGCTGCTGACTGTTGGCTAGTTCGTTCAGCGCCAGGGAGCCTGCTCAATCTTCTTAAGTTTACAGGAAGGAAAACCCCAATTTTACATCACTTTTGAGCTAGCCATCTTGTAAATGGGTAATGGTGATTATCTTAAGGGATCCTTTGTAAATAAGTTTGAATGTCTGAATCTACCACTTTTATCACCACAGTAAAAAAAAAAAAAAAAAAGTACGAAAAATAACAACTCCATATTCTGCTCTTAATAAATCAATAATGTCTTCCAAAAGTCTCAGAAACCTACATTTAACAAAATCGTTTTCCATGAGTAAGCAAGCGAGGAAGTGTGTGTGGAGCTAGTTCTGTGTGCTTTATCTTCTTTATGGAAAACGACTGACATAAAACTGAGAATGTTTTTGTTTTTGATATAATCTGTGAGAAAAATAATTTGACCTTTGTTTTATATGTTTTTGGAGGTATTAGTGCTTTGGTTGAAATACCTAAGAACTGTGTTGTGGCAGCAGTTGGCAAAGAACTGAGTGAGTATGAATTTTTTTCTTTCTCTTTTTCTTCTTGTATATTTTCAATGAGAATTGTATACACGTGCTGGAAAGACTAATTTGTTTTTTATTTAAGGGACATCTCCCTGTGCCCCAGTCTTGGCTTCTTGGGATCGTTGAAGTGATACAGAGACTGAGACATTTTCAGGATGTTAGGCCAGGTTTCTTTTTCTTATCAGTCTTTTAATCAGTATGTTAGCTTGGTTAAACAGTATATTGCTTCTTATTCCAAAATTCCAGTCTCAAGATCACTTCATAATATTCCAACTAAAGTAGAATTTCCCATAAGTTCGATGTGTATCAGAAAGAGTTCTCTTTTCTGTTGACTGAAATCTTCTTTTGACAACCACAGTGGCTGTCAGGATTAAATAACCTTGTTAGAGATTTGTAGTTTGGTAAAATACTGTCAGAGACACAGAAAGAAGCATGGCATGACCTGTCTTCCAGAGAGAAATGTGAGAAAGAAAAGATACTTTTCGTAATTTGAAAAGGACATGATCTCTGAGATTTGTCACTTCTCAGGTGTTAGTCATCCTAGTCTTTGAGCTTCCACAGCACTTGGTCCAGTGGCATATTAAACACTCAGTATATTGACGGTAAGCCCGTTTATGAACAAGTCTCTCTCCCACTCTGGACTGAGCATTTGTGACTGGCCCTCATTCACATTTGGTACCTAGAGTTCCCGGAACATAAATGTTTAGTAAATGCTGTTGATAGAATCACGTCAGTAGATTTTATTATGGGTTTTGTGCATTGATTAAAGTTAGGATTTATACTAGTTTAAATAAAACTGTATTTGTTAAAGTCGATAATGAGAAAAGCAACACATTGAACATTACTATAGTCAAAAGAACTGCATGACATATAAACATTATAAGACATACTCAGAGAATTTATAATTTAGTGGTATATGCCTAGGAATCAAAAACTTTTTAAAAAAGAAGCTGCTTACGTCTTTACTGAGTTGAAATTAAGCTTGGATTTGCAGCTTATTCTGTAGTAATGCTTATTGGCCTGGGAACATGAGTAGAGAAAGCTGATGGTGGAGGTGATTCAGGAATGTGGGCTAGTCACTGGCTAGGGAGTGAGTGAGTTGAGATAGCCAGACATCCATCGAAACCCTAGAGAGAATGGGAGCTTCAGTGTTTGGAAAAGTCAGTAAAGGAAGAGGGTTCTTCAGTACACATTCAGTATGGGTTTTAGTAGATCATCTCAAACATCTCAAGCATTTGAAAGAAATAGTTTAAAGTAGTATGAATATGGCTTTTTGTTTTTTGGAAATGGGTTTTTCAGTATGGTAGGTATTTTTCACTTAATGAAATGCTTTTTTTTAGAGAAGAAGTGGAATTTTATCCTCTGAACATTGTAATAAAATTTTATCTGTCTTTTTCATTTAGTAATTTTCAGGTTGGTAGCACCCACAGAAGGATCACTAGAATGGGATATTCTTGAAATTAAGCACCTTCTTGATCACCAGGATAATATTCTCTCATTGATTAATGTCAATGGTAAGCTCATTGTGTACATTTATTGTGTACAATTTTGTGCCTGTTAACACAACCTGCTCTGAACCATGAGCCTTGCTTTGTTCTGGGATTCTAGCATAAGTCGTTAAAATAATGCTTTAGATTAGTAGGGATTGTCATTCTCTTTTACTCTGAAGTTTCAGCCAGTGGAGCTGAGCAAGTTCCCTAGATTGCTAGGTCTAAGATTTAGGGACAAGGAAAATAGAGTAAGGCAGAGAAAAGAAAATAGAGGAGAACATAATCTCAGGCGCTGCTTGGTAGCTGTGGGATGACTGTCACAGGCTGTTTCAGCATTTTTGGCAGGTGGTTCTGGCTAGTTCCTCTTTTGTAAAGAGATTGGAAATATGCCCTTTTGTCTTGCCGTCCACACCATACAATATCACACAGCATATACACTTACACTAGAATGAGCAGGATTCAAGCCAGTTGTAATCCTGATTGAAGACTCTCAAACAATAACACCAAACTAAAGTAAAAGTCTGCAGAAAATGGGTCATGTCTTCCCTTCCTTATGGTGGGGGTTTTGACTTGCTGTACATCCTATTTGGCTTCCTAAATGATTTTAATGAGTATCTCCTGTGAGCTAAATCTGACATCAGATGGCAAGATCACAAACCACTGATCTTGACATTCAGTTCACTTGCAAATAAGTGACAGCTTATATCATCAGAACTGTGCTGGGTGATCTGTGTATGAAGTCATGTGAGAGGACTCTTGGTGCCTTCAGTTTGATAGTCTGGTGGAGCCTGCAGGATGCTCCTGTAAGGATGCTGGGAATACGATGTAGTGGAAGGACTAGACAGCACCCCAGCAACATATCTCCCTGAGGCCTGGCTTGGCTTTGTTATTTTATTTTATTTTATTTTATTTTATTTTATTTTATTTTACGTTTGAGACGGAGGCTCCCTGTGTTACCCAGGGTGGAGTTCAGTGGCGCGGTCTTGACTCACTGCAACTTTTGCCTCCCAGGTTCAAGCAATTCTTCTGTCTTAGCCTCCCAAGTAGCTGGGACTACAGGCGCATGCCACCACGCCTGGCTAATTTTTGTACTTTTGGTGGAGACAGGGTTTCACCATATTGGCCAGGCTGGTCTCGAACTCCTGACCTCATGATCTGCCTGCCTCAGCCTTCCAAAGTGCTGGGATTACAAGCATGAGCCACCGAGCCTGGCCGGCTTTGTTTTTAAGCAGTATTTTGTGTAAGCGTGAGACAAAGGGGAGCAAGGGGCACAGAGAGTACCAAGCCTAGTCTCCATTTGTGTCCATTCAGTCATGTGTTCAGATATACCAGTAAGAATGTCCCTCCCAGCTCCAAAATCTTCCTCCCTAATAGCCATCTTACTGTAAAACCCAGCTGCAGGTCTTTCTAAGGACTAGATTGTCTGTGGTGATAGAACAGTGGTTGCTGGTGTCCCTTTAATGTTCTCTGGGGGCTCTTGTTCTCTAGCCGTGGATGGAGACATAGCACAAAAGGCAAGCTCTTACTTGGGAAGCCCTCTGAAGCCTCATTGGTGACACTGAGTCTTAAGTCTCAAGTTCCCAGGGCTGCTGAGAAAAGCCCAGCAGTATTTGGCCCATTACACTGGTCACGCGTAGTTACTTTGTTTTAGCAGCGAAGCACTGGTACTATTGAGCCAGCATGGTTACTGAAATGAAGACGATGGGATGGTACTAGATAGCCTGAACCTCATGGCACTTCTTTTACCATGTGAGACACAGAGGAACTTACAGCAGTTTCTGAAAACTTTCTTCAAGTATTCCTTTGCCAAATCCGTAAGGGGAAAAAAGGGAAAACTAAAGAAAAAATTGTTAATGAAAGTTACAGAAAGCATCATATACTTTTTACTGCCTTTTAAATGATCTTTTTAAAAAAATTCTTCTAAAAATAATGGGATACATGTGCAGAATGTGCAGGTTTGTTACACAGGTATACTTGTGCCATGGTGGTTTGCTGCCCCTATCAACCTGTCCTCTCAGTTTCCTCCCCTTCCCCCCAAGAGGTGCTGGTGTGTGTTGTTCCCCTCTCTGTGTCCATATGTTCTCATTGTTCAGTTTCCACTTAGAGTGAGAACATGCGGCATTTGATTTTCTGTTCCTGTGTTAGTTTGCTGAGGATGATGGCTTCTAGCTTCATGACCATGTGCCTGCAAAGGACATGATCTCATTCCTTTTTATGGCTGCATAGTATTCCATGGTGTGTATGTGCCACATTTTCTTTATCTAGTCTATCATTGATGGGCATTTGGGTTGGTTCCATATCTTTGCTGTTGTAAATAGTGCTGCAGTAAACATACATGTGCATGTGCCTTTGTAGTAGAATGATTTATAGTCCTTTAGGTATATACCCAGTAATGGGATTGCTGGGTCAAGTGGTATTTCTGGTTCTAGATCCTTGAGGAATCGCCATACTGTCTTCCACAATGGTTGAACTAATGTACACTCCCACCAACAGTGTAAAAGTGTTCTTCCTATTCTCCACAGCCTCGTCAACATCGGTGGTTTCCTGACTTTTTAATTAATTGCCATTCTGACTGGTGTGAGATGGTATCTTGTGATTTTGATTTGCATTTCTCTAATGATCAGTGATGTTGAGCTTTTTTTTGTATGTTTGTTGACCACATAAATGTCTTCAGAAGTGCCTGTTCATATCCTTTGCCCACTTTTTGATGGGGTTTTTTTTTCTTGTAAATTAAAGTTCCTTATAAATTCTGGATATTAGCCCTTTGTTGGGTAGATTGCAAAAATTTTCTCCCATTTTGTAGATTGCCTTTTCACTCTGATGGTAGTTTCTTTTGCTGTGCAGAAGCTCTTTAGTTTAATTAGATCCCATTTGTCTGCTTTGGCTTTTGTTGCAATTGCTTTTGGCATCTTTGTCATGAAGTCTTTGCCCATGCCTATGTCCTGAATGGTATTGCCTAGGTTTTCTTATAGGGTTTTTATGGTTTTAGGTCTTTCTTACGTTTAAGTCTTTAATTCATCTTGAGTTAATTTTTGTATAAAGTGTAAGGAAGGGGTCCAGTGTCTGTTTTCTGCATATGGCTAGCCAGTTTTCTTAGCACCATTTACTGAATAGGAGATCCTTTCCCCATTGCTTGTTTTTGTCAGGTTTATTGAAGATCAGATGGCTGTAGATGTGTGGTGTTATTTCTGAGGTCTCTGTTCTGCTCCATTGGTTTATATGTCTGTTTTGGTACCAGTTCCATGCTGTTTTGGTTACTGTAGCCTTGTAGTATAGTTTGAAGTCAGGTAACGTGATGTCTCCAGCTTTGTTCTTTTTGCTTAGGATTGTCTTGGCTATACGGGGTCTTTTTTGATTCTATATGAAATTTAAAATAGTTTTTTCTAATTTAATGTCAGTGGTAGTTTGATGGGAATAGCATTGAATCTATAAATTACTTTAGGCAGTCTGGCCATTTTCACGATATTGATTCTTCCTATCTATGAGGATGGAATGTTTTTCCATTTATTTGTGTCCTCTCTCATTTTCTTGACCAGTGGTTTGTAGTTCTCTTTCACATCCCTTGTTAGCTGTATTCCTAGGTACTTTACTCTCTTTGTAGTGATTGTGAATGGGAGTTCATTCATGATTTGGCTCTCTGCTTATCTATTGTTGGTATAAAGGAATTCTTGTGGTTTTTGCACATGGATTTTGTATCCTGAGACTTTGTTGAAGTTGGTTATCAGTTTAAGGAGTTTTTGGGCTGAGATAATGGGGTTTTCTAAATATACAATCATGTCATCTGCAAACAGAGACAATTTGACTTCCTCTCTTCCTATTTGAATACCCTTTATTTCTTTCTCCTTCCTGATTGCCCTGGCCAGAACTTCCAATACTATGTTGAATAGGAGTGGTGAGAGAGGGCATCCTTGTCCTGTACCAGGTTTTAAAGGGAATGCTTCCAGCTTTTGCCCATTCATACGATATTGGCTGTGGGTTTCTTATAAATAGCTCTTATTATTTTGAGATACCTTCCATCAATACCTAGTTTATTGAGAATTTTTAATATGAAGGGATGTTAAATGTTATCAAAGGCCTTTTCTGCATCTATTGAGATAATCTTGTGGTTTTTGTCATTGGTTCTGTTTATGTGATGGATTATGTTTATTGATTTGCATATGTTGAACCATCCTTGCAACCCAGGGATGAAGCCTACTTGATTGTGGTGGGTAAGTTTTTTGATGTGCTGCTGGATTGTGTTTGCCAGTATTTAATTGAGAATTTTTGCATCAATGTTCATCAGCGATATTGGCCTGAAGTTTTCTTTTTTTGTTGTGTCTCTTCCCGGTTTTGGTATCAGGATGATGCTGGCCTCATAAAATGAATTAGGAAGTCCCTCCTTTTCAGTTGTTTGGAATAGTTTCGCAAGGAATGGTACCAGCTCCTCTTTGTACCTCTGGTAGAATTCAGCTGTGAATCCGTCTGGTCCTGGACTTTTTTTGGTTGGTAGACTGTTAATTTCTGCCTCAATTTCAGAACTTGTTATTGGTCTATTCAGGGATTTGACTTCTTCTGGTTTAGTCTTGGGAGGGTGTATGTGTCCAGGAATTTATTCATTTCTTCTAGATTTTCTAGTTTATTTGTATAGAGGTGTTTATAGTATTAACTGACGGTAGTTTGTATTTCTGTGGGGTCAGTGGTGATATCCCCTTTATCATTTTTTATTGTGTCTATTTGATTCTTCTCTCTTTTCATCTTTATAAGTCTAGCTAGTGGTCAATTTTGTTAATTTTTTCAGAAAAAAAAATAGCTCCTGGATTCATTGATTTTTTTTTTTGGAGAGTTTTTCATGTCTCTATCTCCTTCAATTCTTCTCTGATCTTAGTTATTTCTTGTCTTCTTCTAGCTTTTGGATTTTTTACTTTTAAAGTACTTTTTACTTTATAAACTCTATGACTATAAAATTATACTACAGATAATAAATAAGCCAAAAGTATATTTAGGAATCAAACATGACCAAGTAGTCTGTTAAAATTTGAAAATGATTTGCTGACAATCTCATCTTTCAGTACATAGGCATGTTAGCTGTGATGTGGATGTCAGTGATCCTGAAATGTTTATGTTGTACGATTCCCTGCTTCACTTGCAGCTCTGCTCCTTTCTCCTCACCCACTACCAATGAAAGATATGGCCAGTTGCTTGGGATTGTACATCACAGGGCAAGTCTTATTTTCAGAGGGGTGGCCCCAGGGCAACCTTAAACTTGTATGACAGAACACCAACAAGTGTGGATAATGAGTACCAGATTTGCTAAAAAGATTGGAATGCCCCAGGCAGAAGGTTTTCTAAGACAGACCAAAAATAACTGCTAATCTCTCTAGGCAGAAGGCTCTGGGTGCTCCTTTATTTTATTCCTTGTCTTGTATCATGTTGCCAGCATGCTTTGGTAATCATGAGGTGTTAGTACTTGTGAGGGATGGATAGACAGATAACAGGTGAGATTTTCATACTAAGTGGCTTTTGATACAGGATGAAAATCCATCTACTAATAATATATCATTGAGGTTGTTTGTCATGAAACATTTTGAATGACCTATTTGGGAATTAGTTTACCATGTGTAAACTGCTTAAAAATATGTGCCGATTGGCCAGGCACGGTGACTCACGCCTGTAATCCCAGCACTTTGGGAGCCTGAGGGGGTTGGATCACTTGAGGTCAGAAGTTCGAGATCAGCCTGGCCAACATGGCGAAACCTGTCTCTACTAAGAATACAATTAGCCAGGTTTGGTGTCACATGCCACATAGGAGGCTGAGACAGGAATCGCTTGAACTTGGGAGGTGGAAGTTACAGGGAGCCAAAATTGTGTTACTGCACTCCAGCCTGGGCGACAGAGTGAGACTCCATCTCGGGGAGGGGTGGGGGGGTGAATGCTGACTCAGCTGAATGCCAGTATTTTATTTTTAGGGAAAATTCCAACTGGTCGTTAATATTTTGTTTCTACTGCATGGAGGAATCACAGACACTTGGAGGATTAAGTCAGAGCAGGCAGCTGCATGGTCTCAGTAGGTTAATTCTGTGTTATGAGTACAGATGCAGAGTGAGAGTCAAGGGGAATCTTCCCTCCTTAGCATCTCTGGTTCTTTTGTAGTTTGAATGAAATTGGAAAAAGGAGGGAAAGGAGTGGGAAAGAAGGTCCTGGGAAGATTAGGACTGCCTTAACTTTCCCACTACTAAAACTAGAAGCCCGTTTTGCCCACAGATGAGAAGTGATTTCTCCACGGAGTAAGTTCTATAGAGTCTGTTAATAAACTATAGAAATTAGATATTAATAATCTACCTATTATAGCCTTGGAGCCAAGACAAATAATGTTTACATGTAGGGTTGCTGGTAATTCTGTATCTCTTAAGAGATTGTTCGTGTGGTCATTAGAGATTTCTGTCTTGCTGGTTTATTTGATAAATGAAATAATTAAATCATAATTACTCATCTATGTATTCCTAAATTAACAAGTAATAGGATGTTTTAATACAGTTAATGTGGAATAATACCAGGGGCTCAAAATACTACCAGGGGCGCAAAGATAACATTTGATGTCTTTTTTAAATGGCTACATGTTTATTATTCAATTTAATTTTTACAGTCATCTCATTTAATGCATGAGGAATCCAAGATAAAGGTTAAACTTCTTCCTAAAGACCACCTGGCTAGCAACAGGCAGAGCCAAAATCAGAACATGGATTTCTAGACTAAGTGCATTATACTCTTCTGTCTTACCCTAAATATGTAATAATTTAAATAAATTACATTTATTTGAAATAAGTCTAGCAGTTGTACATGTTCTATTAAATATGTTGTGTGTAAAGTATATAATAAGTAAAATGGAAAAAATCCACTTTTAAAGGTTTTAAAAACTGGTACAAGTTAGACGTAATCATAGTAGAAAAATATGAAAATAGTGAAAAATATTAAAAATATAAGTTAAAATCTTTCCACTATCCAGTATTAAACACCAGTCCACATCTTTCTAGGTGATTTTCTGGGCATATGTATGTGTGTACATGTGTGTTCATATGGTTTACTGTTTCGTAACAATATGTCATAAGTATATTTCCATGTCTAAGCTTATATTGATAAGCATACTTTTGTAACTTAATTTTTAATAACAGCATTGCTATTTCATTTTGTTGATGTCTTACTCAATTCTCAATTCGATGTGTAGTTATCTTCAGATTTTTAAGATTGTGTATTTGTACATATATGGATGTAACAACCTTGTACATTTATGTATTTCCTTCAGGATAAATTCCTAGAAGTGGAATTGTTGGATCAAGAGATTTACATTTTTTAGATTTTGATACATATTAGCAAATTAATCTTTGAAAAAAAAAGCCAATGTATTAGGCAGTACATGAATGTGCTGATTTCTTATGCTTTTGCCAGTACTGTATTGGGTATTTTCCTGTTTTATAATATTTCCTGATTCATAAGTAAATAAATGATATCTCTCTTTTTTTTATTTCTTTGATTATTAAAGGAATTGAACATCTTTTCACATGTTTAATGACCATTTGTATTTGTTTTGCCTTTTCAGGTCCTTTTCCCATTTTTTTTTCTGCTGTATTTATCTTGTTCTTAATAATTTCCAAGAACTGCTTATGTATCAAGTATAATAAACCTGTTTTGTCATCCAAGTTGCAATTTTTTCCCAGCTTTTTGTCATTTAAGTGTATTTGTGTGTGTGTGTGTGGTTTTTTTTTTTTTTTTTCAGACTGTCTCTCGCTCTATTGCCCAGGCTGGAGTGCAAGGGTGCGATCTCGGTTCACTGCAACCTCCGCCTCCCAGGTTTAAGCAGTTCTCCAGTCTCAGCCTCCCGAGTAGCTGGGACTAAGGCACACACCACCATGCCCAGCTGATTTTTGTGTTTTTAGTAGAAATGGGGTTTCACCATATTGGCCAGGCTGGTCTCGAACTCCTGACCTCAGGTGATCCACCTGCCTCGTCCTCCCAAAGTGCTGGGATTACAGGTGTGAGCCACTGTGCCTGGTCTTTGTTTTTGTTTTGCCAAGCAGCTATTTACTAGGATCTCTTCCCCTGGCACCCCACTCTGCTTCCATGAGAGCCCTTTACCACTCCACACTCATAAAAGTATTCACTTTTATTTTCTTCCATCCTTTAAGTAACTTTCATGTTTTAATCTATTTGAAACTTATTTTGGTGGATGATCCAAGATGATGTTCTTTTACTTTTATTCCCCTTAAATGTAACCAGATATTCCAGCATGAGGTATTTCTTTACTGAAATGAAATGCAATCATTGTTACATACTAAATTACTAAGATAATTTGAGTCTATTTCTGGCCTTCTTATTCTTATATTAATCTTTCTGTTGGCTTGCCTAGGTACCTCACTGTTCTAATTACTGTGGTTTTATAGAGCATTACTACTAGACATTCCATTCAGTTTTACCTTTACCTAGATAAAATGATCAATAATGAGGCCTATGTGAACTTTGCCTAGATTTGAGTTTTGTCACTGGCTCCCACATCGGAGAGCTGATCATCTGGGATGCGCTGGACTGGACCATGCAGGCCTATGAACGCCACTTCTGGGACCCATCTCCACAACTGGACACCCAACAAGAAATAAAACTCTGTCAAAAATCAAATGACATTTCTATTCATCATTTCACATGTGATGAAGAGGTAAAAAATCTATACACTATAAACTTGCCTTTTACATAAACCAAATTTCTGATTTTAAAAATTTAATCCCATGTTGGACATAAAAGGGTATCATCATGGTTTCAGGTTGTGCTTTAAAATGGTCTGATTTTTTTCTAAAATTGTATGATTTGTGTTAAAAAAGCATTTTAATCTTTGCTTCTAATCTCGAGGCAAGGAAATGATTAAATGGACACAGATTTTAAAACTCTATTGAAATTTTGGGTTGGATTAAATAATCCCATTGGATTTGAGGTTAACGCTTAAAATTGTTTTAAGAAACAGTGAAAAAGAATTATTTTGAAGATCTGGTGCATTTAGTGAGGCAAAGGAAATTTAAAATTTTAGGAATGTTTCTCTTAGTCTGCTGGCATCTTGGGGCAAGATAAATTGAGTGAGAATTGTTGATTTCCATCCCATAGGGCTTGGGAGTGATGCTCTTGAAGCACTTGAGCTCTGTTTTGCTGTAACAGATTAGTACCAGTGGACTACTGAATCTTATCTCTGATCTAAAAAACAAATCTCTTAGCATCAGGGGCTCAGAAAATGTGTTTAAAGGGCAATTAACTTTTCTAAATGTAATTATAAGAAATGTTTATGAGTTGTACTCTTCGAGGAGGAGGAGTTGGGGAGGCTTTTCTCTATTTTGTGACTTTCTATACTGTTTAGATTCTCTAACAGCATGCCTGTTATTTTTATTAAAAATTTCAGTAGTAGTGTTCTGTGGCAGGGGGAGAATATGATCCATTTTTCTTTGTACCACTCTTTAAAAACAATACAAGAGATTAGGATAGGAACAGGACTTAAAAATACTAATATATTCAAAGATTGTTTCTTTGTATCCCAACTTTATTTTGCAAAAAGTTAAATATACATGGTAAAAACAGTATGGTCTCAGAAAAGATGGAGACTAGATCACTTAGAGTTATAGCCCTACAAATTATATATTTTAAGTGTTACATGTTTTTTTCTCACTTTTGTAAAAATTAATATTTAAAAGTTTTTTGTTTTGTATTTCTTTAAATTTTTTGATTGATGTTTATTTTCTACTATATATGCTGGATAAAGCATTGTATAGTTTTCCCTAATTTTTCTTTGTTGTGAGTTCTTTCCTTCTGTAAAGGACCATTAGTTATTGATAGCAGGGATAGTGTCTCCATTGAGTAAATGCTGCCTCCAAAGCTCATGAATTCTCTAATTGTGTTTTTAATTTTCTTCCTGACCTTGGATAAATTACTTAAACTGTGCTCAGATTTCCTGGTCTGTAGAATAAGTTTTGGGGGATGTTGGCATTGAATACAATCCACAGGGCTTTCCATTTTAGCACATTGGCTAGCACTGTTCATTAATGCACCTGCATTGGGCATCAGCTGCATTGCTGATTGTGGAGTACTAATCCTAAGAGTCAAGGTGATCATTCCAGATTTAAGATTCCAGCAAGCTTTGGTTCAGTCACTACAGGTCTGAGTTGAGTTTGTAGTCTTGGAGGCTGTGTGAGAAAGGATGGAGGGCCCAGAATCTCTGGTCAAAACAAGAAGGCAATATGTAGGGATATTTGAAAGGTCTACCTCATGGGGATATCTATGGCTTAAGAATGAATGATTGTAGGACAAGTGCTTGCAAAAATTTCAAAGGCTACTACTGCATGTGAGTCTGTCATGCGAGGAACGAGCAAGGCACTGAGGGACTGGAGTAACACGACCTTGATTCTAATATTGACTCCATGTCTCATTTCTTGTGTGACTTTAATCTCTTTAATTTTAACTTCCTTATCTGGCAAATGGCAATGATGCTTGCCTTTCTTAACAAGATGTGAGGCTGAAGTGAGATAAGTATTGGTGGAAATGTTTTCAAAAGATTAAAGTTGTTTTAGTAAAAAGGTATTTTCTTCTAATAGTACATTTGGAAAAATGTTTTTGTGAAACCTTCAGAGGATTGCATGATGATAATGCCACTGTAGCCATGCTTTTTCATATCACTCGTAGGTCTCCTGATTGCTGAAGATGTGGAATGCAAGTAATTTTGCTTGCATTTTTCAGGCAGAAGAAGCTAGGTAATTTTCCCAAGGATATAGTGTTATTTAAATGAAAACTCAGATTATCCCTCAACAGCTTCCACTGCAGAGCCAGGCTGCCAGCTATAGCTTTTCTTTAGATCTATTTCAGTGAGGAAGAAAGTGGCGCAAAGGGATATACTATGCAGACCTTTCTCTCCATTAGTGGTTGTGTCCTACCTTCTAAATGCTTGGAGCTTTCCTTAGTGCTTTGACATTTTGGGGTTTGAGAGATTAGTACTGTAATTTGGGCTAAAGGCTAGGAATGGGGAAGGTAACAGTGGCTTTCTGATGTCACATGAGGGCTGGAAATCCATTACAGTAGGAAGGGTGAGTGCTAGTTTTACGCCCATTTCTGAACTTCTCCCCTAGAATGTATTTGCTGCAGTTGGAAGGGGTTTATACGTGTATAACCTTCACATGAAGCGTGTGATTGCCTGCCAGAAAACTGCACATGACTCCAGCGTCCTGCACATTGCCAGACTTTCAAACAGGTACAAGTTCCCATCTGTTCTGCAGTAGATGAAAGCAAGTCACGGTTCCCAGGGCTTCCACTGTAATTTCTCCAGTGGCCAAGTTACCTGGCTTCATGGCTTGACCTGCTGTGTTCTTTTGGAAATGGAGAATGCCTGAGGGCTGTCTCAGGCATTTAAATTAAATTTAAATTCTGTAAATTACAGAATTTACAAGAAGAAAGGTTCAAATGAATTACATCGAATTTCATTGTAAGAAGAGATGATTTAAAATTTGGTATTTAACAATGAAAATGACTTTGGGGCCACTTACAGTGTACCAATTTTTATGTTTCTCATAAACCTGCCTTCTTTTTGTTTGTTTATGTCCAGAATCAAATGGCTGCTAGTCTCCTTGTTATATGAGGCTACTAAGAGAGTGGTTTCCTCTCAGGGTAGATTTGCTGCTGAGCTTCTAGGGACGAACATATGGACAGGGAATGTCGTTATTTTCTATGCAGGATATTTTTGGAGTGAGAGGCACCCAGAGAAGAGAGTAGCAAGAGGAGGGAAGGGGGCTGCTTAGGACATTGTGAAGTACAATTCACAGTTTTCCCAAGTGCATTTTTTTTAATGAAGAGAATAAATTTATAGCATTTGAGCTAATGTAATGTATAACATGTGGCTTTCCTAAAAGGTGCTTTTAGTTTGTGTTGTAACGTCATGTTAAATTGTGATTTTTGTCAGTTCCTGCTAAGAGCTGAATAAAAGCAGTTGAGGGCTCCACTGATTTCTTTCACTGCAAATTTAGCATTGGTCCTCAGTGGTGCGCTCTCTTTGTGTTACTGATTTTCTGTTCTGACAGGCAGTTAATCTCATGCTCAGAAGATGGCAGTGTACGCATTTGGGAGTTAAGAGAAAAACAGCAGCTTGCAGCTGAGCCTGTCCCAACAGGTGTGTCTTCTCTCAGAAAGGTAGTCTTTTTCTCTGTCCTTTCTTCTCACGTGAAAGGCAGGAGAAGGGCGATTATGTGAAACCACTAAAATAGTATAGAAATGCTCCAAATAGGCATCAGGTGTTTGTAGAAAGCATATGGTAATTGAGATCTAGGATTTACAGCTTAATGCTGCCCTAATGTAGAACTGCCACTTCATTTCAAGTAAGATAGAGACTTTATTGAGGGAAAATTTACTTTCTGGTCATCTGAATGACCAAATGGCCTAATGAAGTATTCATTTATATTGTCTTTAGTTCTGACTGATACACAAAATTTGTACTGTCAGATGTCAAACTAAAGTGTTCTTTACCGTTGATGTTGAACTCAATTTATGGAAAAATACGTTTTACCTTGTGTGCTTACATCATAATTGCATGAGCTCTTGACTTCCAGGTGTTTAATTTGAAAAACAAAACTCTGAAGGGTTGAATAAATTAGTTACCAACCTTTGCACAAGAAATCAGATGCTGGTACCTAGTTGCTTCTGGTTCTTCTGAGTTCCTGAAGTCCTGGGGTGTTGCTTTTGCACATACACATACAGATTTTCCCCCGTGCCTTGTTTGTTGATCTGAGTTTTGCCCTTTTTTTCCCTTGACAGTTAGACACTGCCATTCAAGCTTTGTTTCTGTCCTGTTTTATTCCAAGTGTCTTTTTGTTAATATACCTTCACCAGTGGGTGACTAGGGGCAATAAAAAGAGATGAAGAACAGACCTGGTTAGCTAAGAAAGATGAGATAACATATTCCAAAAACTCAGTACTGTCCACTTAGCCCTTGACTAAAATAAGTCTGGAACCTCTTCACATTTAAATTTTCTGTTTTTCTGATCTCATGTTATTATTGTACGTATAGAGCACAGTCATTTTGGAAATGATTCTTTTTCTAGGTTTTTTTAACATGTGGGGATTTGGAAGAGTCAACAAACAAGCCAGCCAACCTGTTAAAAAGCAGCAAGAAAATGCTACTTCATGTTCACTGGAGCTTATTGGAGATTTGATTGGACACTCGTCATCTGTGGAGGTATTGCTTTTCAGGCATAGAATGTCCAGGCAACTCCTGCTTTTCCTTTTCATTGCTCTTTTCATTCAGTCGGTCTCATAAAGGCATATACTTTTTCGTAGATCTGAACATAGAATGGGATAGGCTATAGTATGTGCAGTTAGGATTTCCCTTTCCGGAGATATGATTTGAGGAAACAAGGAATGCATTGCTTTTAAGAATGGGCTTAATCACCATTATTTATGAGCTGGAGATAGCTGACCATAAGGGCAGTGTGAATAATGCTGACTATAACACAACAGTCAACAGAGAATGCATGAAGGGTTGTGGTTATGTGTATACAGTTAAAGCCTTAACAGAATCGAATTCCAGGGGCCTTTATCAAATTTATGAACAGAGTCCTGTTTTCACCTGCCTTTGAAGGATAATAGTTTGTTATCTTTAATGAAACCCTATGCCTTGATTTTCATTGTGCAAATATGAAAATTTTAGTTGAAAATTATGAAATGCATAAGCTTCTAATATATAGAAATCCAAATACATTAATATTTGCTGCAGGCATCATTGCCTACAGTGAAGGAATAAGATCAGTTGAGGTAACAGATTAGTTGTGAGAACTAATAACAGTGTAATGATAACAGCGTAATCAGAGCCCTAAGAAATTTCTTAAATTGTTCTTCCCTGTTTCATAGCCAAAGAAGAACAAACTTTTCATTTGAAAGGGCATTCATGCTTAGGAGGAACAGCGGCAGCATGCTTGTTAGTGAGCATTTCCTGTATTACAGGCACTGCTAAACACTGGCTGCTGGAGTTGACAGAGAGAGATGGATACAGTCCTTGCCCTCATGGATCTTACTCTTGAGTGGAGAGAAGGGGTATAGACCCTAGGCTGCATATAATGGACCCAAGTAAGCAGCAGTGACTCAGAAGAAACATTTCTTGCTGAATCTTGTAAATGGTTAGAGGATATGGGACTTGATACTTTAAGTTTAGTAGGATGAGTATATAGCCTTGTCACCATAAGCTCCTTGACGTTGGGTACAGTGTCATAGTTATCTTTGCTTTCCTCTAACAAGTAGCTCAGTTTTTAACTTTGTTTCTGGTTGGGTGGCAAGCGTGGACTGTGGTAGACAGAAGGGCAAAGATAGCATATATGTGGTGGCAAAGAGCACCTTGGCTAGGCTGGAGTGCTGGCTTCCTGTGAACAGACACTAGTAGGAGATAAAGCTTATGCCTGGGGATGTGGTTTGGGGTCAGATTATGAATGTCATTGAGGCTGAGGAGTTTGGACTTTATATTTTTAAATAGTAGGAACTCATAAAAAAGGTTTTTAGATGGTAGAGAAAACCCCATGTAAAACACATTCAAATGTGTTTGAATGTGGCACATTTCTCATTATATAAGTGTCAGCTTCTTAGGAATTTTCCTGAGTGAAAGTGTTGAGACCTGAACATTTTTAAAAAGCATCTCTGGCTTTGCTGATAAAACCTAGGCTATCTCTGCAGTGTCACCTGAATTTCCTCATTTCTTTTTTTGAGACAGTATCTCTCTCTCTTGTCCGGGCTGGAGTGCAGTGGCACGATCTTGGCTCACTGCACCCGCCACCTCCCAGGTTTAAGCGATTCTCCTGCCTCAGGCTCCCGAGTAGCTGGAATTACAGGTGCCCGCCCCCACACCCAGCTAATTTTTGTATTTTTAGTAGAGATGGGGTGTCGCCATGTTGGCCGGGCTGGTCCTCATTTCTTTTATATTTTCATCCTTGCTCTACTGGCTCAACCCCTCCACCTGTATATTGAATTTTGTGTTTTCCAGTTTCCCAAGGAATTCTGCTCCCATATTTCCTCCCTTCACTCCTGCATCCTCAGCTGAGTCTTCTCCTGTGGTCTTCAGAAATGTATAAGTCATTTTAGAGAAAACTCTTGTTCTCTTTTATCCGAGAGGGAGTTTTGCCCTTGTTGCCCAGGCTGGAGTGCAATGGCATGATCTCCACTCACTGCAACCTTCGCCTCCTGGGTTCAAGCGATTCTCCTTCCTTGGCCTCCCGAGTAGCTGAGATTACAGATGGCCAGCTAATTTTTAGTATAGACAGGGTTTCACCATGTTTGGCCAGGCTGGTCTCATGAACTCCTGACCTAGGCAGTCCACCCACCTTGGCCTCCCGAAGTGCTGAGATTACAGGCGTGAGCCACCACACCCGGCCCTGTTTCTCTTTTATTTCACCCTTTCCTTCGAGGACCTCATCCTTTTCATTGGTTCACTTCTCTCTGATACAACTCTTCACCCCATAGTATTCGTGTTGCCTTTTGTCAACACTGTTTTCCTATTCTTAGCTTCCAGCCTATTCCTTCACTGGACAAGCCCCTTCCCCTTACTTGGGGCATTTTCTCACTTTGAAGCTTTTTCTGAATTTCTGTGGCATGTCAGAGTCTGTACTGCATTATTTAGTGCCTGATTACATGATCTTTCATTGGTACCTTTATTGTTTCAATTATGATTTGCTTTTCAGAATCTTCTTGAGGGCAGGAACCATAAACCTAGTTCTGACATTCAATACCTATGGATTGAGTATATCTACTTTTATAGAGAGAGCTGAAGCCAGTGATTATCTTGGGAAATTTAGAATTCAGACATTTTATCCATAGCCATTATACATAAGTAATGGTTAAGTAAAACCAATACTTGAAAAATCAGATTATGAAAACATCTGGAAGAACTATGGGAATTCATATACTTTACGAAAATAGCTATTCTGTAGTTGAACAGTATTAACAAAATTCTGATTAAAATATTAGATATTTGTATGTGACTGTTACCAATACTGAAAAATGAAGTTCTACACACAGATCCAAAGGAGTCTTAAGGCATGTATCTCACACGCACATATGTTAATGTGGTATTAGCCACTTCTCTGCTTTTCAGGGTCACTATAATCAGTTTTAATTTTCTTTACAGATGTTTCTATACTTTGAAGATCACGGACTAGTGACATGCTCTGCTGATCATCTCATTATTTTGTGGAAAAATGGAGAGCGAGAATCTGGATTGCGCAGTTTAAGATTATTTCAAAAATTAGAGGAGAATGGTGACTTATACCTTGCTGTCTAGTTTAAGGAATTAAAAATACACATGCATGAACCTTGAACATCAAATATCGGGTACTACTTTGAAAACCATTAATATATTGATCACTTAAATTGGTAATTTTTTTGGTCAGTCCATAAAATTCTACATATTTAAAGTTTTTGTGGACCTACCAACCAGGAACATGTTGCTTCTCAGGTCCTAGTATATCCTCCAAAGAATATACCACAAGTTTTCCATTTGACTTTCAGCTGCTGTTGAAGTGGTGAGTGCTGTGTTTTGAGCTTATTTTGAACCTAGACCCTTGTGAAAGGTACAAATAGAGGTAATAGTTAAGTTATGGCATTTATTAGAAGTTTTATTATTTGGCTTCCTTTAGAATTATTGTGAAGTTTAAAAATAGCCTTTCTCCTGCAAATTTTCCTGGTCTTATAGTAACTGTTAGTGTTCTATATAGCACAAACTTGAATCTCTCAGCCAAAAAAATGAACATATGTACTGATAATGTATGGCAAGTTTTTTTTGGATATCAATTTGTTTAGATAATTTAAAAATGTTTTTTAGTTCTAGCTACTAAAACCTATATGAACTCAAATGGATAGGAATCTTATGAGGGTGTATTTTTCCCAGTGCAAAGTGGCTTGAACAGCCATGGGCTAAATTGGTACTAGAACAACAACTGCCCCTCATGTACACCAAGGATGAGCTCTAGATCATTTGAGAGGCACAGTGTTTCCAGAGTCAGAGACTGCAGCTGAGCGCAACTGCCCCATCTGACCACTGACTCAAATACGAATTGCTTGAGACAGACTTCATTTATGTAGTTCTTTGCAGTGCCCATTGAGACACTATAACCAGCCTTGTAACAATATGTTTTCTCCTTTTGGTGCTAAAAAATAAAAAAATGAGAAAGTAAAGTAGTCTACACATTAAAGATTGAAATTCTTAAACTACTGATTAAGAAAGGGCAATGTGACTGATGTTAGCAGACTGACCCTTCTTAGGGAAAACTTTCTACAGATTTATGTGTTCATTATACAAATAACCCTAAAGGGAATCTTCAGAGTTCTTTTTACTAGTTTTAGCTTTGACAGTTGCTTCCACAACTACCTACAGTCAAAGACTGGAAGAGTTAAGGTCATCTAGGTAGACCAATGGCATAATGTTATAAATGAGGAAACTGAAGCCCAATGCGGTAAGGCCTTGCAATTAACTCTGTAGTGCCCAGTATCACTGAGCAGCTCTAAAAACAGGAATTGAAGACTGAATGAGAGAGGCTTATATGACTACTTTAAATCCAAATAACATTGAGTCATGAAAAGTTTTATGGAGAAATATTAAAACTTAAGCTACCTCCATTACAAAAGACTTTCTCCCATTACTCACATGCTTTTTCCTTTAGAAAATCTGTATTAGCCCATACATTTGTAAAGTTGTTTTCTTAAGTTGTATGACACACGGGAGTCATAGATTTTTAACTGTTTTACTTCCTAGCCTGTTCTAGGCTAGTGTTTTGTGATAGTAATCTATTCAAATGGAGTGGTAGAAATCACATCAATTTTGGAAGCAAATGGTACCATAAGTACCACAGCAAATTCCTTCCATCATTATACAGGCATACCTCAGAGATATTACAGGTTAAATTTCAGACCACATCAAAAAAGCAAGTATTGCAAATAGAGTGAGTCACATCTAGTTTTTGGTTTCCCGGTGCCTATAAAACTTTTGTTTATACTGCAGTCTTAAATTTCTAAAAAATGTACATACCTTAAGAATACTTTATTGCTAAAAAATGCTATCTGAGCCTTCAGTGAGTCATAATCTTTTTGCTGGTGGAGGGTCTTGACTAAGGTGGTTGCTGAAGGTTGGGGTGGCTGTGGCAGTTCCTTAAAATAAGACAGCAATGAAGTTTTCCAAATCAATTGACTTCCTTTCACAAAGGTACCTCTGTAACATGTAATACTTTCTAATAGCATTTTACCCACCAATAGAACTTCTTTCAAAATTTAGAGTCTGTCATCTCAAACCCTGATGCTCCTTTATCAACTAAGTTTATAGAATATTCTAAATCCTTTGTTGTCATTTCAACGGTGTTTAACAGCACCTTCACTGTGGAAATGACTGTCTCCAGAAACTACTTTCTATACACATTCTTAAGCAACTTCTCATCTATTACCTTCAGGCTCCACTTCTTCCAGACACCTTTTAATATTGAAATTTTGACCACCTCCCATGAATCAGAATGTTCTTAGCGGCATCTAGAATGATAAATGCTTCCCAGGAGGTTTTCAGTTGACTTTGGCCAGACCCATCAGAGGAATCACTAGTTAGGGCAGCTATGGCTTTATGAAATGTATTTCTTAAATAAGACTTAAAAGTCAAAGTGACTCCTTGACCCATGGACTGCAGCATAGATGTTGTGGTAGCAGGCATGCAGACAACAACACGGACCTCCTTGTACATCTCCATCAGAATTCTTAGGTACCAGGTACATTGTCAATGAGCAGTAATATTTGGAAAGAAATTTGAGTTCTCAACCATAGGTTTAAATATTCAGTAAATCATGCTATAAACAGATGTGCTGTCATCCAGGCTTTGTTATTCCACTTCTAGAGCATGGGCAGAGTAGATTTAACATAATTCTTAAGGACCTTAAGATTTTTTGACTGGTAAATAAACTCTTGACTTCAGCTTAAAGGCACCAGCTACATTCGCAGGCATTGAACTTCTCCCTAGCTACGAAAGTCCTAGATGACATCTTCTTCTAATAGAAGGCCATTTCATCTTCACAAACTCAGTTGTTCAGTGTAGTCACCTTCAGTGATCTTAGCTAGATCATCTGGATAACGGCTTGCTGTTTCCCCTTGCACTTTGATGTTAATGGAGATAGCTTCATGAACCAACCTCTGCTTGCTTCCAACGTTTCTTCTGTAGCTTCCTCACCTCTCAGTCTTCAAAGAATTGAAGAATTAGGCTTTAGCTTAAGAGAATGTTGTGGCTGGTTTAGTCTTGTATATAGACCACTCAGACTTTCTCCATCTCAGTAATAAGGCTGTTTCACTTTCTTGTTTGCACGTTCACTGGAGTAACACTTTCAAGAACTCTTCCTTTGGCATGGCTTTTTGACCTGCCTGGGCTTTCAGCATGCCTTCTTCAACTAAGCTTAATTATCTGTAGCTTTCGATTTACAGTGAGAGGCGTGACTCTTACTTGCACATTTAGAGGCTACTGTAAGTTATTAATTGGCTTAATTTCAATATTGTTGTATCTCAGGGAATAGGGAGGTCCAAGAAGAGGGAGAGATTGGAAACCGCTTGTTGGTGGAACAGTTAGAATATACACAAGATTTATCGATTAAGTTCACTGTCTTATATGGGCATGGTTTGCAGTACCCTAAAACAATTACAGTAATAACATCACTGATCACCATGACAGATACAAGAATAAAAACATTTGAAATACTGTAAAAATTACCAAAATGTGACACTTACACAAAGTGAGCCCCTGTTGTGAAAATGCCCCAATAGACTTACTCAATGCAGGGTGGCCACAAGCCCTTAATTTGTAGAAATGACAGTATCTTTGAAGCACAATGAAACAGAATGCAATAAAATGAGGTATACTTGTATTCTAATTTTCTGCCATGAAAAACTGTCTAGAGGGCAGTCTCCAGCCCTAGGGACTAGATTGCTTTTGTTTTCATGCATGCCCTAAAGTCAGAAAGATCGGGGATAACAGTATGATGGGAAATTCTCGTAGGGTCTCAAACCTGATGGTGTTCAGTAGTTGCAGGTAGACTGCTCCTAAAAGTTGGACTTTCGATTTAGAATAATGGGTCAATGTATATTATGTACATTTTCTCCATCTCCTGCGTTTAGCTTTCAACACTTAAGATACTTGTAACAGCAGAAGTAACACTACATAGTGTTACAATGTGTACAAATGCCTTGTCATTTTTATTTAAATATATTTATTACCTCAGTCTCTGGCTATATTCACAGAGCACAAGGGCACAGGATCATCCCTTCTGTTTCTCTCTCTGCAGCTGAGTAGGTTCTGTGTGAACTGATCAGCTTGTTTTTTTGCCCCAGAATGCTAACCAGTCCTGACTTAGAGGGCAAGTAAATTTAAAAATCTTAAATTAGAAATAAAGAATGATCTTAGGAAATTATAGGGTCATTCTCGTCCAGCAATGTTTTATAACTAGCTTCCTCCTTCTCTTTAGTAGTCAACGGAAATTATTAAAGAGTGTTGCATTTTCCTAATACAGCCCCCTCAACACATGCCATTTAAGTAAACAACTCCATGTAAGAGGCAGTTATAGTGGTTTATATAATATAAACTATCTGATACAGACACCATCTGAAAGCCTGTATTTCTAACAAGTTGACTATATGGAAGAATAGACTAGTTGGCAGCTCAGAAGATTATAATGTAGCTTACACTGGTAAAGAGCAGAAATTGTTGAAGCTTTAGTACCTAGCTGTCTTAAAGCATTTTTAAACATTTACACATTACTAATAAAAAGTTTGAAGTTAACATGAAATTTGACATAACACTGAGTAAGCTGTAAATATTTCATGTAGAAGATGTCAGACACCTGATAAATGTTACTTACCAAATAGAACTGAAAGTGAGATGATCAGAAAAGGACTGTCCCTTGCCTCAAGCAAGCTTCTGAAGCCTAGGCAAGTTAGCTAGGTCCTTAATATGGGATTCTGGCATCTTGATTTTAATGTGCTCTGAAAACAAAGTGTGTGACTCATGAAATAAAGGACACTAAACCCCAAATTTGAAATTATGAAAAGTTTAGGCCAAAGAGGTAAAATAAAAACAGCTGTTGGGAATGAAAAATGGCTGTAGGAATTTAGTTACAAGTACTTCACAAAAACATTTTCATCACATTTACATAATATAGCATTACAATACAAAGCTGGCTGCTGTCCTGACCAAGCAAGTTCTCTTATCATCTAACAAAAATAATTTAGATACATTTCTTTGCATGGAATTGTCATATTTTTCCATTTTTGGTACAAAACATAGAAAAAAACATTGGCACAGTATGTAGTGATAAGTCATTTTTTCCCCATGTACAAGTTCCAAGTATTCTGCATTCCAATTTGTATTGGAAAAAAGTAATTACTGATTCAATTAATTCAGTCTCTGTTTATACCTTTTAAAAATGCAGCATGAAGTACAGAGAAAGAAAAACGAAGTTTGTTTACGGGGTCTAATATAATACATAGGAAGGATCGGCTGGTAAAAGAGAAAAGAAAATCTCAAGTCTGACTTTATGTAGATCACAGAGTTGTGAAAAGAGCAGTATAAAAATATGCACTTGTGCTTTAGAAGCTTTTAGCATACAATTAATAGCTTAAAATAGTATTTACTGCCTCCCCATATGCTTATTTTCTGATATATTTACACCGCACAATTTTAACATTGTTAAAGCTAATGGCATGATTTCAAATATAGATTGGTTAAAAATATCTGAACCTTGAAACTTCCCCTCCCTATCCCCTCCCGAAATATTACGTATATGTGGTGCATGGCACAATATACTCCATGGGCTTACACCCAGAAAATTTGGATTTTAATAAAAATTTTAAACATGTATATAAACTTTTTTTTTTTTTTTAAGAAAAGCTTGTCCAAGGGCATTCAGATTTAATGGCTTTTATATAATACTTGTTATAGTGCCTCATGGCTGCCTCTGTGAGCCAGAAATAAGGGAAGCTCATGGATTCCCCAAAAATGAAATGCCACTTTTTCCCTCATCGTGGATGGCTGTTACCCCCTTTTACGGGAAAGGGGGTACAACACCGGCTGCTGATACCAGTCTAGAGAGGGCACCCACCAGCCAAGGCTGTGTTCTAACTTCGGTGTCACACCATCGGCCAGAAGAACCATGTAGCCATAGAGGCTGTGAAGCTAACTAGTTTATCTGTAATTTGGTCCAAGTTATTTCACTTATTTTATGTAGTTTTTTTTTCCTTAGATATATCTGTTCAGATAAGCTTCTTATGAATCCTTCAGATCGATGCTCTTGAGGAAAATAGTCAAGCTAAACAGTAATGATGATTTTTATGGTAAAGGATGAGCTGAACACTAGCTAAGCCACTTAGTCACCATCCTGGGAGACTGAGCTCACAGGCACCAAGGCTTTGCTTCCTGTGACCTGCTAGTTACAGTGAATCAGCTCCATGGATTGACAAGGGTACACCGGATGATAGCAGAGCAAAGGAGTTTGCCAAGTATTTGTTCTGTCATTAAGTATTCAAAAGGACATATATTTTTCTTCATGAAACATGACTTTCTAAAAATGAAATCTGGGGACTTGAATGATTCAAGGTCAAATATTAAACATTAGCTCCTTCACCAATACCTGTCATTATCATTAGAAAGGAAGGCCTCTTGTTTACGCTACTGCGATTCACAGTGTCCTTTGTAGGTCAAGAGGCCCCCTTCTGTGGCTTGGCTTTAGCTGTCAGATGGAAGCCTCAGACTTTTGCACTTTAGGTCATCTAGTGTCTTCCAGTGTTTGTAGTTGTCAGCCAAATGTTGCATCAGGGCTGGCAGATGTGCAAAGGCTGCAAGGACAGAAAAGAATAAAAAGAAACCTGTGAAGTTAGACCCCAGGAGCGTTTATAAGCCTGGGGCTGTCTGGGACAAGTGTGGGATCAGAATTAGAGGAGGCATACCGTGGGTGAGGCCTCAGGCTGTTAAGTGAACACACTTAACATGAGGACAAGTCATTAAACACTAGTTGCTGAAATACAAACAGGTCCTTTTTGAAAAGCTGCATATCAGAAGAACCTATGATTCAGAGTAAATACATTTTGCATTCTTCCTAGAGTTTCCTCCAATGATAGAATAAAACTGCAGTAGCTTCTGCAACGTGTCCTTTGAAGAGGCAAAGACTCGTTTATCCAGTTACCAAAAATCCATTGAGTCTTCTGCACACAAGCTTCTGTGCCAGCTGCTGGGGATGCAAAGAATGCACCCACCCAACTCGGCCACAAAAAGCTGACAGCCACATTTTAAAAAATATATTTTGTTTACCTTTAGGGTCACCCTATGTCACTAAAGATAATAAAGTATAACAAAATTTTCTTTGTGGGTGACAAAACAGTAACTGTCTTACCATCCCAAGCATCAAACATGTCTGTTATGAAGTAGTCAATGAAAGAGATCTGAGACTTGGGGATGCTACAGGTATTCCGGTCAAACACTGGCATCACCACAGGTAGCCCCTGTCTCTTCTCTTCATCGGTCTGTAAGAAAAAAACACCATCACATAGGGCTGGAGGACATGCGAGACACTTTTACAGTAATATCCTGTTTCTCAGAACAACCCTGTGAAAATGGGTTATTATCCAGTTTTCTCAATGAAGACATAGGCTCAGCAAGGTCCTCAGACTTACGTAAGTCAGCTGAGCTACAGTGACTACACTCAGGCCTTCCCACTCTCAAGCCTCTTACTTTTTTTCTTTTGTTTTTGAGACAGAGTCTCATTCTGTCGCCCAAGCTGGAGTGCAGTGGTGCAGTCTCGGTTCACTGCAACCTCTGCCTCCCAGGTTCAAGCGATTCTTCTGCCTCAGCCTTCTGAGTAGCTGGGATTACAGGCACCTGTTACCATGCCCAGCTAATTTTTAGTAGAGACGGGGTTTCACCATGTTGGCCAGTTCACTGTCTTGAACTCCTGACCTCAGGTGATCTGCCTGCCTTGGCCTCCTAAAGTGCTGGGATTATAGGCACGAGCCCCAAGCCTCTTACTTTCTATGTGATACCATAGCATCTCCTGACATTTTGATCTCAGGGTACTTAGCCTCTTTGCTGTGATCTTTTATTATTGCAAAGTCAAAGCTATTTTCAATGTCATACAAACACAAATTCTCATACCAAAACTACTGACGTTTACACTGAGAAGAAGCAACAGTGGGTAAAACTGCTAACACCTTAGCATGACTCAATGAACTAGCACGAAACTGTATTAATAGCCATAGTCATTATATTATTCGCTGCCACATGTTTGCACTTTAAAAAGTTTCAGGCCGGACCCACTGGCTCATGCCTGTAATCCCAGTAATATGAGAGGTCAAGGCAGGAGGATTGCTTGAGGTCTGGAGTTTGAGGCTGCAGTGAGCCAGGACTGTGCCACTGCACTCCAGCATGGGTGACAGAGTGAGATCTTGTCTCAAATTAAAAAAACAAAACAAAACAGTTTCACTTAAGAATTACCTCTTTGAAGCAGTAAGAGTTATTGTATTGAATCTTGACCTTTGAAGTACATGTCTCTGTAATATTCTGTGTGATGAATGTGATGAAATGGGAGTACACGTGCACTTGCACTGCATACCAAAATCTGCTGGTCATCTTGTGGAAAAGCACTTATGCACTTGAATTGAGATGAACCAGCTGCTTTTATCCATGGAGCATTATTTTCACTCGAAAGAATGACTGTCAAACTATGATTGTTCAGATGTGGGTATTAGCCATGCAGCTTTTGAGGTGTGTGGAAATCTGAGTATTATGCACATTAAAGTAAGGCCATCATTCATTGAGCTGAATATTAAGATCCACATTTCCTGGTGGTGTATTGAGCCAGAGGCCAGCTCAAAGGCTTCATTTGTAACTTTCATTTTTAGGTCACCCTGGCTTATGAACATTAGTACATTCCTTTTTGGGAAAAGGACACCTAAATAGGAAGCTTATATCAAAAAACTTAAAAGCACATTTTTCTCATTCTCCATTCACACTGAGAATAACTAGGAGTAGTACTTCAGGTCCTCGCTCTGTGTCCAGGGAAGCCCATTGATGAGCAGCTTTTGGCTTGGCTTGCTCATTTCAGGTCAGTCGATCAAGCAGCCTTAAAATACCCACTGGTGTTCAAGGAGTCATTTGATCCCCACCCCCTTCCTGTTCTCTCTGGAAAGCTCAGAACTACCTGTCCTACTTTTCTTCAATTCAGGGGCTCTCTTCCCAGAAAGCTGCAGTTTACTTACTGGATTTCATGAACAGACACTTCTCTAAAGACGGACGACATACAAGCAGCCAACAGACATTAAAAAAAAAAAACGTCCAGGCTGGGCGCGGTGGCTCACGCCTGTAATCCTAGCACTTTGGGAGGCCGAGGCAGGCGGATTGCCTGAGCTCAGGAATTCGAGACCAGCCTGGGAAACACAGTGACACCATCTCTACTAAAATACAAAACATTAGCTGGGTGTGGCAGCGTGCATCTGTAATCCCAGCTACTTGGGAGGCTGAGGCAGGAGAATTGCTTGAACCTGGGAGGTGAGGGTTACAGTGAGCCGAGATCATGCCACTGCACTCCAGCCTGGGCAATGGAGCAAGACTGTCTCCAAAAAAAAAAAAAAAAAAAAAAAAATCCAGCATCACTAATCAGACATGCAAATCAAAATCACAATGAGATACCATCTCAAACTAGTCAGAATGGCTATTATTAAAAAGTCAGAAAATAACAGATGTTGGCAAGGTTGTGGAGAAAAGAATGCTTATACACTGTTGGTGAGAAATAAATTAGATCAGGTAGCCCAAGCAGTTCGGAGATTTCTCAACTAGAAATAGAAATTGCTATTCAACCCAGCAGTCCCATTACTGGGTATATGCCCAAAGGAAAATAAATCTTTGTACTGAAGAAACACCTGTACTTGCATGTTTATGACAGCACAATTCATGGTAGCAACGACATGGAATCAACCCAGGTGCCCATCATTGGTGGACTGGATGAAGAAAATGTGGTGCATATATACCATGGAATACTATGCAGCCATAAAAAAAGAATGAAATCATGTCATTTGCAGCAACATGGCTAGAGCTGGAGGCCATTATCCTAAAGTGAAGTGATATAGAAACAAAACCAGATACCACATGTTCTTTCTTAGAAGTGGGAACTAAACATTGGGAACACACAGTGGCAGAAACTGGAACAGTAAACACTGGAGACTTCAAAAGGAGGGAGGGAAGGGGGCAAGGGTTGAAAAACTCCTTATTGGGTACTATGTTTACTACTTGAGCCATGGATCATTAGAAGCTCAAACCTCAGCATCAGCAATATACCCTTTTAACAAACCTGCACATGTACCCCAAATCTTAAACATACTGGGTCCGCTGCTGGCCACTCCCCTTCATGGTCTTCCTAGGTATTATCTATTCTTTATCTTGCCCTTATTTATACTGCCACCATAGTACATTTCAGCCATGCAGACCCCACAACATTCACTACTTGTGGCTACTTGTTTGTCACCCACACACCCATCAGTGCTTAGAGTCTTTTCTCTGGAAGTAGGGCTGTTTCACATGTTCATTTACAGTCCACTGCTTTCAAGATTTCTCTCCTTTAACTCCTCTTTACACTGTCACAGTAAAAGTGAACTACATATTGCTCCTCTTTATATAAAAATTCTGTTTTCCCTCCCCTTGTTAATTTTGCTCAGAATGCTTTGTTCTTCCAGAGTATTCTCCTATTCCCACATTTCTGTAGCCCCCCCTTTTATCTAGGGAAAAAAGTCTGAACTCCTGTCGCACTTAACATAAACTTCCTTGAGATACACTTCATTTTTTACCAACATGTGGACCTATCTGCATCTCTTCCCCCACTGGACTGGGAACTTCCCGTGGCCGCGATGTCTTCACTAATGCTTGTGTTCCCATAACCCACCATGGAGACACCCAGGAATAACCTAATGAATGAATGGAAGATTTCTCAGTTTTTGTACAAGTTCTGGATCGAACAAATTGAAGATGAGAAGTTACTTCCAAAGGCTCAGTTTATCCTCCTTCTAGAGAGACTCTGGTTAGTGATCAGCCCATCAGTCAGTTCCTGAGGGAACCAGAAGTCTACCCCAGGAGGGGGTAAGCTGCTTTCTTCTAGGGAGGAGTGGTTAACTAATTGGTAAAAAGTTAACCGGAGAATCCCCCAGGATTTCCATGACCTGGGGCCCATTCCCAGAGGGGAAGTGGAGCTTCCCTGGAAAGATGGCGCACCTGTGCAAAATACTCCTCAGAGATCCTCCCAGCCCATTCAATGCACAGGTCCAAGGGGCGGCATGGGTTGGCCACATCAGCACACTTAATCATCATGCGTTTGATCAGGATTTGGTTTTCAGGGAAGTTCTTCCCGGCAGGGTTGCATTCACAGTCGCTGCCCTCAATCTGGAAAACAGATGGTCGGATCAGGGTTGGTTCAAGATGATGGTGAAGCCCACGAGGGCTGACTCACCTGGCATTCGATGGTAATCACCGAGCACACAGGTGGGACTGGGACTCAGCGAAGGCAGCTTTTTTTAAAATTCCATATATAATATGCCAATACATTCTTTAAAAAAAAAAAAAAAAAGAATATGCTGATACAGTCTTAAAAGACACTCAACACAGAGTTTGAAAGCTGAAAGTCCCTATCACCACCTGTCTACCCCTCACATCCATTTTCTTCCCTAGAGGTAACTGCTATAGCAGTTTTGTTTTTATTTTGAGCAATTTGATATGTAATGTGAGAGGAAATTTCTCCCAGTTTAAAAAAAAAAAAAAAAAGGGTAAAAGCAGAGCTTTTAGCTACTTTAATCCATTTAAAGTAGAGCAATGGCACATGCATGTAACCTTCGATTATTTCTTGATTTCTACTCCTTATGCCTACCAGCTCCCTCCCTCCTATGACCTGTCCCACCCCCACTCACCCACTCCCTCGCACTTTGGTTCTCCTAAGGCATGTGTCCACTCATGTTTTCTTGGCTGTTCTTCTGACTGGCTGGTAAGTGAGCAAGGTAGGTGTGGGGTTCTTGGAGTAGAAAGTGGTCAGGAGCAGGTGTGTTCAGCCATGTTTAGAAAGACTGGTCTACACCTAGTGGTGATGTCAGTGTCCTCAGCCATGTATGTGGCCAAGACACGAGTTGGTGCACACAGATGCAGTCACAGGCCGTTTACATAGAACCTGAAAGATTGTTATTCTCCACTTTTAAGGACACCATCAAATTGATTGTGTGCAAACAGGTCTCCAGAGCTCTGCCAAGCCAAAAGGCTGCATGACATTTGGAGGGTTTTAGACTGGACCTATTTATTAGACTATCAATGTGCAGAATATGTTCTGGAGGTTTTTGATTACTTATCAAAGTAATACTGTGTACTATAAATACTGCAGTTAATAGTAAGTTTCAATGCAGAGTTGGGGGCTTACATGGGTGGATGACCTTCCCAGTTCTGAAGTTCTATGAATCTGTATACTTTTTCTTCTCTAAATCCCCAGATCCTTGCTCCTGTAAGTCCTCTGTGGAAGGAGAGGGTTCTGGTGTTGTGCTGTGGAATCCCTGGGGGAAGGGGCTTAATAGGTGAGGTGGACACTGTCCCTCCATCCAGACTGGTCATGGGATGGGTCCTACACAGATAGTCTCCTTACTGATCAAGTTACGATGCTCATTCACATCCATCCACTTTGCCAACCTCTGCTGCTCAACAGGAATGAGCGGAAAGCTTTTCTAGCTTTATGGAGTTATGAACAGCTTCATGGCTTCAGAGAACAGTGGATCTTATTAGGTGTGAACCTTCTGTTTCATGTTCCTAAAACCCAAATTGGTAAGGACCTTAAGGCAGGTCCTAGGTACATGAGTAGGTTTTAAAAAAGGAAAACAACGAATGCTTCTGCTTTCCAGTCACTCCCAGTTTTATGATAGTCTTCAGGTACTGGTATGCTTTTAATGTGAACCAGCAACATTCTTTGTTCTTGAAAACACCCTCCAACTTTGAGGTTTTCCAAGAGCTCAGTGAACAGAGAAGTAAAGGCTTTGGATTCTCTAAAATACCACCATTTATGCCAGTCTCTGCTCGTCTGCAGCTCCTTCCATATTCTTTGGGCCTAGCTTTTTCGGTCAGTACTGGCTTTTTCTCAGGGACTTTCTTTCAAGGAGCTCAGAGTTGCTGTGGACACAGTTTACTCTCATCCCCAAGGAAAACAAGTGGCTAGTCCTTTCAGCCCTTTACCAACTCCAGGCAAATAACCACCTTGCATTTGAGTGGGAGAGAACATGCTTTGGGGCCAGAGCAGGCTCTCATGGGAACGTACTTGGATGTGCCTTACGGCATGGAAAGCAGCACTCACCTCAGCTGCCATTGGCTTGTTGATGCTGTTCACAAACTTATTCACATGTTCAAAATGTTTTGTCATCTCTGTTGCCAAAACCATGTCAATAATAGCCTGGCGCAGCGTTCGATAATGGTTCCTAAAATAACCAGAAGACAAAGGGGCTTGTTCACAGTGTGTCTCGAATTATAACTATTCTGCCACCATTTCACTACACTCCTCACAACCCAAGAGGAAGCTGCGGCACAGAGTTAAGAAATGTGTGCAGATCGCAAGAAGAGTTTACCTGCTCGTCCTCCCAATAACCAAGACCTGCAGATGCTACTCCATTTTCCCCAGTGATAGCTGATGCTTATGTGATTTACGAGTATTTTTAAAAAGACAGAAGGTACCTGTCACATGGTGGACATTTATCTGACAAGGTGATTCCCTTCTCCCTTCCCTTGAGAACATCAAAACAGTACGGTGGCAGGAAATGGTAGGCTGTTACAGCAGCCACATAAGCTGGCGCACTGCACTCTGTGCAAACACAGTGATTGCCATTGCAGAATGGCCACAGCGTCCTTCAGTGATGGCAATGGAGGATTTTCCTGTTAATAAATACTTCCCTAGATTGCAGCGGACAGAAGTTGTAATGAATGAAGCAACAACCGTGCCCTAAAGTAACCATCCAATTCTGTCGTCGTTTTCTAACTTCAGGAGCCAGAATGGCTCTTGAATGAAATTGGCTACTGGAAAGAATTTTCTGCAAAAGTTTAAAATCCCATCCTTGATACTCATGAAACCGAAGCCAAAGATGGAATAACTCACCTCCATGTTTTCCCAGTTTTCTGGAGACCAAACCAACAGGTTCACGTAGACCAGCGGTCCTGAGGCCTGAGGGCGCTCCATGTTCTCTGTACACTGCCCCCTCCCAGGCATCTGTGCACCAGCCTGGCTGGTGCTGTGTGGGAAATACCCACAGCCTGACCGCAAGGTGCTGGCAGGCAAGAGGACCTGCTCACATCTAACCCACTGTCATCAGCGGAGAATGCAGGGCTGGGGGAACCTGACCGACCCTTCATGCTCCTGCTCTGTGGGACCTACTCATAAGGGAGTATTTTAAGCAGCCGGAAATTGAGCTAGGGAAAGATGGGGGTGGATACATTTTCCTCAAGTTGCACAAAAGACAGGATGTCCTCATAGGAGGGTAAAAATATCTGGTATACTTAGTAATAATACAATCAATATTTATGTAGTGTTCTGCAGTGTATAAAACATTTTTATGAACTCACTGAAGACCAAATGTGATTTCAAAACATAAAGGCAGTCTGAAAAGTCAAATTGAGTTAAGGGCAAGGTTATTTTATCATCTGATATAGTGGGACAGCTATTATTTTCCCTTTCCCCTAAGAGGAAGCTAAGTATTTGGGAAAACTGAGTTTCCCACTTAAACTTCACAAACTTGAGCACAGGAGCCCAAGCACAACACACCTGTCAATATTCTTGAAAATGTTGCATTTGGTGTCCTTGACGGTGAGCTGGAAGGCCAGGGCGGTGTGGTGACTCTCCAGAACAGCAGTGTCATTGTAGAGCACAGCAAGCTCACTGCCTGCATTGCAGAGGAAAGAGTTGGTCCTTCCCGGGTGATCCACGTCATGGACCGTGGCAGCAATGAGGGCTGCCACCTCATCCAGCTGATCGAGGCTTCCCTGGAATACGGGGAGGCAAGGTTGAGCATTACCACTGGATCTTGGAGACCCACATCCATCCTTGTCTGTGCAGAGGGTCAGGTCAGGGGACGTGGGATTTTCAGAACGTTTTTAGCCGGTTGAGCCTTCTGACCTCCTAGATGTGGAGAGGCGGCCTTGGACATGCAGCATCACTTTACTGTGCTGTCTGTTATCAGGAGGGAAACCTGAGCCACAGTTACAACAGACAGCTTAATTCTTTCTCCAGGGGCCATCAGTTGCTTCTACAGGAAGAGGCCAAACAAGCCTTTTGAATTGCCCACTGTACGGTGTTTCTGCCACAGCAGAAAGCGGCCTATGTTCACAAATATTACCAATTTGCCTAGTTCTGAAAAGATTGAGTGTGCATGTAGCAAATGGCTCAGATACAACAAAACTATTCATACAATGGTGAAATGACTAGAGCTGTAAAAGAGTAAAAGAGTACCAAGTAAAAGAGAACCAAGCAGTAAAAGAGGACCAAGGGGAAGAAGAAGAACTTTGCCAGGAAAATTAAGGCTAAGGGGGTTCTTGCAACTAAGAACAAAATTCAGCTCTGGGCTAGCAGGCAGCAAAGGCAAAAAGGGAAACCCTATTTTGAAAGCTCTCATTATGTAATTAAAGAACACAAACCAGAGCATCCGGGGATACAAGTGTTTTCTGAGCCTGCAGCTTTAGGAGGGAGTTATCAGATGGGCTATGTTATATAAGAGATGCTGTACTAGGAATTTATTATTTATTGAGTGCCTACCACGTACCAATTATCGCTGCATAGTGCCAGAGCTGCAGCAATGATTTACACTGGCACAGCCTGCACAAGGAAGTTTGTAATGTAGAGGGAGAGAGACAAATACATTTAAAAACACAAACAGAAGTAACTTGCTGTGAGATGCGCTAAGAAAGAAAGTACAGATGCTTTGGGAGTATAACCATGGGGCCTGGTCTAGTTTAGGGCAGCACTGTCCAATGTACGTTTTGCGATGACAGAAATGTGTTCTATTTGTGCTATCCGATAGAGTAACTCCTAGTCACATGCAGCTACTGGACACTTGAAAGGTAGCCAGTGCAACCAAGGAACTGCATTTTAAATTTTATTTCATAGCCATGTGAGACTGATGGCTACATATCAGATAACATGAGTCTCGAGGGTGGTCACTTCCAAGGAAGTGATTTTTCTGCTGAGCCTGAAGGAGAGGTAGGAATTGTCCAGGCAACAAGCAACAAGAGGGGAATTCCAGGCAGAAAGAACAGCCTGCATGAAGCTCCTGAAGTCAAATGAAAAAAGGTCTGTTCAGGAAACGTAAGCAACATCATTGCGGCTGAAGGGACAGTGAGTGAGAGGGAAAGTGGTCCCCAGGATACGGGGGGTGGGGTGGGTCATCATTTTTGGTATTCCCAAAATTTGCTCTCCTAGGCCTGCAGGAGGATGAACGGCTGCTCAGGTGAGGAAGGTGAACCTGTAGCTCAGCCCTGTCCTGCAATGGCACCCTGATGGCCAAGGGGCTGCACATGTTTGTATTGGTTTAGCAGGCTTCCCCGAAAGCTCTGTCTCCGCCAGAAGGGAGCCATTTCCATTCCTGACGCTGACCCCATGGAGCTGGTGGGCAACACTGGGGTGACCCCAATCAACACAACTAGGCTCCTGAGTAGGGACAGCAGAAGTTACTCTTTTCAGCTCTTCTCAGAGATTGATTCTGCAGTGCCCAGGGCAAGCAAGCATGATTTGGCCATTTCACTGCTGGTCGAGAGAGGCCACGGTCACCTGCAGGCACGTTCAGCGATCTCCAAGCTCAGGACCCAGGACAGCCCCAACCTGGGCTCCGCCTTCACTGACTGTACCTGAGCAGTGAGAACCCACAGGGCCCAAACTCTGGGCCTCCAGCTAGTGCCCCTGTGGTATGTTCAATCCTGCTTGGAGTCTCAGGCCTGTTTATTTTTTAATTCTTCAATGAAAGAGATTCAAGTAACTGGGGTAGAAAACATAAATAGCACTAGATGAAACATGCCTTTCCTTCCAGCTAACACTGACTTAAACCGTGCCCTCAGTGACTTTTACAAAGATACCAATAATGGGTCCTGCAGTTTAGGTGGGCACCAACAAGGCCTTGTCAGACCAGAAATGGCTGGGAGGTAGGGAAGGAAGACAGGCCAGCTCACTAGCAGACGGGAGAAGCAAGGCTCTATGTCAGGGAGGAGCTATCCATGGAAGAAAACCCCACCAAACCCGCAACTGGCGAAATTCCAGTCCCGTGGAGTTACCTCTGCATAGTTTTTTCCTTCCCTAACCAGTAGGAGTAGATTTGGATCACACTGAGGAAAGTTGGCCAGAAGGGTTTCATTCTAGATCTGCTTTTCCAATAGTTGCTTATTCAGGATAAATATTCACGTATGCCCAGACACTAATAAAGGAATGCTTGCTATCCTGGCCTCTCCACTTGCAATAGTTCCCTGGAATTGGGTAACGTGGGGAGAGGATGGGGTCTGTCACCAATTGAAGCGAGTGTTGGCTCTGGGCATGCTAGCTTTACAGCTGGGTTGGGCATGCTCTGTCATAGAATTAAGAATTTTAGCCTGGCCAGGCACAGTGGCTCACACCTGTAATCCCAGCAGTTTGGGAGGCTGAGGCTGGTGGATTATCTGAGGTCAGGAGTTCGAGATGAGCCTGACCAATATGGTGAAACCCCATCTCTACTAAACATACAAAAATTAGCCGGGTGTGGTGGTGCATGCCTGTACTCCCAGCTACTCGGGAAGCTGAGGCAGGAGAATCGCTTGAACCTGAGAGGTGGAGGTTGCAGTGAGCCAAGGTCGTGCCATTGCACTCCACCCTGGGTGACGACAGAGCGAGACTTCATCTCAATAAAAAAAAGAAAGGAAAAAAAATTTAGCTTATCACAAAGAAATTAGGGGTGACAGATGACACAAGAGAGGTGAGAAAATACTTCCTGACCCTCTTTGTCAGTGCCAGCAGATCTGGTAGAAGAGACCTCAGGAATAAATCTTTCTGGAAGCACCTCATGATGGACCCACCAGTGATCACAGGCAGGTAACCAAAGCTCTGAGCACAGAAGCCCCTTCCAGCTCAGTTCTCCAAGGTTCCTAGCAGCTCTTAAGTTTTCTGATTCTCTGGCAGGGGCTGCCAGCATGAGAAAATGTTTTCTGAATTGTAAACATATTCTGTCCAATCTTAAACTTGTTTCTATTGCTGTAATTTGAGAAATCTAATCAGGCTCCAAATATACTAGCAGAACTCACAATTTAAAGAAATATATTTTGGAAGAGGATAGTAAGATATGATCAAGCTACTAAGCATTCCCTAATTTATCAAAGATTTCATCAACGTTTTCCTAGAGTGGTTCTGCTTGAGTGAGGTTCACCTCTAACTCAAGACTGCAGAGGCTATTGATCACCTTGCTCTTGGCATTAATGAGTTGGGTGCTGTTTTCACCTGGTAGCATGTGGCTTCAGCTGTGAAATATTATGTGGTATAAAAGAGAGGAGCATGGGCCGGGCACGGTGGCTCATGCTGTAATCCCAGCACTTTGGAAGGCCAAGGCGGGTAGATCACGAGGTCAGGAGATGGAGACCATCCTGGCCAACATGGTGAAACCCCACCTCTACTAAAAATAAAAAAAAAAAAAAAAAAAAAAAAAAAATTGGGCGTGGTGGCGCACGCCTGTAGTCCCAGCTATTCAGGAGGCTGAGGCAGGAGAACTGCTGGAACCCGGGAGGTGGAGTTCACAGTGAGCTGAGATCACGCCACTGCACTCCAGCCTGGGCAACAGTGCAAGACTTCGTCCCCCCACCCCCCCAAAAAAGAGGAGCATGAACCTGTAATAGGAATCCAGGGTGTTTTCACTCCTCAAAGAAAGGTGTTATAGAAACATAGGTTGATATCACTATTAGTTTTTTAAAAGTAGAAGACAAAATTCTTCAAAAGCATCATTCTTGGGCCACATTGTTTTCTTGTTGATGAAACTGAATAAATATCAGGATGCTGCTGGCAAAACTGAGAAGAAAACCTTACCCACACCCCTCTTCCTGTTTTCATGCCATTTCTGCTTCTACCTGTCTCACTATAGCTCCTAAATACCTAGGATATTAATCCTTCATCAACACCTGTTCTAAGAAAATGATCTAAGGTCAGGCATTTACAGATTGACGTGAATTTCAATCCCTGTATGGCACTTCTCCCAGGGGTATCTAAACTTTAAGTTTTAGTTCTATTGTAGCAAAAGAATGTATAAGCTTCGGTGTGCAAGTGGGGGTAGCTGGGGAGGAGGAGAGATGGGGATTACTTGCCGGCTTTAAATAGGGCTGCCCTTATGTAAAGGGCAGGGGTTCCTAGGACTGCCCTGCAAGTCAGCGGTGGTACATGACAGTACTGAACTCTAAGACCAGGGGATATGGAACTCGTTCAGAATTATGCAGAAGTCATTAATATACAAATAGGCACATTCGCACCTACACAAAACACAAACACAAATGTATGTAAATCAGTGTAGAATGCGGAATGGCTATTAATACCTGGATTGTAATCTACCAGTGGCCAAATCCTGATACTAAAATTTAACCTATAGATCTAGTAACCATTTGCTGTAATAATTAAGTTCTGTCCTGCAACCCAGTAACACAGCTCCTAGCTAACGCTTGGAAAATGGGTTCATTATCTGCCATGCATATAAAGGAGTCTCTGTGGTGATACAAATTATTATTTGGAGGAGGGGAGGGCTAGCAGAAAGGTCCGTGTCTTTACTACACCAAAGTGACTGGTCAATTTGGTAACAAAAAATTTTTTTTTAAAAAGCTGTCAACTTGGTTGCAAAATAGCTGTTTGCTTAACGTATTTACTAAGATTAAGTTCTTGGATCTCCAATCCAGGCAGGTAACTAGGTCATGGTATCAAAATCCTACCTTTACTCTTTCCTTTCCAAGGAAGAAAGCGGTGGCGTGCAGGACGTCAGCAGCATGGGTGGAGTTGTGGTAGGCATTGGAAGAGTGGTAGTTGGCTTCGATCACTTGGAACCAGGCCCGAAGAGTGGTTTCAGAACAGTTTAAAAATTCACATACTCCAAACCGAGAGAAGACCTTTAAGCCCAGGTAAACCAGTGGCCTGAAAAATAGGAAAACCCACCTGGGCTCATTGTATTCACTGGCCCAGAAACTGTTTTCGTTGATGATAGTGGGGGATGGAAGCATTTTTCTTCTGATGATAGCTTCACACACACAGGGGTTTAAAAGCATCTCCTCTAAAAATTAGGAGGCGGGATCTCTCCTCCTCACCAGCCACCTCTTTGGAACTAGATGCTTCATTGTAGTACATCCAAATTATGTCTGGATGATCTCTAAACCACAGGCCCCTCAGTGGCTCTGACAAGCAAGAAAGGAGCCTGGCGGTCCCTCTCCACTTCCACTTCCACATTAACCTTGCACTTTATTTCTGCTCCCTAAGGAAGTGACTAAGCCTAAGGGCGAAAGGAACAGCTTGGATGGTCCCAAGTCCTATCATTTAGAGTCCTGTTACTTATTTCCATTACAGGTGAGAATCATTCATATCCTACAGACCAACACCCCTGGGAAGAAATAGCCTTCTCCTAGTATAGAAAAAGAACTTTTAGTTATCTAATCTTTCCTCTGCCTACAGGATGGATCATGGAAAAAAGAAAAAAAAAAAAAATCTATAGTGCTCTCAATTCCATTTTGTAGGGTAGAGCTTCCACAATTTTGAGACTGAGGATTCTTAGAACTCTTGGCTCACTAGCACAAAGGAGGGACCTGTGGATACTCAGGCGGATCCCACATCTTACTAATACTCTCCACAAAGGGGGTCACTCAAGGGTTCCAGTCTCTCTGCTCATTCAACACTACTCTAACACGGCATGAGAGCCAGAACCCATGAGGTCTCTCACGGCAAAAACATCTCTCCCTCAAAGTTTCCAAATGTGAGAGTTTGAGTGTGGCCATCAATCCTGCTCTGCCTTCAGCCAGAGGAGTCACATACCTTTTATGCGTAACGGCTTCCAATTCAAAGATGTTGAAGTCCCAACTCTCCTCATTATCAAGTAATTGAGAGATACAAGGGGGAACATCATTGATGGTTATTGGCATTGCAAGGTGACTGTGGCTCTGGTGCACATCTGAGCAAACAGATGGGATGGGAGAGGCTGGTTAATTGTGGAATCTTGAGCGCCCGGCTGTCTGTCATCATCTTCATGGTTACTACTAGAAAAGAAGTCTTATACCTGATTTTTCTGTTATTGAACTTCAAGACCCTCAAATAGAAAAATAATTCACTTTAACCCTGTTTAAATGTATAGAGATTTGCAATTCTTACTCTAACTGTGCTCAGAGAAGTAATTTTAATTAGGAGACTAATTTTAAAGGTAGACCAATATTGATGCTTAAACTCAAATGGGACTAGCTGGAAGTAACACCTCCCAGAGCAATAATCACAACAGCAGGGACAGCACAGGCTGGAGACAGGTTACAGTAACCAGTAGATAGATGAAAACTTACTCTTAGTAAACACATACTCATTTCCTGACAGCCTTCTCAAGCCATCCTGGAATAAAGGAAGATCCTGTTAGAAGTATGCTTTATATCCATTATCATTCTCTCTCTCTCTTTTTTTTTATTAGTGAAAGAGATTTGAATCCTGAATAACCCAACCAATCCTGAAGTCTAAGTTGAAGCAAAGCTCAAAATTAAATCAGAACAGTTATAAGACAGACGATACTCTCCCTTCTGTAACTATTAGCCCCAGAAAGTGGAGAAGTGGGATAGAGTGGATATGGCTGCGTCAGGACTCACAGTCCTTGCTTCAGATCTTGAGGGGATTGCCTCACCCTCAGAGGGACTGTGTTACTTGTGTTTTCAGACTTACATTTTGAGGAGTTGAAGCCATCAGCCATATTTAGGGGATTACCTTCGAATATAAAATTTTAAAAAGATTGAGCTATTTTTTGACTAACATCCCAACTAATTTTTCCCCAACTGTATTTTATGTTTTAAAACATGAGCATTGCTGCTTGCCTTTTAAAGAAGAGTTTCTGGGTTTGAGGTCCTTGGAGTGCAGCATTAAGAGAGTGGATGAAATTCAAATGCTTGGCTATGTCCCGGCTCTACAACTAGTCCCCAAGTGTTCCTGAATCTCAGTTTCCTTCCCTCCACCTTCGATCTCTGAGTACCTAAATTATCTAGATCTTTGCTTAAAAGTCATTTAGAAATGCTTATTTGTCATTCCCAGATGATGTGTGCTAAGGTTTAAAGTAGTATTAATTAACGAAGGACTCCCCTGAAGTTACAACTTGGATCTTTAGGCCAAGAGCTGAGTAAACATGGACGTAACAACAGCCACAACTGTCCTGCCTCTAAGGTGTGTATGGCAAGAGATTCTTGGTTTTCCTTGCTGTTCTCTTGTTCCACTTCCCCAAAACCACATAAAATTGAGGTGGAATCATGCACTGGTTCCTCACAGCATCCTCTGGAGAGGAAATCCAGGATGGTATGGCAGTGATATAGGAGGAGGGACTTGGACATGGGGCCAAATTGAGGACTAGGTAAAACAGGTCCAGGGCAGAAGCACCTCCCCATAAGCTATGCCCACCAGCATGCCACTGCAGCTTACCGTTGCAATGGCAACACCCAGACGTTTCCACCCCTTTCCAGGACAACAACCCAGAAGTTATCACCCTCATTCTAGAAATATCTGCCAAAACTGCCCCTTCATTTGCATGTAATTAAAAGTGCATATAAAGATGAGTGCAGCACTGCCTCTGAGCTGCTACCAAGGACACACTGCCCATGGGGTAGCCCCACTGTGCACAGAGCAGTCCCTCTGCCGCTGCTGTACAACTGCTGCTTTAACAGAAGTTGCTGTTTAACACCACCGGCTTGCCCTTGGTATATTTCCTCGGAGAAGCCAGGAACCCTCCCGGCTGGGCCCCAGTTTGAGGACTTGCCTTTCCTGCATCAGCAGCAGGGGAGGGAGGGAACATGGCTTGCTCCCAGAACTAGACCCTTCCCACTGCAGCTCTGTGGTGGCCACCTTCTTGCAGAGCCCTTGCCGGTGCTGCCTAGAAGCTGAGTTCTGCACTGCATTAGATGGAGTTAACAGGCCAGCCCAGGGGCAAGAAAGAAACAAGGAGGCCCTCAAGTTCCAGGTGGAGAATGGAGGGGAAAGTCAGTCAACATTCAGCATTTGGTGGCAGGGATGGATAGAAACCTTCAGAGTCAAACTCATACATGACCTCTGGACTTTTTTTCTAAAGAATTCCAGCTTCTGATGGGGAACTCAAATAAATAATTTCAATTTTTTTCCTTTACTTGCTGATAGATGATTATGAAAGCCAAATAGTTCATAGGACAAGTCCCTAGAAATCAGCTACTCTTGGTGGTGTAAATTGTGCTTTTTGGAATTTGGCAATGAGAGGTTCCTTCTTCCCTTCCCCTCCCTGAGCCAGAACAGCCCCATTCTGCTTTTACCTTATAAATGGAACTTCTATACAAACTTTTATTTAAATAAAGGATCCTATAGTTAAGATTAAATGCTATAGTCTAACTATAAACCCTTTCATTACATGAGGAGTCTGAGGTCCATGGAAATGAAATCCAGTACTGTACCAGATCAAGGGAAAGCAGGAGTAATCAAGAGCCTGCAAAGCCCCATCTTGTACATTGAGCCCTCCACCAGTTGCCCACTGACTCCCTGCAGTCATAGGAATTCTGAAACACTGTCCCCATGGCTGTGGTAGGTCAGCCTCATGGAAAGACAAATGCAACAGTCACTCAAATACCACTACACATGTAATACATAAATTCCGATGCCGTTGCTTCTGGTTATGCTAACGTTAGTCTATACAGCAGGTACTTCTGCAACCACAGGTAACGGTTTCCACATCGGCTGCACTCTAGGGGCCCCGGATACCTCTCTTGCTTTTCAGGTTTTGCCTCATCACTCACAGTCATCAGGCCTCCAACAAGATCACTGGTGTGGGGATCTTCATCTTTGGTACCCAGCTGAGGGGAGTACAGTTCTGTGGTCCGCAAAATCTCTAGAACTCTGTCCAAGGCTTCCGCTACTGTGACTGGGCTGTTTTCTTGGGCTGCGTTGATTATATTTATAACCTAAGGGAGTGAAGAAAGAATACATCTGAGGACAACAGGTTCTATTTCCCAAAAGTCATATGTATGCCCAGAATCCAAAAGAAATCAGTGGGTAACCATCTCTTATTCAAAATGACCAGTGCTTTCACGGCACCGCCCTTCTTCCTGAAGCATGCTTTTCTCCCTGCAGGTTCCTGGTGAATGTTCTCCCTACCTCAGTGACTAGGCTTCCTCAGGCTCCCTGGCGGATTCGCCTCCCCGGCCTCCTCTACAGGTTGGAGTTGCTCAGAGATCTGTTCTGGGCCCCTCTCTCACTCTCTCACTTCCAGAAATGATATTTTGGTTCCATGACTTTGGACACCTATGGTCCATAGCCAGGGACTTTCGATATACCTCCCAGCCCTCAACTTCCTTTGACCTCCAGGCTTGTATGTTCAGTTCCCTACCTGACATATCTACTGGAATATCTCACAGGTCTAACACTAAACTATGGTCTTGTTCCCCTCTCCCCACAGAAAGCACATAAACACACACACACAAAAAAAACCAAAGACAAAAGCTGTTCACCTTCTGTGGTTTCTACACTGCAATAGAAAGCACTTCTCTCTATCTCATGTTCACACCAAAAACCTGGGAGGCCGCGCCTGACATACTTTTCCTCATTCCTCTCCCACCCCTGGCAATATAATTCATCACCAAGTCCTACTGGTCTACCCCAAAATATGTATTGATCATTTCTCTCCACCTCCACTGCTATAATTCTAGCTCAGCTACTTCTAGAATAGTCCCCTAACTGTCCTGTTCTCTTGCCACCTCCAATCCATTCTCTGCACAATAGCTGGGTGTTCTTTTCAACAGATAATCTGGTCACATCGCCCACCCCACACCTGAAACTCTTCAGTGGTTTCCAGTGCACATAAACTAAGATATAAACTCCTAACTATGTCCCTGTGGTCCAGAATGAGCTGAGCCCTGTACAACCTACATCTTCCTCCTCTCTCGCCTGCTTACCAAGCTCCGGCCACTCCACCTTTCTTTCACCTCCTTCAATGTTCCAGTCCCTCTTTGCTCATCACAATGCTTTTTCCCTTGCTGTTCCTGCTACCTGGAGTCTTCTTCTCTTCCTTCTCCTGAGTAACATTTTATGCTTGAAGTCTTGCTTCAAACATGATTGAGAGTTTCCCTGACCACCCATCTCATCCAACCTACTTAAGGGCCCTACTCTAATTTTCTCTCACAGAATCCAGTTGTTTTCCTTCACTGCCTTGATTGTGACTTTTGTTACGTGTTTATTTGCCTGTTATTTGCTTCTTCCACTAGACTGAGCTCCATGATGTCAGTGCGATGTATTTTCAGAGCACAGCCCTGTGTGAGGGCCCCTGACTGCAGAGTGCGGGCAGCAGCCGCCACTCACCTTTGTGATGGGAGCCTCGATGGTCATGGAGTGGATCCTCGCCATGGATGGATAGCGACGGTTCTGCAGGCTTGGTGCTGGAGAGAAGGCAAGAAAGCTGTGTCCAGTTCTGGTGGCTCAGTGTGGCTAAGTGCAGCAAAGGTGTCCCTTCATGGACCAGGGCCCACCTCTCACAGGACTACCCTCCCACCGAAAAAGCCATGAATTCACCCATCTCTTCTGCCAAGGCTGATAGCCCAACCTCTACTTGCCTGAGTCTGGAAAGGCGACCTCGCCTGGAACTTTGGAGGCAGGAGGGCTTGGTGAGCCCCAAGTCCAGAAGGGGAATTTCAGAGAAGGTTGATGGGGTCCAAAAAGGCTTCATCCCAACAGCCTAATGACCCCCACAGGGCTCACCTTCCCCCAGGTCACCCAAACCCAACTTTTGCAGTTCCATGACTTTCAGTCCTAAGCCGCTGGCCTTGTAACCAGATGACTGTGCAGCCAGCTTGGGAGGGGAGACAGTTCATGTTCAGGGTCAGGGCGGAGGATTGAGCCCATTCTCAGTCTGAATTAGGGCCACTCACTCCCCTGCCCATGCCTTCAGGCTCTTAACTCCCAGAAACCCATGGAAGTTCTAGTTCAAATCCACAGAAACTTTAATTTTTTTTAAAAACTTCTATTTTTCTGAATAGGTAATGTTTATACTTGGTTTAAGATGCCAAGGGTACAAGCTTGACTTGAAAAGCACTGTTCTCATCAGATCTTCCTACCACCCTCTCTGAGGCAGGCAGGAGGGGTGGAGTCCCATTTCATGGATGGGATCACTGAACCCAGCCCACATCAGAGCCTGCCTCCTGCTCAGCCACTCTGGGGTCCCCCCTGCTGCTGGTGTAGCAGCCATTGCAGACTTGCATGCTCTTCAGCCTCCACTGTGCCCACACTGGAGCGACGATAGTCCCCTTCAAGGTCCGCTCCAAAACCAGTGAGTCCAGTTCAAATTCCCTCAACCCCTACCCTCTCAGTCTAAAAGATTCTATCTATCCACTCAATCCATCGAAAAATCTCTCTTTATATTATTGGTTTCCATCCCTCACATGCCCTGTGAATTATCACCTTGTCTCTAGCATCTTTGGTCCTTGCTATGTCAGCCACTTTTTTTTTTTTTTTTGAGACGGAGTTTCACTGTTGTTGCCCAGGCTGGAGGCAGGATCTAGCTCACCACAACCTCCACCTCCACCTCCCGGGTTCAACCGAATCCCATGCCTCAGCCTCCTAAGTAGCTGGGATTACAGACATGCGTCATCAAACCCAGCTAATTTTGTATTTTTAGTAGAGATGGGGTTTCACCATGTTGATCAGGCTGGTCTCGAACTCCTGATCTCAGGTGATCGGCCTGCCTCAGCCTCACAAAGTGCTGGGATTACAGGCATGATCCACTGTACCTGGCCTATGTCAGCCACTTTAATACTCAGTCTTCCCACTGTGTACTGAAGGACTGGAAGGTCCCTCCCTTGTCCTTTCTGTTGACTCTCTTAAGTTACCAGCCTCATCTCTCTTCTATCACAGGCACTAACCATCCCCTCCTCACACCCCAGAACCTGTCCTCCCATTTGCCAAATAAAAACCAAATGAGTGAGTGAAATGTACTAGTCTATTGTCTGCTCTCTAGCTCTGATATCCATAGCATCTAACACTGCTGGCCACTTCCTTTCTCAGTTCCCTCTTGTTCTTGGTTCATGTGACACTGCACTCACATGGTCACCCCCAGCTCTGTCCTCTTCACTGGCCCTATTTCCACTGCCCACCCCTTGGCTGAGACTGTGCCTTCAGGCTCAGGCTTAGACCCTCTGTCCTTTCACTACATGCACATGAACACACACCTCTTAGAGACGTTCTTCTGCCCCTGGCTTCACCTGTCACCACTAGGACTGCTGAGTCCACATCTATAGCCCCGAGTACCAGGGTTACAGGTTAGCTTCCTAGTCATCTCCATTAAAATAAGATTCATCATCTTCTCCTTAACCCCCAACCTAGCAAAACCTGGAGACGTTCCCATTTCTGTAAATATGACTTAAAATTTCCCAGACACCGAGCAATGAAGTGTCAGAATCGTCTTTGACTTTTCCATCTCCCTGCAAATCCAATAGTTTACTTAGGCCTGGCTGATACAACTCAAAAAATGTTTTGCTAAATCCTGCTTTGCAGGACAGAAACATTTTTGCTAAATTCTGCCTCACAATTTCTCTGTGACATTTTATTACGAATTGAGTGCATATAGCTGGTACACTGAAAACTAGGTTTGTGTTGGCAGTTGGGAAGCCAGGACTGGCTGCCTCTCTGCCTCTAGCACCCAAGAGTGACCGTGTTCAGCTACTAAAACTCTGAGTTGCCTGGGTGGTTATGGCTCAACATGCTTCAAGCCATCAAGGAACAAGCATGGAGTCCCTCCAAAGAGAGGACCAAGACTACAGCATAAGATTTTTAAAAATAATTAAAATAATTAAAAACCCTAAAACCTTTCAGCTTATTGAAAAAGAAATCGGTGGTGTTGAACTCTTACTCTTTGGAGTTTATACACTGATGAATTTTTTAAACATATTTTTCCATCATTTTCTACATTTTAAAAAGGTCAGAGGAATCTGAAAAATGTCTTACCATCACTGCCTCGAGATGATATCGATTTCACGTCAATGGACTCTTTCCTCCTGTTCTTATATCTGAATGAATGAGGCTCTAAGGATTTCAGATTAGAAAGGGAAGGTGATTAGTTTTCCGTGTATTCACAGAAGAGATTCAAATATGTTTTTTCTTTATTCTCTAAAGAAAACAAGGTTACTTTTTAAGCACTATAAAATAATTTTAAGAACTAATCAACCACTTTCTTTTCAAATCATGAAAGACACAAAAATTATAGTCATATTAGTTAAATGATGGTTTTTTTAAATGGTGCCATGTTACATCATAGTAATATAGCTTAGTATCAAGGGTTATTTAGTTCCATGAATGTAATTTTGAAAATAAACATTAGGCTGGGTGTGGTGGCTCACGCCTGTAATCCCAGCACTTTGGGAGACCAAGGCGGGCGGGCAGATCACCTGAGGTTGAGACCAGCCTGACCAACATGGAGAAACCCTGTCTCTACTAAAAAAAAAAAAAAA